>NC_090933.1:913576212-913879242 GCF_040938575.1 Ambystoma mexicanum | reverse complement strand
ACTATACATTGAAGTTTGAAGAAAAAATATGTATTAAACGCAACATAAATTGAATCAAAAATAAAGAAACAATAATTGAAATTTTTAAAAAATAAACCAGCAGGTACGTGAAATAATGCAAAACCACAAATCATAATGCAAACGAAAGGTGTCCAAAGTCACAGTCCACAAAAGTTAATCCAATGGAAAATTAAAATCGAAAACCATTGCTCCATGGGGAAATCATAAAAAAAAAAAATGAAAATCCAAAAGTCAACTATATACAGATAAACAATCCAGGGTCCATGATCCCAACCGAAGAAATGAAACCTATCTAATAACACTACCTAAAAAGATAAACTATATACAAAATTGTGGGCCATTGTCCAAAAGGTCCAAAATAAATGATAAACCAAAGGAAACCTAACACTAACTACAGAACTATTTATAAGGGCAGCGGGCTAGTCCGACGGCTCACTTCGGGATGTTCCGGGCCAGGGCATCATCGAACTCCTGCTCAATGTCCCGGAGGCGCTCCTCCTCCATGGCCCCGAGGGTCCGCAGGGCCGTCCACATGTTCCCCTCAAACACCCTGCGGATTGCCTCAAGGCACTCGGCACGCCTCAAGGCCCTCCGCATGGAGTTCTCCGCCCTGACCATCGTGAGCCGTCCCTCTTCCGCCCGCTGCCGCTCCGCATCCATGGCGTGGCCCAACCGCTGCCACATGGAAGACACTTCCCGTCCTGGGTCCTCCTGCCCTCCGGCCGATGCCTGCCCCTCCGATGTCGAAGGCCCCGAGCCATCATGGCTCCCACCACGTTGCTGCTGCTGCTGCGCCTCTGCCCGTGCACTGCCTCCTGCTGCCTGCACATCCGCTCCTGGCTGGGGTGCAGTCGTTGATGTGGCCACCCCTGCTGGACGTCCGACTCCCGACTGTGGCAGGGATGCCTCCTCCACCAGCCTGGCCGCACCATCAGAGGCAGCTCCACAGGGCATCCAGGTGACTGATGGGTGGGAAGATGGCACGGAGGACGACTGGCGCATAGGGGGTTCAGTTGAGGAGGGTGTCTGAGCAAGCCCCATCAAACGGAGGAATCCTGCCTGGGTGACCTGTCCCAGTAGGCCGACGCGGTCAACGAGCCATTCGAGATGACGTGCAGTCTCCTCATGAAAAGACTGCAGGTCACCTCGCATGGCCCGTTGACGCAACGCCACACCAGTCAGGACAGGCTCAACCCGGACCCGGATAGCCACGTCCGCAGGCAGAGGAAGGCCAGTTGTCGTGAGCTCATCCCCTGCCTGAAAACCGGTCTGGACGTAGGCATCCCTGCTGGTGCAAGATGATGCAGTGACAGGATCGGGGACAGGATTGCACACAGGCACCTCCGCGGCGACCTGTGCTGCCTCCTGTCCCTGGTCCTGCACTGCACCACTAGCACCAGTGGAATCCCCACCTACAGACCCCGTCTCTGGTGCTTGCACGGCCTCCTCCTCCACCAAACCCCCCACCAACCTGGATGACCCAGCTGCCCCTTCTGCTGCCGAGGAGTCCAACTCCGACCTCCGCCTCTTGGACCTCCCCCCGGCAGCTGCGGCCTGGGACGCAGCACCGGACTCCTTACTCCCCGACGAGATCACAACCTGGGAGGGGAGCCGGGCCTTGCGTCTCCGGCTGGCGGTGCGATCCCCGCCGCTGTGCTCCACAGCACCTTCTCCGCCCTCTTCATCAGTTGACGCTGCAGACAGGGAGAAATGAAACACAGGCATCAGGGCACTGTACAATGGACACATACACACATGACAGTTGCACATGAGTGGCATTGGCAAACCTCAGACATGGCATCACAATCGGCAACACACATGTCATTTCAACTTGCACACATGAGCCATACCACAGCCACATCGCAACTGCCAGCACCATCCATACACATACAACAGCATGAGCAGGCAAAGGTGAGCCAGACCCAGACATCACATGCAACATAGGGAGTGCACTACACATGCACGCACACCACCACACTTGCATGCATGTGTACACCTCAACCAACTGTCGCAGTGTTCCGATGGGCATCCATGTCACATCTGCCAATCAGGCTTCCACATCCCGCTGTCACATGCATCCATGTTGCATCACTGTTGCACCCTTGTCAAATACACACACATGTACATGTACACAGTGCTGATACATGCTGCTGAAAACAACATACATGCGTGACATCACGACCATGCCCACTTACATACACATTCATCCAAACATGTGTGCCCACGCAACTGCATTTGGCATGCAAGCCTACACACACAAGCACCATCCATGTCTCACACATGACAGCCCTCGCATGTGTTAGCCGCACGGCCCTGTACACCCCCACCCATACTTGGCCCCATACAAACATATGTGCAACCGGCACAATACTGGCACATCACCACACGCACAGCTTACAATCATGATGCATGTACACTTACCGCTCGACTCCAGACGGGACTGCCTCTCAAGGACCTGGACGTGGAGCGCTGGGGATATGCGTTCCAGGACCCTCATCTGATCTTCCGACAAGTGGCCCCGGCGCCCCTTAGCATCCACTGCCTTCAAGAGGCGCCAGGCCTTGTTCAGGGTCCTGGACCTGAATTCCTCCCAGCGCTTCTTGACATGTTGGAAGTCGCGGACTGCCACCCCCTCCGCGTTGATGGCAGTCACGATGTCCGTCCAGATCCGAGTCCGTCCTTCCTTGTCGGCGCGCACACTTCCGTAGAGGGCATCATACTGCCCCAGGACTTGCTCCACCAGGACACCAACTTCCCTGGCACTGAAGCTGGTGCCCCTCTGCCTCTCTGGCCGGGGGTTGTCAGTGGTGCCAGATGTTGCAGTGCCCGACATGACAACTCCATAGGCAGGAGTGGGTGGGCAACTGGGTCCTGGGGCTGGGCTGTGAAGCGATGGAATCCCAGTCAGGAGTCTTCGGTTCCAGCAGGGGTGGTCACAGCAACAGCACCCCTGGCTGATGTGCAGGCAGCAAATGGCAGGGCACGTGGGCAGCAGGCAGTCAGGCAGCAGCAGATGGCAGGTGGGAGCGTGCTCGGGGCTCTGGGGGGCAGTAATTCAGCCTTGTGGGCAGGAGCGTGGTCTTCCGTGTGCTTACGCGTGGCAAGCTTGATACGGAGTGATTTTGCACGTGTAAATCGAGGAAAGGCCCTTAGCGCGTATGCACGTCAGCACGCATATGCGATTTCATTGGACCAAAGGCCCTTAGCGCGTAAGCGCGTCTGTGACGTGACGCGTGCGGGTGTTTCCCTCATTACACGTGATGACAGAGCCCACGTGGATTTCCACCAATCGCATGTGAAACTTCCTGCGCACCCCTGAAATACACGTACCCAGGCCAATCGCGTGTACGCTCACTTCCCTCCGATTACACGCGATGACACTCGGACGTGCAGTTTTACCACGTGTGCTCGCATATGCGATTTCATTGGCCCAAAGGCCACCATGCGCAGCTGTGACGTCACGCGCATGGCCGTAGAGAATGGCGCGTGTAAAAAAAAAAGAGATACACGTCCGAGTGTCAAAGCGCGTAATTGGTGGAAATGGCCTCATTGCGTATGCGTGTCTGTGACGTGTGTATAAAAGGTACGTGTAGAACGCCATTTCCTTGTACGTGCTTTTCGTGGAGAGTGAGTGGGTGAAATCTGTACTTCTTGTCGGTTCACACGCGATGTACTTCATGGCGTTTCCAGTTCGTACTCCCTGTTACCTCTGACAGCTTTTTCTCTTTTCCTCTTTTTCCTGGGCCTGTTTCCTCAAACAGCGTTCCCTTCTACTGTTGTCCTGTCACCTCAGACAGCGTACAATTCTTCTTTTGGCAGGGGTGTTGCCAATGCGCACACGTGCATATTTTTCACGCTTTTGTTCCTGGCAGACGGCGAGTCGCGCACGTATTTAACATCTGTGCTTGCCCCGTGTGTCGCGTACCCCTTCAGAGGTCATTCTAGGCTGCGTGTGACACGCATACTTTCATTCTTGTGTTTCTGGGTGCCACAGCATAGTGCAGGTTTATTTTTCCACGCACGTGGTCTAGGAGGGGTTTCTTGCACCTTACTTCCCTTTTTTGGGGTGCCTGTGCGTTGCATGACCCGTCATCTTTCCCCAGGGATGACATACAGCCTTGCTAGAGCACTAGGGTATGATTACCATGTGGTACCCAACCACTTTGACCCCCAATTGCCCAGGACAATAGTTCACATTGACTCCCATACGCACAATAACATCAGTGCCATGGCTGGGAGGCGAACAAGCCGTAAGGGTGGCAAAGGTGGCCGAGCCCCAAGTGGTGGCCGTGGTGGATCCGGTAGGGGACGTGGCCGTGACTTGCAGGGTGCCCCTAGCATACCCATGTGTGGAGGAGCAGTCAGGGACACCCATGCCCCCCCCGGTTGAGGTTAACGTGGCTGACACCATCCATGCTCAGCCCTTGTTGGACCCGTCCACTGTGGAACCAGACCTGGCACAGGGTGACTCCATGGCTGACTTCCACGTCAGCAGGTCTAGGCCACGTGCGCCGGTGAACGTTGGTGTCATCAGGCCACGTGGATCAGGGGCAGCTAGGTCATCTGCTGCCCCGCGTAGGCAGGCTGGGGAGGCTGCAGGGGCAGCTGCGGCTCCATCCACCCCACCTCTCACACACCCTGCCAGGACAGTGTCGGTCCAAGTCCATCATGCTGACATTCCCCCTGACACCATCACACTTGAGCTAATGCCTGCACCAACTCCCATGCTGAGTGTGCAATCCCATACTCCTAGTACAGAGTCCACCGGGGCTCCTGCCCCTAGTGTCCAGAGCGGTGTAGGACACTCAGGATCCCCACCACCTTCCAAGCGGAAGAGGAGAAGTGCTCGTCCAGTAGAGGCTGATGCCCCAGACACGGCTACACAGTCCGGTCCGTCAAGGAAGCCCAGCTTCAATGAGGCCGAACTGAATGCACTTGTAGAGTATGTGTCCGCACATGACCCCGAAATGGTGATTGTTGCAGGATCCAAGACCACACCTGCACAACGTCAGGCACACTGGCAGACCATTGCGGACATCATAAGTGCCCTTGGAATCGTGAGGCGCACAGCTACTGAATGCTACAAGCGCTGGAATGACCTGAAGCGCAGGGCAAAGAATAAGCTGGCCTCAAGTCATGCCGCAACTCTAGTAACTGGAGGTGGGTCTCCAGCAGACGACATAGAACTCACTCCACATGAGCAGGTTGCTGGGACCTACGTCACGCAGGAACAGATCCAAGGCGTGGGAGAACTGGCAGATTACGAGGCATTGTCCGGTGAGTGCACATGCATGTGTGTGTCATCCATGTGCATGGTGTGTGTGGGAGGGCTTCTGTTTGGGTGCCAGGTGAGGGTGTGTGTGCCTGAGTGGTTTGGGTCACTCATGTGCCTCTTCCTATACATTCTGCGCACCAGCATTTGGGTATAGCAGCATCCCTTCTGCCAACATTAGACATCCAGCCCAACACCACGCCAGTTGCCCTTGGAGTGTCATCTTGCCACAACATTGTTGCTTATTTACCTCTGTTTATTCAGGCAGATTGTTTGCATACCACCACTTTTACTTGGGCTTTCTCAGTCCTATGGTCACATGTCTGACATGGCTATGGTACAGTGGACTGGCTTAGTTTCCTGGACATGATTTGTTTAGACATGTCCCTGTGCTATAGGACCATTTTGGACTGGCAGCTGCAGGTTAAACATTCAAACCATTTCAATGAAAAAAATCAATTACATTAGCAAACTGGACTGAATGAACAATTGGTGACCTCCTCTCCCTCTTCACTTCATGGATAGGGTACATGCCATCTGTGTGATGGCATGTGTATTTGACCTGCCAATCACTGGCCAATGTGTGATGCCACTGCTAGGCAGCATGGAGCAAATGTGTTCATCTTCCATCCTGGTGTCAGCAATGTGTGCCATCTGCCTCCCCTTCACACGCAGTGACGGTGCATGCATGGGAGGGTTTTAATCATGTGGGACATGTGTCAATCAAGTACTGTTTCTGTAGCCTCTCAGCCCTAATTGTGTGCCATAGTGCTAATGCCTGTTTCCATTTGTTTTCTTTTATGTCTTTGCAGGGGATGACGCACTTGATACTGCTGGGGTTGTGGAGATGGTGCAGACCCAGGAGGGGTCTGAGGGCCGACCGACCACCAGTGAGGGACGCGGTGTGGTGGTGGGTGAGAACCCACAACTGCTGCAGGTCGTGCTCTCAAGGGGTGTCTCTGGCTGCACCTCCCCCGAGCTGTATTCAGGTGTCGATTCAGATGATGAGACCTATGTGCCGTCGCAGGTGAGTGTTCCTGGGAGGGATTCTGTTCTGTCCGACCCACCTGCACCAGGGTTAGAACCCTCAATGGGGATGTCAGTGTTGGCAGGTACGCCTTTGGTGGTTACGGATGCAGGGTCACACTCCGCGACATCTGATCCTGTTCCTGGGCCAGCAGATCAGAGGGGGAATGCAGTCCTGCAGCCTCAGGCAGTGCCGGCACAGCAAGGCGCAGTTCGCCTTGCCCCAGACAGGTGTGGTGCCCGCCGACGTGGTGGCCGTCAGCCACCTGGCAATACCGCATGGGAGCAATCCATATACGGTATGGCAACCCAACAGGCAGCATCATCAGAGATGATGGCTCAGGCCATGGATAGGGTGGCCACTTCCATTGTCCCCTCCGAAAGGCTGATGGAGCGACTACAGCAGGCAACCGACTCCATCTGCCAGTCACACAGGGAGGACATGTTGGCGTCCGAAAGGGACAGGCGGACGGCACTGGCAACTCTGCAGGAAGCCATTTCCATAGAGTCCCAGGGCCACAGGGAAGCCCTGAGGGTGGAACTCCTTCACCTCAGGACGACTCTTGTTGAGCTTGAGGCTTCAACAAACAGAAGGACAGAACAGCAGCTGGAGCGTCTCACACGTACGCTCTCAGCTGAGATGCAGGCAACTAGGGCGGAGGTCCCGGCAGCCCGTGAGTTGTTGCATGGGGACCTCCGCACACTTATCCTCCAGGTCGAGACCTACCACAACCGCATGCTTGCAGCCATGGAGGACCAGACTAGGGCTTTGCGTGGGCTGCCTCCCATAGTGCCACCACCTCCTGATGCAGCTGCAGAGGGTGAGGAGAGCGACAGCAGTGATACTCCCACAATAGGGTATCCGTGTAGGCCATGAGCCCATGGAGGTGTTTTTTTTCCGCAAGATCCACACAGGTGGGTTTTGGTGTGCACCTTGTCCTCGGACCTCCTGCGTGGCCTCCCCCACCCCCCCGGGCCCATTAATGGCCATTTTTTCTTTTTTTTTTTTCGGGACAGTGTGTTGCCTTGTGTGGCTCCCGTGGGCATACGCTGCATTGTGGCTGGGCACATGCAGGCTTGTCATGAATTTGGTTCAGATGCTTGGGTTTTTGTGACACACACCCCTCCTGCTTCCCGTTTCCATGGGCTTGCAAAGGGTGTGCCCAAGTGACATGGTGACATTGGACTCCCATGAGCTGTGTGGGCAGTCTGTAGTCAATACTGTGTATACATTCATAGTGCATATTGTTGTTGTATTGCACACTGCATGGTGTATTGATATGTGCCTCTGCATCCATCTCATCCTCCTAATTTGCAGGTCCATTCCTCATGTCTTCACAATGCGGTCTACCTTGGAACTGGAGTCCATGTTGTAAGCAGTGCACCTACACTCTTGTGTGGCGCTAACACTGTATACTTCAAAGTGTTCGGAGGGCTGGCATCATCAGGTAGTGAGGCTAGCAAATTTTTAAGTCTGTAATGTCATGTTTAAGGTAGGTTGGAGGTTGTGTAGGTGATTGGTATTCTTGGTAAGTATTTGGTAATGTGTGTTGTAGGTCCTGCATTTCTGTGAGCATTTCATGTGTGGCCATGTTTCCATTAGGGACACTGTAGCTGGTGACACTTGGGGCATGTTGTGGGGATCAATTTGTTTCCTCTCACATTGCATGACACGACATGATGTGTTGTGTGGCCGTGCCGGGGAGGGGTTGGGTGACATGGCACTGTTTTCATGTAGTATTTTGCGAGTGGGTATTCATTTCCGCAGCATGGAAGTGTCTTTTGATGACACTGCATTGGTGGTGTTTGTGTAGGTAGGGATGCACACATTGTGACACTTCCACATGAACAATCTCAGGCTGCTATGGTTCTGACAGTTGACTGTCCCTTTGTTCGTCTTAATTGTCAGGTCGAGTCATCATTGCTTATCAGATGGTATGTGCCAGGGCTGTGTGCACTCCACTGGGGTGTGATTTCTGTGTGAAGTAATAAGCCACCAGCTGCGTACGGGCTGCCTCACCCCGTGCTCTCTCCCCTCCCACGCGCAGCGGGCGTGCATGTGGTTGGGTATGTGGGGGCACCACCATGTCCACAGCCAGGCCCCGGCGTGTTGCAACATTGTGCAGGACACATGCTGCCACTATGATCCTGCACACTACTGGGGGTGCATATAACAGCTGCCCGCCAGAACGGTCAAGGGAGCGAAAGCATGACTTGAGCACTCCAAATGTGCGCTCCACTATGCCCCGGGTTGCAATATGGGCTGTGTTGTATCGTACCTCTGGAGGCGTGATGGGGTTCCGAATTGGCGACATCATGTGGGTGCTCAGAGGGTAGGCACTGTCCCCTGGTGAGGAGGTGATTGGTATCATTAGTGGGGTAGTGACATAACTCTGCATCTGACATGCATGCATGTGCAGTGGCATTCATACTCACCAAGCAGCCATGTATCGCCATGCCGCCCAGCTTCTAGGTCCCGGCTTAGGGTAGACATTCGGTAAATGAAGCTGTCGTGGGTGGACCCTGGATAGTTGGCATATACTGAGGTGATGATTCCCTTAGCATTACATACTACCTGCACGTTGATGGAATGCCAGTGCTTGCGGTTCCTATAGATATGCTCAGATGCCCTGGGGGGACGTAGTGCCACATGGGTGCAGTCAATGGCACCTAGCACTTTTGGGAATTGTGCCACACCGTAGAAATCGAGGGTGGCAGCCTGCCTTTCTGCAGGTGTCCTGGGCAGGTATATGTGCCTACGGACTGATGGGCGTGCAGTGATGATGTTCAAGACCTGGTGTAGGCAGCGTGACTGCGTGGCCTGTGACACCCCACCCACTATGGCACTTGTCCGCTGAAATGATCCTGTGGCCAAGAAGTGCAGTACATTGAGGACCTTCTCCAGGGGGCTGAGTGCTTGGGGGCACAGGGTGGGTGATGTGAGGTCATTCTCCCACTCACTGACCAGGTCCAGTATTATGTGTGGTGGAAACCTGTACCTCCCATACACCTGGTCATCGGGCATCCCAAAAAGGCTGGTTCTGGGAGTGAAAATTCTGGCCCTCACTATCCTCCTCCTCCTCCTTTGGTAACCCACGGCCACTGCTGCTAGGAACGGTATATTCATCCTGGCGTCTGAGCTTGTTTGTTGTTTGCGTGCACTTTTATGCTGCGCGGGTCGACGTACGCCTGCTTCATGCTGGCGTACGTGTTTCCGGATTGGACCATTTATTTTTCGGCGCGTCGTAGGCAAACGTGTGAATCTTCCCGCCCACCCCAGGTATACACGTAGCATGCTCTCCCAGGCCCATTCGCGAGTAAATATTCCCGCCCACCCCTGGAATACACGTACCCCACTCTCACAGGCCCAGTCGCGTGTGGAAGTTCACGCGCACCCTGAAATACACGTACCCAGGCCAATCGCGTGTGGAACTTCCCGCGCACCCCGTAGTACACGTACCCAGGCCAATCGCGTGTGGAACTTCCCGCGCACCCCGAAGTACACGTACCCAGGACAATCGCGTGTGGAACTTCCCGCGCACCCCGTAGTACACGTACCCAGGCTAATCGCGTGTGGAACTTCCCGCGCACCCCGAAGTACACGTACCCAGGCAAATCGCATGGCTGGGGGTTGGGGGTGATAGGGGACATGAGTGGGGGCCTGGTGGAGGCTGCCCCTGGTGGCTGGGGGGTGGGGGTGCAGGGGGACATGTGTGGGGGCCTGGTGGAGGCTGCCCCTGGTGGCTGGGGGGAGGGGGTGGTGGGAGACATGAGTGGGGGCCTGGTGGAGGCTGCCCCTGGTGGCTGGGGGGTGGGGGTGCAGGGGGACATGTGTGGGGGCCTAGTGGAGGGTGCCCCTGGTGGAGAGTGCCCCTGCACTGCTGAGGCATGGGGGTGGTGGGAGACATGAGTGGGGGCCTGGTGGAGGCTGCCCCTGGTGGCTGGGGGGTGGGGGTGGTGGGAGACATGAGTGGGGGCCTGGTGGAGGCTGCCCCTGGTGGCTGGGGGGTGGGGGTGCAGGGGGACATGTGTGGGGGCCTGGTGGAGGGTGCCCCTGCACTGCTGGGGGGTGGGGGTGGTGGGAGACATGAGTGGGGGCTTGGTGGAGGGTGCCCCTGGTGGCTGGGGGGTGGGGGTGCAGGGGGACATGTGTGGGGGCCTGTTGGGGGGTGGGGGCGGTGGTAGACATGTGTGGGGGCCTGGTGGAGGCTGCCCCTGGTGGCTGGGGGGTGGGGGTGGTGGGAGACGAGTGGGGGCCTGGTGGAGGCTGCCCCTGGTGGCTGGGGGTGGGGGTGGTGGGAGACATGAGTGGGGGCCTGGTGGAGGCTGCCCCTGGTGGCTGGGGGGTAGGGGTGGTGGGAGACATGAGTGGGGGCCTGGTGGAGGGTGCCCCTGGTGGCTGGGGTGTGGGGGTGCAGGGGGACATGTGTGGGGGCCTGGTGGAGGGTGCCCCTGCACTGCTAGGGGGTGGGGGTGGTGGTAGACATGTGTGGGGGCCTGGTGGAGGCTGCCCCTGGTGGCTGGGGGGTGTGTGTGATGGGAGACATGAGTGGGGGCCTGGTGGAGGCTGCCCCTGAACTGCTGGGGGGTGGGGGTGGTGGGAGACATGAGTGGGGGCCTGGTGGAGGCTGCCCCTGGTGGCTGGGGGGTGGGGGTGGTGGGAGACATGAGTGGGGGCCTGGTGGAGGCTGCCCCTGGTGGCTGAGGGGTGGGGGTGGTGGGAGACATGAGTGGGGGCCTGGTGGAGGCTGCCCCTGGTGGCTGGGGGGTGGGGGTGGTGGGAGACATGAGTGGGGGCCTGGTGGAGGGTGCCCCTGGTGGCTGGGGGTGGTGGGAGACATGAGTGGGGGCCTGGTGGAGGGTGCCCCTGGTGGCTGGGGGGTGAGGGTGGTGGGAGACATGAGTGGGGGCCTGGTGGAGGCTGCCCCTGCACTGCTGGGGGGTGGGGGTGGTGGGAGACATGAGTGGGGGCCTGGTGGAGGCTGCCCCTGGTGGCTGGGGGGTGGGGGTGGTGGGAGACATGAGTGGGGGCCTGGTGGAGGCTGCCCCTGCACTGCTGGGGGGTGGGGGTGGTGGGAGACATGATCGGGGGCCTGGTGGAGGCTGCCCCTAGTGGCTGGGGGGTGGGAGACATGAGTGGGGGCCTGGTGGAGGGTGCCCCTGGTGGCTGGGGGGTGGGGGTGTAGGGGGACATGTGTGGGGGCCTGGTGGAGGGTGCCTCTGGTGGCTGGGGGGTGGTGGGAGACATGAGTGGGGGCCTGGTGGAGGCTGCCCCTGGTGGCTGGGGGGTGGGGGTGGTGGGAGACATGAGTGGGGGCCTGGTGGAGGCTGCCCCTAGTGGCTGGGGGGTGCGGGTGCAGGGGGACATGTGTGGGGGCCTGGTGGAGGGTGCCCCTGCACTGCTGGGGGGTGGGGGTGGTGGTAGACATGTGTGGGGGCCTGGTGGAGGCTGCCCCTGGTGGCTGGGGGGTGGGGGTGGTGGGAGACATGAGTGGGGGCCTGGTGGAGGCTGCCCCTGCACTGCTGGGAGGTGGGGAGGTGGGAGACATGAGTGGGGGCCTGGTGGAGGCTGCCCCTGGTGGCTGGGGGGTGGGGGTGGTGGGAGACATGGGTGTGGACCTGGTGGAGGCTGCCCCTGCACTACTGGGGGGTGGGGGTGGTGGGAGACATGAGCGGGGGCCTGGTGGAGGCTGCCCCTGGTGGTTGGGGGGTGGGGGTGGTGGGAGACATGAGTGGGGGCCTGGTGGAGGGTGCCCCTGGTGGCTGGGGGGTTGGGGTGCAGGGGGACATGTGTGGGGGCCTGGTGGAGGGTGCCCCTGGTGGCTGGGGGGTGGGGGTGTTGGGAGACATGAGTGGGGGCCTGATGGAGGCTGCCCCTGGTGGCTGGGGGTGTTGGGAGACATGAGTGGGGGCCTGATGGAGGCTGCCCCTGGTGGCTGGGGGTGGGGGTGGTGGGAGACATGAGTGGGGGCCTGGTGGAGGCTGCCCCTGGTGGCTGGGGGTGGTGGGAGACATGAGTGGGGGCCTGGTGGAGGCTGCCCCTGGTGGCTGGGGTGTGGGGGTGGTGGGAGACATGAGTGGGGGCCTGGTGGAGGGTGCCCCTGGTGGCTGGGGTGGGGGAGCAGGGGGACATGTGTGGGGCCCTGGTGGAGGGTGGCCCTGTACTGCTGGGGGGTGGGGGTGGTGGGAGACATGAGTGGGGGCCTGGTGGAGGCTGCCTCTGGTGGCTGGGGGGTGGGGGTGGGGGTGGTGGGAGACATGAGTGGGGGCCTGGTGGAGGCTGCCCCTGGTGGCTGGGGGGTGGTGGGAGACATGAGTGGGGGCCTGGTGGAGGGTGCGCCTGGTGGCTGGGGGGTGGGGGTGCAGGGGAACATGCGTGGGGGCCTGGTGGAGGGTGCTCCTGCACTGCTGGCGGGTGGGGGCAGTGGGAGACATGAGTGGGGGCTTGGTGGAGGGTGCCCCTGGTGGCTGGGGGGTGGGGGTGCAGGGGGACATGTGTGGGGACCTGCTGGGGGGTGGGGCTGGTGCTAGACATGTGTGGGGGCCTGGTGGAGGCTGCCCCTGGTGGCTGGTGGCTGGGGGGTGGCGGGAGACATGAGTGGGGGCCTGGTGGAGGCTGCCCCTGCACTGCTGGGGGGTGGGGGTGGTGGGAGACATGAGTGGGGGCCTGGTGGAGGCTGCCCCTGGTGGCTGGGGGGTGGGGTGGTGGGAGACATGAGTGGGGGCCTGGTGGAGGCTGCCCCTGGTGGCTGGGGGTGGTGGGAGACATGAGTGGGGGCTTGTTGGAGGGTGCCCCTGGTGGCTGGGGGGTGGGGGTGCAGGGGGACATGTGTGGGGGCCTGCTGGGGGGTGGGGGTGGTGGTAGACATGTGTGGGGGCCTGGTGGAGGCTGCCCCTGGTGGCTGGGGGGTGGGGGTGATGGGACACATGAGTGGGGGCCTGGTGGAGGCTGCCCCTGGTGGCTGGGGGGTGGGGGTGGTGGGAGACATGAGTGGGGGCATGGTGGAGGCTGCCCCTGGTGGCTGGGGGGTGGGGGTGGTGGGAGACATGAGTGGGGGCCTGGTGGAGGGTGCCCCTGGTGGCTGGGGGGTGGTGGGAGACATGAGTGGGAGCCCTGGTGGAGGCTGCCCCTGGTGGCTGGGGGTGGGGGTGGTGGGAGACATGAGTGGGGGCCTGGTGGAGGGTGCCCCTTGTGGCTGGGGGTGCAGGGGGACGTGTGGGGGCCTGGTGGAGGGTGCCCCTGCACTGCTGGGGGGTGGGGGTGGTGGTAGACATGTGTGGGGGCCTGGTGGAGGCTGCCCCTGGTGGCTGGAGGGTGGGGGTGATGGGAGACATAAGTGGGGGCCTGGTGGAGGCTGCCCCTGGTGGCTGGGGGGTGGGGGTGGTGGGAGACATGAGTGGGGGCCTGGGGGAGGCTGCCCTTGCACTGCTGGGGGGTGGGGGTGGTGGGAGACATGAGTGGGGGCCTGGTGGAGGCTGCCCCTGGTGGCTGGGGGGTGGGGGTGGTGGGAGACATGAGTGGGGCCTGGTGGAGGCTGCCCCTGGTGGCTGGGGGGTGAGGGTGGTGGGAGACATGAGTGGGAGCCCTGGTGGAGGCTGCCCCTGGTGGCTGGGGGTGGGGGTGGTGGGAGACATGAGTGGGGGCCTGGTGGAGGGTGCCCCTTGTGGCTGGGGGTGCAGGGGGACATGTGTGGGGGCCTGGTGGAGGGTGCCCCTGCACTGCTGGGGGGTGGGGGTGGTGGTAGACATGTGTGGGGGCCTGGTGGAGGCTGCCCCTGGTGGCTGGGGGGTGGGGGTGGTGGGGGACATGGGTGGGGGCCTGGCGGAGGCTGCCCCTGCACTGCTGGGGGGTGGGGGTGGTGGGAGACATGAGTGGGGGGCTGGTGGAGGCTGCCCCTGGTGGCTGGGGGGTGGAGGTGGTGGGAGACATGAGTGGGGGCCTGGTGGAGGCTGCCCCTGGTGGCTGGGGGGTGAGGGTGGTGGGAGACATGAGTGGGGGCCTGGTAGAGGCAGCCCTTGGTGGCTGGGGGGTGGGGGTGGTGGGAGACATGAGTGGGGGCCTGGTGGAGGGTGCCCCTGGTGGCTGGGGGGTGGGGGTGGTGGGAGACATGAGTGGGGGCCTGGTGGCGGCTGCCCCTGCACTGCTGGGGGGTGGGGGTGGTGGGAGACATGAGTGGGGGCCTGGTGGCGGCTGCCCCTGCACTGCTGGGGGGTGGGGGTGGTGGGAGACATGAGTGGGGGCCTGGTGGAGGCTGCCCCTGGTGGCCGGGTGGTGGGGGTGGTGGGAGACATGAGTGGGGGCCTGGTGGAGCCTGCCCCTGCACTTCTGGGGGGTGGGGGTGGTGGGAGACATGAGTGGGGGCCTGGTGGAGGCTGCCCCTGGTGGCTGGGGGTGGGGGTGGTGGGAGACATGAGTGGGGGCCTGGTGGAGGCTGCCCTGATGGCTGGGGGTGGGGGTAGTGGGAGACATGAGTGGGGGCCTGGTGGAGGGAGCCCCTGGTGGCTGGGGGGTGGGGGTGCAGGGGGACATGTGTGGGGGCCTGGTGGAGGGTGCCCCTGCACTGCTGGGGGGTGGGGGTGGTGGTAGACATGTGTGGGGGCCTGGTGGAGGCTGCCCCTGGTGGCTGGGGGGGGTGGGAGACATGAGTGGGGGCCTGGTGGAGGCTGCCCCTGGTGGCTGGGGGTGGTGGGAGACATGAGTGGGGGCCTGGTGGAGGCTGTCCCTGGTGGCTGGGGGGTGGGGGTGGTGGGAGACATGAGTGGGGGCCTGGTGGAGGCTGCCCCTTGTGGCTGGGGGGTGGGGGTGCAGGGAGACATGGGTTGGACATGTTTGGGGGCCTGGTGGAGGGTGCCCCTTCACTGCTGGGGGGTGGGGGTGATGGGAGACATGTGTTGGTGATCAGTAGTGCAAGGTGACATGTGGGTTGGCTGGTGGGCATGGCCATGGTGGATGGGTTGCCTGTGGGACATGAGCAGGGGTGCAGGGTAGTCCCCTGTGGTGTGGGCTGCCTGCAGGGGCCGTGGAGGGTGTAGAGGGAACACCTGGGAGGACCCACATGGCCAAATCACGTGTAGCATTCCCCGGCACCACCGAAATACACGTACCCTGCTGAAATCACGTGTGAATCTTCCCGCGCACCTCGGAATACACATACCCAGGCCAATCGCGTGTGGAACTTCCCGTGCACCCCGAAGTACACATACCCAGGACAATCGCGTGTGGAACTTCCGGCGCACCCCAAAATACACGTACCCAGGCCAATTGCGTGTGGAACTTCCCGCGCACCCCGTAGTACACGTACCCAGGCTAATCGCGTGTGGAACTTCCCGTGCACCCCGAAGTACACGTACCCAGGACAATCGCGTGTGGAACTTCCCGCGCAACCAGGAACACACGCACACGCTATTTTTCACACAGCGGTTGTCCGCGTTTGTCGGTACCCCTTTGCACCTCATTTGTCCTAGAGGGCCACTGTATGGCCCATTCATCATGGCTGTATATGGGTGCTTTTTGTTAGCGCACATTTTGGTGCACATTTTTTTCAGTCGCAGGGGCGCTACCGCCTGCTTTCTTGTGGCGTACTTGTTTGGCCCTGTGCGCCTCTTTGATCGTGCGCTGGTTTGCCCTATTCGATTCCATGAATACGGGTTGTAGGCGAGCGTGTGGGCGTTCCGCGCACTTGCCTCCTGTACTTCCCCCGTGATGCCCATATTTTCACGCTTTGTTCCCCATTCCGAGTGTTACGCCCCGTGTTCCGCCTACTTTTGTGATGTGTGCCGCGCTATGTGCGATTTCGCAGTGGTCGTGGCGCACGCTGTTGGATGACCTCTGCGCCGGCACGTTTTGGCACCTCTGCGCGGGAATTTTCGACGCACATTATTTCCATGAATCGACCCCTTAGTTGGTTCTGTTAGGGCTAACAGCATATCGTCGGTGAAGACCATAGTTTTGTGTTCAAGTCCCCCCATCTGGATGCCTTTAATTTGATGCCTAAAACGTATCCTCACCAGGAGAGGTTCCAGAAATAAAGCATATAGGAGAGGGGAAAGCGGGCACCCCTGTTTTGTTCCTCTCATCTGAGCAACAGTCTGGGACAAACCATTAATCGAAATTCTCAGGATGGGGCTGTTGTAATTGGACTTCAACATTTTCAGATAGGGTTCTCCAAATCCCATGTGATCCATCGTGTGGAAAAGCTGCGACCATTTGACGAGGTCAAACGCTTTTTCGGCGTCCAACGCCACCAATATTGCTCTAGTATTAGTGCGCTCTGCCTTTTCTATTAAGTGGCAAACTCGCCTGGTGTTGTCCGCTGTTTGTCTCATGGGGACAAAGCCTGCCTGATCCACGTCTATTAGAGATGCCAGGTGCTCCGTCAGCCTGTTGGCGAGGACTTTTGTAAAGAGCTTTGTGTCCAAATTTATCAGAGAAATTGGCCTATACGATCTTTGGAGGACGGGGTCTTTACCCGGCTTTAGGAATAGCACTAGTTTCACCTCATTCATAGAGGGCGTGATGTTCCCCCGAGACTTGAAGGTATCAAAGAGCGCCGTAAGCCTGGGAATTAGCGAGGTTCGGAATTATTTATAGAAGGCCTCAGTGTAACCATCTGGTCCCGGCGCCTTGTTCTTTGGGAGTTGTTTGATGGCCTGCAGAACTTCTTCCGGTTCGATGTCTTGGTCGAGTGTCTCTCTGGCTTCTCTCGATAGTCGGGGAGAGCTAGGTTCTGAAGGAATTTCTTCTGTTCTCCTTCATTTGGGTTGCTAGTGCAGTATAGGTCTTGGTAGAAGGTTCTCATGATCTCACCCATTTCGCCGTCAGTAGTTTTCCGGTTACCACTGGAGTCCTCCAGTGTTAGAATCGTCCTCTCCCTGACAGTCTCCCCAAGCTGGCGGGCGAGCAATTTATCTGCCTTATTGGCGAGTATATAATACCTTTGCTTTGTTCGTAGGAGTGATTTTTCCACTTTCAAGTGTGGAGGAGTTCCAATTGACCCTGAATGTGTTGCATTGCCCGTTTCTTGGCCCTACTAGGGTTAGCCGTCGCCTCTTTCTGGGCTGCTTGCAGTTGTGTCTCCAGGTCATGTTCCCACTGCGCCATTTGTTTATCTCTCCTAGCTCTGAGAGCAATTAATTTGCCTCGCAGGACCACCTTGAAGGCATCCCACACAGTCTCTTGCGAGGTATCCCCACTGTCATTTTCGGTGAAGTACCTGTCTATCTTCTCCTTTATTTCTTCTACGGTTGCTTTGTCTTGGAATAGATCAGACGGAAACCTCCAAGACCACGCACGCCTTTCCCAATTCCTGAAGGCTATAGATGCTGTAATTGGGGCGTGGTCCGAAAGGGAAATGGGACCTACTGCCACCTCCTCAACTTTTCCTATCAGGTCTGTAGATGCCCATATGTAGTCTATTCTAGAGAGTGAATTATAGACGTGGGAGTAGTGTGTAAAGCCCTGCCTCTCTCCATTCTTTGCCCGCCATATGTCATGAAGGCAAAGGGATTCAAATGCTTTCTTCAATGTACCTGAAGGGGCTTTCGATTCTTTATTGGCTTTGTGCTGCTGTCTTGAGTGGGGTTCCATGCCAGGTTCAGGTCTCCCCCCAGGATAATGTCTACTGTCGCGAACTCCTCCAACTCATCCAGCATATGTAATATAAAGGATTCTTGTCCCACATTCGGGGCGTAGACGGACGCCAGGATTATTTGTCTCCCTTCAAGTGTAATGTTCAGGAAAACATATCTCCCCTCCTTATCAGCTCTGTGGTTATGGATCTGTGCTTTCAGTGAGTCTTTCACAGGCACCCGGACTGCTGCCCTCTTACCCTCGGCATTAGACTGAAAGATATGTCTCGACCCTTTTATACTGATCCTGATTTTCTTGCTTCTTTTTATATGTGTTTCCTGATACAGTAAAATGTCCGTCTTCTGTTTCCAGGCTGGCCTTTCCAGTTTGGCCCTTTTCATGGGGGTATTCATACCCTTAACATTCTGAGAGAGTACTGTTACTAGAGCCATATTTGTCCTATCCACTGCCTGGTCACTAACTGTGCACCTTGTGTCGCCTTAGTTCCCCCTTTTTGGTGTATTTGATACCATGCTTATATGCTGTCCCCCTGTTCCATTCCCATATGCCCTCCCAATTCTTCACGCCTTGGTCCCCTGAGGTCAGAACCGGGTTGCTACTTGCCCTGGAGCAGAGTGCCCAGCGCTCCCGGTCCATGTGTCCCCTCGTTAACCCTTCATGGGGAGTCCTAAACCCCACTGTAGATTCCATTCGTACCGTTTTGACCCTTCTCCCTGGCCTGCTAAAGGCCGGTTGGGCGAGTCCATCAGTTCGTTTGCTAGTCATGGCGCGCTTCACTTGATAGAACCGAACTCGGGAGGGGGGAATCTGGGCAGGCTTGCATTTCATTTAATCTTCCTCTCTCTGCCCTTCCTGTGGACCGCTGACCAGCCGTCTTGTGGATTCGGTCCCCGGATCTTCCTCTGGGGCTTAGGATGTGTAGCCTCCCCTCCACTCATTATTCCTAGAATCTTTTCCCCTTCTTCAGAGGTCGTAATCGTGAGCTGCGCTCCTTCCCAGGTGAACAAGAGTCCGAATGGCAATATCCACCTGTAATTCACTTGGATTGATTGCAAATGGCAGACCACTGGTCCCATCCTCTGCCTCTTGAGAAGGGTGGACTGAGCCAGGTCTTGGTACAGCAGTACCTCCTGGCCATTTACTCTCATCCGAGAGGCTTGCCTGGCCTTCCGGATGATCTGCTCTTTCTGTACCTAGGAGGTTACCGCTGCCAGAACGTCCCTGGGTCTAGCTCATGGTTCAGCCGCTCTTTTTAGGCCCACCCTGTGAAGTCCATCAGTCCCCACCCTTGGTTCCGCATCATCTGCCAGTACTTCAGTGAACTGCTGTGTCACCGTCGCCATCAGGTCTGGATTCTCTATGGACTCCGGCAGATTTTTAGTCCTGATTTTTGATCTCCTTGACCTGTTTTCCAGGTCCTCGCACTGCTGTTCCAGGTACATGGTTGTCTGAGCTAACCTGTCCATGGTTTCGTCCGAATTTATGGAGTCGTCTTCTACCTGCTGAAGCTTTCTCTCTACTGTGTCTGTCCTCTCCTACAGCTTGGCCACATCCTGCCTGATTTCCTGAATGGCCTACTTCATTTCGTCCCTAAGGATTTTGAACTGTTCTTGCATCGAGTTGATGAGTTGTGACTGAAGCTCTTTAGAACAGGTTTGTATGTCCTCTTTGCTCATTGAGCCCCCTTCCATGTTGCTTTGAGATGAGTTGTGACTGAGCGGGGGGAACTCTTCCGACTTGGAGTTAGTCTTCTTGTGCACCCCAAAGCTGCCATAAATTCCTGCCTTGTTCTCTCTGCGGGGGGGGGGACTGTGCTGGAGTCTTCGCCCTCGGTTTAGATATTAATGCACACTATTAAGCCTGGAGGGGCTGAGTCATGAAAGGGCGGGGAGTCTGGTTTCGGGTTCTCCCCATTGTAGCTTGAATAGCGCGTGAATGAGACCGTTTTTGCCCTTGGTAGATCTATTCGAGCAGTTCACCATGCCGGTTTTGACCTTACTCCAGAGTTTAGCATGTTCGCCTCTGGAGATGGCGTTTTTTTTTAGAGTTTAATGGATATGGCCAAGGCGCACTATGGAGGAGGGATATTTGGTTTGGGGGGGGGGCCCTGCTCTACGGCTGTCAGTCGTTGTGCGGTAAATGTTAGGAGCCTCCCCTCTTGGGAGCCCTTGCTGATATTACTATCAAAGTGCACTCTCACCTGAAACATGGAGGCTACTGTGGGGAAGACCTTGAGGACGTGCGCCAGCTCCCGGGAGTTGATGGCAGCACCCCTAGGCGTTCGGGTGGGGGCCGCTGCAGGTCCGGGTAGGGATTTCCGTGCCACTAATGTGTTGCTTTTCCTCTCATGGGCCCGCTTCCGTGGCCTTTGAGTGCGGGCTCGGTCCCTTTTAAAGGAGTTTGTTAGGTGAGACGACGGTGAAAATAGAAAGCGAGTCGGCGATGGTGAAAATAGTGAAGCGAGTCGGCGTACCTGCTATGGAAGGGAGACCGTGATGCTGGACACCCCCAAAGCGCTGTGCTGCAGAAGGAAGCCCGGGTCTTGGAGAGGGGGGTGCAGGGGGACAGCAGCGAGCAAACAAGCTCCACAGTGTGGACCCATTGGGCTGGAGGATGTGCTCTGGAGCCCCCGGACCTGGCTGGTGGAAGCGCCCGGGTGGAGGACCACCCCCGACACGGAGGCAAGACGGGACGCTGTCGGGGTGCCAGATTGGGCCACATAATACACGGCGGAACGAAGCAGCTCTGGTGTGGCGTTGCCGTCTGGGAGCCGACACCCCCCCCCTCCTACCTCGCGGCCCGCGACGGGCGACACTGTAAGAGGCCAGGGGCAATCGCGCGGGCGTGCAGCGGCCAGGTGGAGGGGTCCAGCGGAAGAAGGTAAAACCCCAGAGACGCCGAGTCCCGACCCGGACCTGCGGTGGGCAATATTTAGGCCCCAATGCGCGCTACTATCGGCCCAGGAGCACAGGCATATAAATATACTGCAAGATACTTCTGCTGCGGCCCGGCTGCCTCCCTGCATAATAGGAGAAAGCATACCCTGCATGTACCCCCACGGAGGTACCCAGAGGAGGGGGCCACTATATTAGCCAGCGAAGATTGGCATCCATGCAGCAGAGCCTTCATCACACCACATTGTTTTATAATCTTTTAATAATAATTCAAATTTAACCTATGTCTTTCCACAGGCATAGTTAAAAGTTAAGACTATGAATCTAAAAATTAAAACTATGAATTTCTCTTCTACCCTTTTTCACCAAAATTCTTGAATGGGCCGTCTACACCCAGGTAACCCGTTACTTGAGTCTTCATTCACTTCTTCTTCCCTTGCAGTCTGGTTTCCACACGTCTCACTCTATGGAAACTGCTCTTCTTCATGTTTCTAATTCTCTTCTCACAGCCAGCCACTCCAGGCTTTCTTCTATTCTTATTCTTCTTGAGCTGTCTGCAGCATTTGACACATTTGCTGCCCACGCAAGGAGAGGGCAGGAGCCCACCTCCCTTCCTCCAGACACGAAGCTGTAGGAGCAGCCGACCGCCCTTTAAACGGACCGGCACAAGCGCATCACACTTCACGCTAAATCAGGTGGGAGAACCCGATCCTGGTATCTACGTGCTAATATTCAGCACATCCACTGCATACATCTAACTTTGCCGTCAACGGCAGCCGAGTTTTATTGTTTTTGAAATGGCTGCCTAATCAGCTGTGAATATTTCTGTGTGTTTCTGCCGGCAGGCGGAACGAGCCGGCTGTAGCACTTCCTGCGAAGGGCTTCAGCAAAGGGCCTGTTCTGCACCTGTTTGACGATTTGTGGCGTGGTCTACCTCTCTACGCTTCTTTCTACACCCTCCAGAAGAGCCATAGCCCTGACAGAACCAACCCGTGCTGCAGGCGCTGCTCCCTTCTCATCCGTCACCCTGCTGGCCTATAAGGTAAGCCTTGGGCATACTCTTGAGTAGCCCTAGCCCCTTAGGCTCGCACAGCATCCCGCCACCCATCTACTCGCTCTCATCATCACCTACTGCTTACAAGTATTGCAGCTCACCTACCCTCGCAGAGCTCCGAAGCTGCGCGCCTATCGGCGCTTTTGGTATTCACCCATCATTGCACCACATGATGTGCACTCCTCTCCAAAATGGCCGCCCTCACTCAGGTGAGCGCCAGCCCACGGAAGATGGCACTGAAATAAGGCAGTTGTCATGCTGCATGATGCTCCAGGACCTTTTTAACCTTCATTGCCTCATCAACCCTTGCATCTATACTCTCTCTCCAGCACATATGATTGCTAACCCAGCCCAGACCCCTGGCTCTCCAAAGTATTTTAGGTGAGACCCCAAAGTACCCATACCACAACAGCCACTATAGTACTAGACACCTAGATGTCTTTGCACCCTATCTGCCTAGTGCCACATGCCTTTACCTGCATTGTAGCGCTCTGAACTGCATTACGTGCACTAGCCTGCTTTGTGTACTAGCCTGCCTTGAACTTCATAACATGTACTAACCTTGCCTGCCTGCCATGAACTTCCCAATGTGCACTAGCCTTTTTTGCCTGCCCTGAACTGCATAACGTGTACTAGCCTACTCTACCAGCAAGCCCATCTTGCTTGCCCTGAACTGCAAAATATGTACTAGCCTGTTTTGCATGCCCTGAACTGCATATCGTACACTACCCTAGATTGCCTGCCCTGAACTGCCCACTGTGTACTAGCCCATCTTTCTTGCCTGCCCTGAACTGCATAATGTGCACTAGCCTGGTCTACCTGCCCCGAGCTGCCTAATGTGTTCTAGCCTGCTTTGCCTGCCTTGAGCTGCCTAATGTGTAATAGCCTGCTTTGCCTGCCCTGAACTGCCCACTGTGTACTAGCCCATCTTTCATGCTTGCCCTGAACTGCATAACATGTACTAGCCTAGTCTACATGCCCTGAGCTGCCTAATGTGTACTAGCTTGCTTTGCCTGCCCTGAACTGCATAATATGTACTAGCCTGTTTTGCATGCCCTGAACTGCATATCGTACACTAGCCTAGATTGCCTGCCCAGAACTGCCCACTGTGTACTAGCCCATCTTGCCTGCCCTGAACTGCACAACGTGTACTAGCCTAGTTTGCATAACATGTACTAGCCGATTCCGCACACCGTGGACTGCCCACTGCAGGACTAGCCCACATGCACGGATTCCTCGCCCCCCTGACACCTCGCCCCATCCCAGCACACCGCACCACTGGCAAACAAATTGAACCACCTTATTGCAAACATGAATTTAAGAAACCTCGCCCAAACTTCCTTAACAGTTACCATTATAATAATCATCCACCAGACTACCTTTACCAACTACCTAGCAGTAAACCACGTTCTGACGACAATGACCAGTACCAAATCCATACCCTGCCCAGTCACAGAAAGAAATATCAAACTCTGAGCTAGGCTACCCCGCCTCCATGATATACGAGACAATGTCCTATCGAAACAGGACCACCACCCAAGTAATAACTGCTCCAAGTGCAAACTACTCCACTATCCCGATAAAATAGCCTCAGCTACCCTGCAGAAACTAGCCAAACCCAGAGCCAGCCCTCGCAAATCCAGCAAAACACAGTCTCCTATAGTCCAGTCCGCCAACCTCTATATGGCCTTAATAAACGCCAGACCCTTGGTAGCACACGCTATAGACATAGCCGACCTGATCACCTCAAATAACCTCGACCTCGTAGCAGTCACTGAGACGTGGCTACATGACGCAGCAGGCCCTGCTCTAGCCTTAGCAATCCCTGAAAACGACCAAATCCTCAGAGCAGATAGAACTAACGCTAAAGGTGGAGGTATCGCCATCATAGCCAAAACCCAGCTAGCAATCAGACTTGTGCCATCACCACCAAACATGTCCTGCGAAATGCTCATAGCAAAAATACCAATATTCAGCTCTAAGACGCCAACAACCTACCTAGTGTATAGGCCTGCGGGACCCATTGGATCCTTTGAGGATGACATCTCAAGCATCCTCTCCAATGACACAAAGACCACCTCTCAAGGACTCATCCTAGGGGACTTCAACCTTGGCTTTAATGACCAAACATACAATGACGCCAAAGCTATCACTAATATGAAAAACACAGGTTTGGCAGAAAAAGTCACAAAACCACAGCGCTTGTATGAATAAATATAAAGAGTGCACATAGGCTGCAGGTGCCTGAGAGGTGTGGGAGTACTGCCAAGTACAACCCACTGTTGTGGAAACAATTAGAGCACGGGCAATTCTCAGTCGCACTGCGCCCAAGAGTGCAATATAGACATGTGTTGCAAGTAATTGAAGAGAGTTGTGGTTATAAATCCGATAGATTTATTTGCAAAGCAGCCTGACGCGTGTTTCGAGTCTAAACTGACTCTTCATCCGAGGCTAAACATAATACACAACAAAATCATAGACAATTATGCACCAATAAACAAATAATGTTGGTATAAAAACCATGCATTGTGTAAATTCAAAAACAAGGCAAGAGGCATAAAACACAGAGGCAAACAAGAGGTATAGGTAGATAATTTTGTCATATGGCATAATAATTTTTTTTTAAAAAAGGGTCACAACATAAAAGAAAATAAGGATTGAAGGGTCACATTATATCAAAGGCCATGATAAAAATAAGGGAAACCACAGCATCAGTGGTAGATAATAAAAAAAGACACAATACCACATATTGGATGATGTTGAAATGAATGGAGAATCCATGATGCCGGGATGCAAGAAATACACAGGAAGCAAGGCAAAACAGTACAAAAAATTAACATGCATCCACAGGAGTCACTGTAACAGCGCATTCAAAGAGGCAAGGTTGACCAAAAAGCCCAATAATGGGTACTTCTTATGTAAGTTAAATTACAAGCAGAGATATATACCAGAATTAATTCCAAAAAGGTGCCAATTACAACAGTACCTGTAAATGGGAGATGGGACCTAAGATAAATTAAATGAAGGACAGTGCCAGAAAACTCTCTGAAATTGTAAAGAAAAGAGAGATTATGAAAGGATGTAACCAAATTGAGTGAAAAAATGTGATGTAGACTAAAAAGCTATTTAAAAAGGAAAATTGTACCTCACGGCTTCGCAATTCCGGTAATTTCTGTAGGAAACACAACATTTCTAAGCACCAGGAATTGCAAAAGCAATTGTAAGATACCAACTAAGTTATGTAATAACAATGTGATTAGGAAGCAAACACATCAAGCATTACGCAATCTAATTCCAGAGAGTAATTGACTGGTACTAGAGAGAATCAAGTATTGCTGAATTGAGACATGCAAGTGCACTAATTGCAAGTGTCAGTGGGGCCATGAAAAACCATTTTACCAGCACAGCAGGAAAAGCCAAAGTGATGTGAAAGGAAGCAGCCCGGGCTGCGAAGATAGAAACAGGACTAAAATAGAAAGCTGTTGCTAAGCACGGGAAGGCTGAGGGATTCAAACATGGCCATGTTGCATTGAAAATAAATCCGCCATATTGGACTTGCTGAATTCAATGGAAACAATACTGGGGAAACTAACCCCGACTTCATAAACGGATTGATTGCATGTCAAGGAGGCAATTAAAACATATTGGATTTCCAATTAGAAAAAATAAGTGTATCCGGTGAAGAAAAAAAAATAAAAAGTTACAAAAACGAAATTGAAAGGGAGCCATATCACACTAAGCTGCGTGCACCTGGTGCTATTGTGTGAATCATTCCCAGGAGTGAACTGAATGCAATTCAGTGCGGTCGCTAGCCAATTGCAAGCGGTAGTAAGAACCCTGAATTTGAGTAATATATTTACAATTGCTGTCTGTGAGTGCGCTGCTGGTGAGTCATAAACAATAGGAGAACCTGATACAATCAGTTGTGGAGAAACGAGTTAACACAATCATGATTACATATAAACAACAAAATAAACATATATAAGAAAACTTGTGTCACTATGTCACAAAGCCTGTAAGAACAACAGGAAATGAATTAGGTACACACGTGTCCACAGAAAAATGGGAATTATGAAGCCTGAATAAAAGCATGAACAATAGACAAATCAATGTACACAAGAAGGTTGCAAATTCATGTTCAGAGTTTAACCCATTAAAACACAAGATGAAGATAGTAAAGCTCTGTTTGCTCCACGAGGTTCTACATTGAACCCATTCAAAAGACTCAATAGTGATAAAACTGATTTGAGATCCTTATTTTTCAAATTAGAAAAACTGAGTATTAAAGAAATTAATACATTTTGGGAAAAAACGACTCTGAAACACTATCTACAGGAAAACAAAATACCCCGTGGTCTAAGAATTCTTATCCTTCCGGATTTCGAGGACCCATTGGACATAGACCTTTTGTCTGATTGGGAAACTAAACTCACCACAAGCTCCAACAAAATGTTGGAACTTTTGGTTGAACACGCTACACGCGAGCATTCCCGCACAGTTGTTGAAATTGATAAAGTCAAAGAACAAATTAATCTTTTCAATGCACAATCGATAAGAACTTTAAAACATTGTATGAAATACTACGCAAACATCAAGATGAGGTCAAAATGCGCAAATCAAGAAAATTCTTTCGTGATGATCGTGACTATAGAGATAATCAAATCTATACGTACCAGGCAAAATATGATGAGGTCTCTAGATCTCGTTCTAGCAGCCTTGCTTCTACTCCAGCAAGTTCAGAAGTAGATAGTGACTCAGAGCCTCAGACTGCGTCGACATCTAACCTTGAGAATGTTACTCCTTCCGATTCCATTTCACATGACCTTGATCAAGATGAATTAATAGACTCCGAATCTATCTCCTCGGCTCCTGCAGGCCCTTCACCTTTTTTGGAGCAGCTCAGGAGCTTCAAAAAGGGAATCGTATTGCAGCAGCGAAAAAAGTGTGTTTTCAAACACCACTCACCACAAATATATCAATCAGGGGCACAAGGGTTGGTAGGCCAAGGCAGCGGAAATGCACCACCCAAACGAAGACTGACCAGAGCAATGTTCAGTCCCAGCAACAATTACCCAGTCTGTACCCATCAACCTAATCACTAATCTAAGTTCATATCCGCTATCCTCAGCTGAAACAACTGTTCTCAATAAGGCACTTTCCTTTGTTCCATCAACTACCAACAATTTTGTGGACATCCACATTGACCTTTTCAAGTTCACACGCAAACTCAAACTCAAAAAATTCTTTGCAACTCAAGTTCGTAATTATAAACCTCCACCTCCCACTCCTATTCCGTCCCAGATCTCCATGCAAACACTCCTTACTACCCATGTCCTAATGACACTTGATGACATAGCACCAACTACACAAACCAGTATTTCAGAAGTACTAAAGGAACTAGATATTGTGCAACAAAATGTTAGCATCAAGGAATTAACCAAGAAATTATGTTTTCTCCCACTTTTCCTTCTAACAATGTTATTGATACTTTTTATCAGGCAGTTATCAAGGACATGCACTTATTGGAAGACTTTATTAAGATTCTGCTTATGAGTGGGTTTATGTGTTGAAACAAAGATGAGTTTCAAACAATGAAACATCTGTCTGGTAATCCTGATTTGATCATCAAAGAGGCCGACAAGGGTGGTAAGGTTGTCATGAATCGTGTTGATTATATAACTATGGGCATGCAACATATGAACTCAGTTGGTTGTTATTCTATTCTTCCTAACAACCCCCTTAAGACCATTCATGCGACAGCTAATGATCTTATTTCCAAATTGCACAAAACAGGCCTTCTCATGGATGTAGAAAGGCAATTTCTCACCGTAGAGGGCCCTATTATGCACATCCTCTATTTCCTCCCAAAAATTCACAAACAATTCACAAACATACCAGAAGGGAGACCAATAGTGAGTGGTGATGGTGGTATATTGGAACCAATCTCTATCTATATAAATGAATTATTGTTACCAGTGGTGCTCAACACTCCTACATACATTAGAGATACCATGCATACACTTGAAATTCTTGACAATCTGGATTTCCTAAACAATTGCTGGCTAGTTACACTAGATGTCAAAGCATTATACACTTCCATAGATCATTAGAAAGTGTTGATTTTCTATTCCGTGGTTTTCTGCATCCTTTTTTTCGATCATATCGCAATGGTGAAGGAGTTTTTGTTATTTACTTTACAGAACAATGTTTTTGTTTTCAACAATGTATATTTTAAGCAATTAATTGGGGTGGCTATGGGTGCCAGTTTTGCACCAGCACTGGCCAATGCATTCATGCATTCGTTTGAACAAAAATTTGTATTTGTCAATGCTGCCTACCTTCCCTATTTGAAATTGTGGAAAAGATATATAGATGATGTTCTACTAATTTGGTCTGGTAAACAAGAATTACTGCTAGAATTTGTGGCTTATCTTAATCACAATGATTGGGGTATACAATTTACGTCCACTATAAGTCAAACTCACAATCATTTCTTGGATCTTTCAATTGATCTCACCCCTAAAGGGTTGGTGACAAAAACTTTCCGTAAGTCTACTTCTGTTAATTCAATATTGCATGCGGACAGCTGTCACAAAAATCATGTCAAATTCAATATCCCTAAAGGAGAGTATATTCGCGCCAAGAGGAACTGCTCTGATCCTAAGGATTTTGACCATGAAAGCATTTCCATTAAATCACAGTTTCTTGAGAGTGGCGATCACCATAGCTGTCTCGACAAAGCGCTTGCCTCAGTACGACAGCTGAATAGAGCAGATTTGTTAGTCCCTAAAACCCGAGAGAAGTCATCCATGACTCAAAAAATCAGGTTTATCACTAGATTCAACTCAGACAGTCACAAGACCCACAGAATTCTGGAGAAACATTGGCACCTGCTACACCTTGATTCCTACATTGCCAACTGGTTTGATCCCTTTGCAAGCATCACATTTAGCAAAGGCAAATCACTTAAAAACAAACTCTGGCCTTCATTTATGAGCTCACCCACTCCCAAAACTATGTGGTTAGACTCTGCCCGTGCTGCGGGTTTCCACAAATATGGATTCTGCAGCATGTGCAAGTATACCCTGGAAACTTCACAGGTCTCCTTTGGGGCTAGAGGAGACCACATCATTCATTCATTCATTTCTGAACTGCAATTCCAAATTTGTTGTCTATTGTATAATCTGTATTTGTGGATTGAAATATATTGGTAGCACCATCCGACCCTTGAAGATTCGTATCAGAGAACATCTCACCACAATTGGCAGTCAGGAATCCAAATATCCACTAGCCAATCATTGGCAAAAATTGCACCAATTAGATAGTAAGGATGACATCTGATTTGGATGTCTATGTAAAGTGTCATTGTCGCCCAGAGGGGGCAATTTAACACTGAAGTTACGTCAATCGGAAGCAAGACTTATCTGCAAATATCGCACTGTGTTTAATGGGTTAAACTCTGATCATGAATTTGCAACCTTCTTGTGAACATTAATTTGTCTATTGTTCATGCTTTTATACAGATTTCATAATTCCCATTTTTCTGTGGACATGCGTGTACCTAATTCATTTCCTGTTGTTCTTACAGGCTTTGTGACATAGTGACACAAGTTTTCTTATATATGTTTATTTTGTTGTTTATATGTAATCATGAGTGTGTTCATTTGTTTCTCCACAACTGATTGTATCAGGTTCTCCTATTGTTTATGACTCACCAGCAGCGCACTCACAGACAGCAATTGTAAATATATTACTCAAATTCAGGGTTCTTACTACCGCTTGCAATTGGCTAGCGACCGCACTGAATTGCATTCAGTTCACTCCTGGAAATGATTCACACAATAGCACCAGGCGCACGCAGCTTAGCGCGATATCGCTCCCTTTCAATTTCGTTTTTGTATCATGGTTGTTTTTTATTTTTTTTGAGGTTTTTTTTTTTGTTTTTTTTCACCGGATATACATATTTTTCTAATTGGAAATCCAATATGTTTTAATTGCCTCCTTGACACGCAATCAATCTGTTTATGAAGTCGGGGTTAGTTTCCCTAGTATTGTTTCCATTGAATTCAGCAAGTCCAATATGGTGGATTTATTTTCAATGCAACATGGCCATGTTTGAATCCCTCAGCCTTTCCCTGCTTAGCTACAGCTTTCTATTTTAGTCCTGTTTCTATCTTTGCAGCCCGGGCTGCTTCCTTTCACATCCCTTTGGCTTTTCCTGCTGTGCTGGTAAAACGGTTTTTCATGGCCCCACTGACACTTGCAATTAGTGCACTTGCATGTCTCAATTCAGCAATACTTGATTCTCTCTAGTACCAGTCAATTACTCTCTGGAATTAGATTGTGTAATGCTTGAAGTGTTTGCTTCCTAATCACATTGTCATTAGATAACTTAGTTGGTACGTTACAATTGCTTTTGCAATTCATTATGCTTAAAAATGTTGTGTTTCCTACAGAAATTACCGCAATTGCGAAGCCGTGAGGTACAATATTCCTTTTTAAATAGCTTTTTAGTCTACATCACATCTTTTCACACAATTTAGTTACATCCTTTCATAATCTCTATTTTCTTTACGATTTCAGAGAGTTTTCTGGCACTGTCCTTCATTCAATTTATCTTAGATCCCATCTCCCATTTACAGGTACTGTTGTAATTGGGACCTTTTTGGAAATAATTCTGGTATATATCTCTGCTTGTAATTTAATTTACATAAGAAGTACCCATTATTAGGCTCTTTGGCAACCTTGCCTCTTTGAATGCGCTGTTACAGTGACTCCCGTGGATGCATGTTAATTTTTTGTACTTTTTTGTTTGCCTTGCTTCCTGTGTATTTCTTGCATCCTGGCACCATGGATTCTCCATTCATTTCAACATCATCCAATATGTGGTACTGTGTCTTTTTTTATTACCTACCACTGATGCTGTGGTTTCCCTTATTTTTATCATGACCTTTGATATAATGTGACCCTTCAATCCTTCTTTTCTTTTATGTTGTGACCCTTCTTTTTTTATTTTTTATTATGCCATATGACAAAATTATCTACCTATACCTCTTGTTTGCCTCTGTGTTTTATGCCTCTTGCCTTGTTTTTGAATTTACACAATGCATGGTTTTTATACCAACATTATTTGTTTATTGGTGCATAATTGTCTATGATTTTGTTGTGTATTATGTTTAGCCTCGGATGAAGAGTCGGTTTAGACTCGAAACACGTGTCAGACTACTTTGCAAATAAATCCAACACTTATAACCACATCTCTCTTCAATTACTTGCAACACATGCCTATATTGCACTCTTGGGCGCAGTGCGACTGAGAATGCCTGTGCCCTATCACTAAAATGCTCTCAGAACAAGGACTTGTCCAAAAAGTAAACCTACAAACACACTCAAAAGGCAGTACCCTTGACTGGGTGGCCGACATAAATTGCAACCTATCTATCAACTCCATCTCTCCACTGCCGTGGACTGACCACCACCTGATTACCTTCACCATGGTAATAGACAAACAGACACAAACAAACACAACCACAGCTCCTCCTCAACCCACCAGGAACAAAAAAGATATCAGTATGGACAGACTCTCACCACTTAATTTGCCAGCATTAAGCAGCCTATCTGCATCCTCAGACCCCAACATACTAGTCGACACCTACAATACAACTATGTCCACAGCACTGGACTCCATTGCACCTCTTAAACTGCGCAAAAGCAAATCACAAGCACACCTAAACGCCTGGTTCACCCCACACTTAAAAGAACTCAGGCAAAAAAAAGTAAACTAGAAGCCCTATGGCAACACACACCATCAACAGAAAATAAAACTAATCTAACTAAATTTGCCGACCACTACAAAAAAGAAATAATTAACACTAAGAAATACCTATACAATGATAGGATCGCCAAATCCAGCTCTAACACAAAAGAACTCCTTACCATACTACAAGAAATGGAGGCACCGATCCCACCAGCTGACAATATAACCAAAGACGAAGCCTAGTGCACTAACATTCAGAATACCATAGCCAACAAAATTGTACTCCTCAAAAGGAAAGATTGCGAACAAGAAATCCTCCCTCACAAATCACGATCCTCTCTCCCAAACTACCGACACACCAACCAATAAACCAGACCAATTTAAATTCTCCAAAGTTTCCATCCTTGAAGTAGAGAAAATCATCAGCTTCATGAAGCCAACTAGATGCCAGGGCGACACCTGCCCAGCACAACTAATCAAAGGTGCTGCAAGAGACCTGTCACCATTCATCACCAAACCCATCAATGCATCCTTTTTAACTAACACTGTCCCAAGTAACTTGAAAGTATCCTGGGTCTTACCCCTGCTGGAAAAACAAACCTTAGATCCAGCCATTCCAACAAACTACAGGGCCATCTCTACGGTTCTCTTTCTTTTAAAGGTACTTGACAGAGTGTCTTACATCCAGATACAACAATATCTGGAAACTAATAATCTCCTCGGCACCCACCAATCAGGTTTCAGGCCACAACATGGCACCGAAACTGCACTGATCGTTTTAAAAACACAAATTGAGACACTCACCGACAAAGGGAAAACTGCCATGCTGCTCCTCCTTGACCTGTCAGCTGCCTTTGACTTGGTGGACCACAATATCCTTTGCGAACACCTTGCCTCAGCAGCTCACTTTTCCAAGGAAGCAGTAGCATGGGTTCAATCATTCCTCAACAACAGAACCATAACTCAGCTGATCCTATCTCAATAACATGTGGCGTGCCACAAGTTTCATGCATCTCACCCACCATGTACAATATCATCACAAAGCCACTGTTTGACAAATTGGACAATCTGGGTGTCATCTACACCAATTATGCAGATGACACACAGATCCTCATACCCCTTTCGGGTAATTACATCACTGACACGGCTCTCGTGAAGAAAATCTACCTCCTCATTCAGGCATGGATGGCCACGCACAGCCTTTACCTGAATGACGACAAGACCGAACTCCTAATACTAGGTACCCCGACCAACATTAAAAAATTCAACTACGAGTATTCCTCCTTCAACATTGATGGCAATACCATCAAGGTTGTAAAGGAAGTAAAAACACTTGGATTCTACCTCGACTCCACCCTAACCATGAGGAAACAAGTCAACTCCCTAGCGTCCACATCAGCATACACATGCAAACTAATCAGGGCCTGCAGACCCTACCTATCCCCAGCTAGCTGCATTACCCTCGCTAATGCCCTTATACTCTCAATATTGGACTACTGTAATGCCCTCTACATAATAACGCACTGAGAAAAGCATTAAACATCCCAAACAGAGATCACATATCTGCGATCAGAAAACAAAACCACTGGCTGTCAATTAAAGACAGATTCATGCTAAAAACAACTTCCCTGATCCACAAATGCCTAAACAATGGTGCACCACAGTACCTCTCCGACCGAATAGCCTAGAGAAATACTAATCGCCTGACTAAATCCTCCAATTCTTGCTACCTTAGCGTTCCACGTTTCAACCTGGCCAAATCTGGCGGAAGAAGCTTCCCAGTCATGGCATCCCAAACATGGAACTCACTCCCCTACTCACTCCGAGCTGATCAAACCTACCCCAGTTTCAGATGAAACATACAGAAATGGATTAGAACCAAAGACGCTCACCCAACAACTTAGCATCAAACAGATCAAGCCAGCACCTGCGACCATAGAAGTTGACACTGAAATTTCACCTCTTGCTGCCTTACCTAATGCGACTGTATATATAAAACTTCCCCTCCTGCTGCCTTACTTAATGCAACTGTATATATTGAAATGTATTGTATATATCCTCTAACCACCTGCCTGCAATTCTTTGACTGTAATTTTATACCTGTAACTCTATGTACCATTAAGCCTAAAGCCTCCTTGTACTGCTTGCGCCCAGTTACCTTTGGGTTTGGTGCACCATATAAAAAAAAAAACCTCTCTTCTTATTGCCTCTCTTTCCACTTAAGGTATTTCTGGGTCTGCTCTTGAATGGTTTTGCGCCTATCTTCCGCAACAGACGTATTCTGTTACCTGGACTGAGCACTCTTCTTCTTCACTCCCTCTTCTTTATGGTGGCCCCCAAGGCTCGGCACTTTGCCCTCTTCTTGTTTCTCTCTATACTACTCCTCTCTCTGCTCTTATTTCCTCCTTTCACCTTTCTTTCCACCTTTACGCTGATGACACCCAGATCTTTCTTTCTCTTCCTTTGACTCTGCTCTCCACTCCACTGTTTCTAATTGTCTTCTAGCTGTTCAGAGCTGGATGTCTTCCCATTTTCTACATCTTAATCCCTAAAAAAATGAGGTTTTGTTCTTTCCCTCTTCAACTATCTCTTCTGCCCCATCTCCACCCTCTTGAATCTTTCCCCATACTCTTTCCTTTTCACGTTCAGCGCATAACCTAGGCATTTACTTTGATCCTTCCCTTTCCTTTTCACTTCATATCTCTATTGCCCACTCTTGTCGCTTTGTTTAACATTCACTGTGCTCGCACTTCTCTTTCTTCTCTAGCCACTAAACCACTTATTTCCCCTGTCTTTTCCCATATTGACTACTGTTCATCTTTATTGCTTGGTGTCCCTGCTTGCCACCTTTTCCCTCTCTATTCCATCTATAATTCTTCTGTTTGTCTCCTTTTTTCTTTTCCTCCTCAGCCCCCTATTACATCCTCCCTGCTTTCCATATCCTTACTTCCTTTTTAATCTCGGCTTTTGTATCACTTTCTCTCGATAGTCTTCAAATGCACTCATGGTCTGGCCCCGTCCTACCTTTCTTCCCTACTCTCATTCTATGTCCCTTCATGTCCTTTACGTTCTCAGAATCTATTTCTCTTAACTGTTCCTAAGCACCTCTGTGCCTCATCTCGTTTACACTCTTTTACTCTTCTGGCTCCTAAACATTGGAATGCTCTTCGTTGTTCCCTTCGCACCTCTTCTTCTCTTCGTCTCTTCCAAACAAATGTTAAACTATAACTTCTTTTGTTTCTTGCTTCTTATAAAACAAGATATAATCTCTACTCATTTGTATCATTTTGATTGTACCGTTTTTTGAATTCTTATATTGTTCAGCGCCTTTGGCCAGAGGCGCTTTATAAATGTAATAAATACAAATAAAAATCAGTTAGGAAGTTTCATAATTTAGCAGTGAGTCATTGATCATTTGCAGCAGCTGGAGGCCTTTTTTAGATAAACTAAATTCGGAAATGAGAGCAAGTTTAAATGAGTCATTTCCATTCCCATAAAAACTGTGAAATTAAATCCTTTGCAACTCCTCATTCTGAAATTACATAATGAGATTTATATGTGATGTGAAAGGGGAGGGGTTTATTATATATGTTCAATGCAAACTGAAAACCATTTTGTTTGGTTGTTTGGGTGAGTCAAAACAGTCTCTGCACTCTAAATTGAAAACATTATTCCTCTAACCTAAAACCTGTGGAATTCAAATGTAAGCTATTGTAAGCCTATTTTAAACTGTAAACACATTAGTAGCCCGCAGAACCAGACCTATAGAGGAAATACAAGACACGTCACAGTTCTCTGCAACGTATTTGCATTATTCGCAAATGTAACTTCATGTGCAATTTGGAAATGCTTTGAAGTGAAGTCATGGATTTTGATATATTGACCGACAATGTGATTAGAATGTGTAATGTTATTCAGAACTTAATATATGTATGGAATTGATCATGAAAATGGGTGCTTGGGTGTGACAAATGGTGAGATTCATACAGGCAGGCCATTTTTATTTCTGTAGACAAGCTGTCTGTGATTGTGTAAGAACGTGGTGAGTGCCCCTGCATAAATATGGAGGCCACCTTCGTTTTGATTTCCCCTTTTAATTGATTTATTTAAATACATTGTAGTGTTGCGCGAACCACCTGTTTCTTGCCCAGAATTGTGGGTGGACTGCATTTGAGAGGGTATGAACTTTGGGTTGCTCATTAATGGACACCCCAATATTGACATATTAATCAAAATATATTTTGCAGTGTTGCCTGTCTGTGGTGATAGACAGGCTACTCCAGGCAGGAACCCCAACCCCGGAAATAGCATTGCTCAATATTATGCACAGTTGGTGTCTGAGCCCTGGCAGCAGACGTGTCAGATCTATGAATAAAGGCAAGACCAGAAAAGGGAATACACTGCTACCAGAAGGCCTCCTGCCAACTGCAGGGATCAATGTGAGAATTATGGAAAACAAATCTCGAAGCCCAAAATACCCAATGTTATTTTTACCCCATTTCAATGCATATATATGCTGGGGAGACCCCCACAGTCCCCATTCCCTTCCACCTTTTTTATTAACTTTAATCCCTCTGCTATCTATATCACTAAGAAAAAACATTGTTAAAGGGACGTTATGGTTAAGTTGATCTACTCAAAACATTTCCCCTTTATTGAAAAAAATTGCCTGAAGCAACGTTATGGTTAATAGTTTTTTGATGAAAGGTTATAGGGTTTCAGTTGCACAAGTGAACCATAGAGTCCCTGTAATAATGTGTCTTTCAGTGAATTGCATTAGATTTGTACAGGATACGCTTGGTTTGTAAAGATGTACTGTACAACATACTGAAGCCGGTGACTCTATAGTAATAGGCACAAAGGTTGGAAATACAGCGTCCGTTTGTGGCGATTGGGTAGTAGCCAACGTGCCCAGAAAGGGGGGGTTGTCATAAAAAGTAATAACATGCAGCAAAGACAAGAAACATGTACAAACAGCAGCAGGTGCGTGAATAGGAAGGGAAAATGCTGTAGCTGTACAAAATCTGTACTTTCGCAACAAAGTTACCCACTGCACAGGGAAAATGGAAAGAGTTACTGCTGGGTAAGCACCCAGAAATGGCTGGAGAATTTCCTGCATGACTAAATGAGTGAGCATAGTAACCCCATAAGTAGGGAACGCGGTAGCAACATGAACAGAATCACATTGTAATACTTCATGTGAATTAACCACATGTGTTGTCTTTTAACAGAACATACCGGAATTCAAAGCAGTACACCAAAAGCGGCACCTTTTCCACAGGAACATACGGCCACCGAAACAGAAATGAATGTTGGGCATATACAAGTTGACCGCCTGGACACCAAAATCTATCAGTTGCTCCTCCAAATTTACGCTTTGAGAAGGTTTGTAGAAGAACATATAATGGGGAAAATAAGATATCACTGCCCAACTTGCGCATGCCCGCCTTCTCCATTTCCTAGCCCCCCCTTCCCTGCAAATTGAGTGTCATGAGAGACGCTTTGATGAGACCTCAATGCCTTCTTCCCCTCACCAGCAGCTTGTTGAAATGGGAAAATCCCCAATATATGTATCTGTTTCTTGTGCCCCTTCCATTTCCGAACAGTCGCTATGAATGTGTGCTAATAAAGATTGATATGTTAATTAATTTGTACTAATTGTGTATGTCCCTTTTTTTTCGTTTAACAAGGCCATTGTAAATGTGAAGGGCACAGCACTAGTGGGGATGATTGCAAGTAAGAAAAATGGAGGAGGCGGACGACCGCCGCACCTGGGTTCCCTGTACGCAATCAGAATGAAACCATCCGGAGGACGCCACTATGGGCCGCATGTTTGCATGCACACAACCGCCTGTAAATAGTTGCATGAGCGTCCGTTTATCTGTGGCACACCTGCGCACATGCGTATATCGTCCTGTGACACCTGGTAACACTGTCTGTGGTGAACATATGTGAATAGACGCGTGATGTAGTTGTACTAGCTGGAAGCATGCACACACGTCCTGCGAGTATTTGTGCACATAAACAATCCACCTACTGTATCGTGCTCACAGCAAGCGTAGGTAGAAATGTGCGTGTGCCATAAGTTTAAGTAGTCCGGGGATGGCAAGAGTATAGATAGAACTATACACGTGGCCACAAAGTATACCGGGCAATGTACGTCCGGCAGACAAGCTTGCAAATGGAGAACAATAGCGATGTCAGCATGGTAACGGATCAACGGTGCGCGTGGTCCCTTATTTGGCAGACACGATCCAGATCCATACACATCAAAATAGGGCATTTTTCTGCACTGTATGGAGTGTTACAGTGATAATGCACCCTTACAGATATCCTCCACTCTTCCTTCTACATTTAGATATTGTAGGGAAAGAGTTAGTGCCACTCTGCGCTGTCAAGTGCTCCACATTAACTCTATAAAAGGGCACACCCCACAAGTGTTCTGTTTGGCTTTTTAAAGAAGAGCACCGGTGCACATTGGTTGGGGCAGAAATGGCTTTCTCACCCATTGTGTGCCTGCAAAATACTTATGCAAGTAATGGCCACCAGAGATTCTGCTACTACCTCTGACACAGGAGCACCCACACCTCACCACCAACACCTCCTTCTGAAAGTCCTGAGCAAGGGGGCAGCCGTCCTAATGTGGAGGGACATTGAAAAGGAAATGAAAATAAAGTAGAAGGAATCCCCATTGCCTACTGCCAGCGTCAATCCTGGGTGTGGAAACTATTTAGGACCGTTGGAGATGTGCCAAAATCTCGTGCAAACCAGGTGCAGTACACTGAGTGCTCAGTCGCGGAAAACATGGCTTGTACAGCTATGGCACCACCTCCATGCGGCTGCACCGGAAAACTAACCACCAGGCAGCTATTCAGAGGGTAGGACCCTTCCAAGCAGGCAGTAGGTTATTGTCCTCTACAGCATCCTCCACATCTGCTCCTGCCACCACTAGGGACAGTCCAGTGGGCCACCGCATTCCACAAGCAGCCTTGGATGACATACGGAGGGCAACAGACCCCTACCTTTCAAAGGTCACTGTATTGTGCAAATACTGCGACGCAGTACTGTGTGGGGGAGAACATTTACAAAGTGCTTTTGAGGCTTCTGTCTAGGAGCATGGCAATTCTGACTCTACCCAAGTAAGGTACACCCCACATCTTCTCTTCCCCACATACGATTTCTTATCCCTGTGGTTGGTACCCTTTGCCAAATCTCCCTTCAACTGCTGGCTTTTCTGACGTGTCTTATAACAACAGGAAAAATGCTACAGAGCCAGAAGGTGGGGGGAACAAAAAGGCTCTTTTCTGAGCCACCTTCCACCGTTCAAAAATAGAAGCTGAATTCAAGCATGCAGGCGGTGACCCTATAAGCGCTGCGTACAGAGATGGCAACAATGGGCGGTGGGACGCCATCAAAAACATTGTACGCATTTGCTAAAAGAATTGGGGGCTCTTAAAAGAGTCTTTTTGTGCTGGTTGTATTTTCAACGGTAAAAGTAGTGAACAACCATGGGGAAAATGCTTCCTACACTTGCAGGTTGCGCTGCACAGCATTTTGGATATTACGCAGAAAGATCTCATTGCCAGCATCAGTCAGAGGAACTCCACCTGAACGAAAAAAGGTCCTACTACTAAACGTAATGTTTTCATTGTGGAAGGAGAGCATGCCAACATCACGCAACAGCCTGGTTCACATTTCGCCGCGCTTTCTCCATTTGTGGGCCACAGAAGGAAGAACGCAGACACATCTGGCTCTGCGCAATGCGAGAAAGAATTCTGTGTGATTTTGGAAACATTTCCATGAGTTGCCGGAATGTCTCCTTCATTGCAAACTGCAGTGGAATGCCAGTAACACGCCCTAAACTGTTCCCTCCACAATGAACAACAATAATGTCTGGATGAGCAAGCGTCACCAAACTGGCACAAAGAGGACCCACATGGAACCACTGCATCCCACGTATTCCGTACCAGTGCACATCGACATTATGGAACCCAAGGTGTTCTGCTAGTGCACAACGTTTTGCGTACACTTGTACCCAATATATCCACGAGTCGCCCAACGGCCATGTAGTTCGCTTACTTAATGGCACACCCTTCCCCGTACCCATGTCCACTCCTATTGGCAAACAGACGTTCTGGCACAATCTGTTGATACACACCACACCCCCAAATTCATATTGACCAATCCCAAATCCTGCACAGTCCCATTTCCATTGCAGCCACCCTCAAAAGACCCAGATGTGGAATGTGCATGCCCCCAAAAGGCATGGCATTCGCCAACATATTGCCCTGTGTACAGAGCAGCACAAACACATTTTAAGCATCATAGAAAGTGGCGTCTTCGTAGAAGTTGTGCAAAGTGTTTTTTCTAATTTTGCTAAAGGGACATGTAAATTAACATCTTTTTGTGTGCTCCTTGTTAAGGGTTGCTCTTGGCTTGTCCTCCGTACATTACTACACGTGTGTCTGCAGCGTACATTGCACATAGTGCAACAGATTACTTATTGCAATAGGGGAAAAAGAATTTCACTGCCACAGACAAACATCACACTACAAGCACTAGCATTGTTATGGGCACGAAACATCCTACCATGGAACACAAAAGCAGACACACACATGAATCGCTAAACCGTAGTCCCATTTCCATAGCAAGCACATTACGAAGGACAGCATGTAGTATGTGCAATTGTTACAATGCTTTCCCCCATAACGACAGTTTCCACCCACACGTTATACATAACAACAGCAGTTAAGCAGAAAAAAGGGTATCGCCACATTCACAAGAGTAACAGTCGTAAATGTGCGTAACGAAATTAAAACCCAAATGCTCTCATGTACTAAGCATACATATGCAAGGAACTGCATGCAAATGGATGCCCGAAATCATTGTGTTTTGCACTCTGCATCTTTCCGCACCTTTTGTCTCATCCTTCCACAATGTGCACTACTGCATTTGTGAAGTAAATAGGCCTACACTAATACACACATGTTTTTCATAACAAGTGATATACTAAACTCCCAAATAGCCCACCTACTTCCTTAACAAACATGCATATGCTCCCAAGCGCCCTCCATATTGTACACCTTCCATTCATAGATGCACACTTCATCTTCCTGCCAAGACATCACCCTATAGTTTTGAAAAATGTAATTTACAAATGTAAGCACTATGTTATTAGCCAACATATTTTCTTACTATCTTACTTATGAAGGAGCAGTAACCACCTGTCTCTGGGAAGCCACTGGAGTGTGCACTTCAAAATACAGCCTACAATAAACCTACTCCTTGCAATCAGCAAAGTACAATACCAGCATACTCTTGTATGTCTTACTAAATGAGTGCACTACTGTTGTACTGCAGCATATAAATGTGTGTCCATCCAGCAGTATGTACTTCATTGTAACTAATACAGTCAAGCGTTACAAATCTCTTGGCAAACATGTGTGGTACGAAAGAGTACTGGTACCGATGGCACACAGATATACGGTGTATGCTATGCCAACCTTGGCCCTCCCACATGGTTTGCACTTTAAGTTGTGCTGATTATGCATGGGAAGACTTGCACACTTTCCTACGCATAGCAAACAAAAACAAAACGGGTGTAGGCATGAAAACACCGGGAGAGCTGTGCTCTCTCGATCCAGTAAATGTTTCACGCAACTTTCATCATCGCTTCCTTGCCATGCTGCACTTCATTTGCAATAAAGCACTTCCTCCCCTCGGAGAGGTTGAACACTTCTTTTGGAAAAAAGAATATCAAGCCAGAGGAGCACCACACAGCCACATGCTTTTGTGGATTAAAAATGCTCCTATATTTGGTGAGGAAAGTGATGAACTGTTTTGCAGTTCATTCAAAATATGTCACTTGCGAAATCCCTTCTGAAAGTACCCATAGTGACCTACGAGCACACATTTTGCAATTCCAATGAAACAAGTGTGCCAAGTATTGTCGATGCAAATATAAGAACAAAGGCAAATACTACACCAAATGTTGCTTTGGTTTCCCTAGACCAGTTTCAACAATAGGCCAATTAAACAGCTTCATGTCTTCGGTTCAACACAGTGTGAAAGGAAAATCTCCTAAAAACACATACTGCATGAATAGGAGCAAAGCATCAAAGTACATCAATGATTAAAAAGCAATTATTGCCCTCTTATGGAATGCCAATGTTGATGTACAGTACATTGCAGTCAGTTCCACTGCTTTTGCATGATATGTCACCGCCTACTTAACCACAGCAGGGAAAACAGAGCTCAAAGACCTCTGGGATGACATATCCTCTGACAAAAAACTGGCACAAAAAGTGTACAGGTTTGGCATTAAAATGCTGTCCCATAGAGAATGTGGCAGCTACGAAGCCGCTGACCGCTTAACCGGCATAGCCTTATATGGAAAATCAGACAACATAGTGTAGCTAAGCCTTGGGGATGCTGCATCCAGAAGAACAGTACTTAAATCGTACGAAGACATACAGATAATAGCCAAAAGCGATCCCAATAGCAAGGACATTTTGAAGAACAACTTATTGGACACATACTACCCAAACAGAAGTAGTACTTTAGAAGCCTTGTGCTTTTACCAGGTAGTCCAAAACAGCCACCTTCAAAACTTTCCACTCTGTATCTACCTTTTTCCTCATTTGGTGTAATGTTGTTTTTGTATGAGAAGTTTTGGGCTACCTGGTAGAAGCACAAGGCTTCTAAAGTACTACTTCTGTTTGGGTAGTATGTGGTGAGACTTACAAAATGCAGCCTAATCAATCATATGACGCTGTCCTTAAAAAACCCTCAACACAAAGAATTGTACTACATGGCTCTACTGCAACTTTTTAAACCATGGAGAAAAGAAGTTGATTTATTAGCCACCTACACCTCCTATGAAGATGCTTTCAAAGTCACTGAAAGTACAATTACAGATGAAAACTTTACACAGTACAAAACCATATTGGACAGTAAATGCCAACAAGAAGAACTTCAAGTACAACTAACTGTAGGCACTTCTGAGAGCAGTGAACCTTCGTAAACAGACAGCCAAGAACCACTTGGAGAGCCACTCATATCAAATGAGCCAGAATTAGCCATGATGGGGTAACCAACACTATGCTTCAGTATGAGCACTCTACAGAGGAGTTGGAAGTACTCAAATCCCAACTAAACGATGAGCAGCATACCGTTTTTGTAGAAGTAAGTAAAACCATTGTACATGGTATACAGCACGAAAGTAAAACCTGTGACAACTACAAACCTGTACTGCTGTATGTAGGTGGTGAAGCTGGATCAGGTAAAACATTCTTAATAAAAATTATCCGTAAGTACCTCCAACAATTAACCAACAACAACCTTTCTGCGGTTATAACCGCCTTCACAGGTTTGGTTATTTACAACATAGTTGGAGTCACTCTACACCAATTGCTACTCCTTCCAGTAGAACACCGAAATAAATTTGAGTACTATTAACTTTCAGCAGAATATGCTATGGAGCAACGCAGAAACTAATGAAAATGTTCCTGATAGATGAGGTGAGCATGGTCTCCAACCTAATGTTGGCTTTGATTCACAGCAGATTGCAAGAGGTACTCAAAACAGACTACGAAGACCTCTTTGGAGGAAAGCATGTAATTGTTTTTGGAGATTTCCTTCAATTGACACCAGTGAAAGGTGAACCTATCTTCAAAACCTTAGGACAGAAACAGTCCCGTAAATGTCTTGGAAGCATCGGAAATGTAAATCTTTGGCAACATTTCCAATACAGAGAACTAACTCAAAATATGCGTCAGTCTGCAGACCTCACCTATGCCAACATTTAAAAAAACATACAGTGTACTATCAAAGGAGGCGCTGTCTAGCCTCAATAGTAGACGCATTCATGAGCTGTACAGGCGTAACACATGTGCTACAGATGTCATGGAACAATTAGCTCAGAAAAGTGTCAGCTGTATGGCCTTAATGCCAACTCTAGCAAGCTGTGCACAATTTGATGCAACAATGCTGCAAAAAGAAAAACAACCACTAGTGCAAATCCATGCCACAGACAAACTAGGCATACACGGTATGACAATACCTATGTGTCAACAAGTCATAGCACGACTACAAGCTTTGGAGAACTCCATCTCCAACACAGCTGGTTTGGAGAATATTTTTACTTTGTGTCAACTGTAGAGTTATGCCAAAGCGTACATTAACATTGACGTAGAGCAAGGTTTAGTTAATGGAGCACTTGGTACAGTTGTTAGCTTCCAGACATACCCACGGGACAACAGCATTCACCTTGTAAACATCAAGTTTGATAAACTTTCAGAAATCAAAAATATAGGATGCACAACTGCGAGATTCCTTCTTTTCAAAGACATGCATGTACGCAGAGAACAGTTTTCTCTCTCGCTAGCTTATGCAGTAACTATTCATAAATCTCAAGGTCTAACCTTAGATGAAGCATTGATTGATATTGGCAAAACAGTCTTCAAAGAAGGCATGAGTTACATAGCACTGTCACAGCTATGTACACTGTAAGAACTATATCTAGTTAATTTTGATGCAACTGTAGTCAGTGCAGAAATTCCTTGCATCATAGAGTACAATAGACTACGTGCACTGTACACACCCCATCTAAAAATGTACCCTATTCCTCAAAAACCAAAAGGTTTGAAAAGAAGGCTCATTCCAGCAGAAGTACTAAATGATTTCGCCACACTACCATCAAAGAAATTGAAAGAAACTCGTACTACAGCAACAACCAAAAGCACATACAAAAGGAGTAAAATAGAAAAACCATACCCAACTCCACCCACAATAAAAAAAATGCCTCTGCAAAGAAACCATGTACCCTTCCATTAACCCTTTAAGTGCCAAGGACGAGGTATCTCGTCCTTGGAAGTGCACACGCAGTGCCAAGGACGAGATAGCTCGTCCTTTTTGGCACCTTGTTTTGAGCGATCCCTGCAAAGCAGGGATCGCTCAAAACTGTAATCCAACCCCCGGGCTATGTGAGGGGGAGGTCCCCCCTCACTGCCCGGGGGTTGGATTTCCTTCAGTTTCACGCCGACGTGCGTGACGCACGTCGGCGTGAAACTGAAAGTAATTCCAACGCAGCAGCCATTTTCGGCTGCTGCGTTGGAGAGAGAAGGTGAGTCCCCTTCTTCTTCCGCCTCGATCTCCGGCTGTATTTCAAGCCGGAGATCGAGGCGGGTACCGTTGGAAAGGGGAGATTCTCCCCTTTCCAACGGTACCCATTGTGTGGCTTTGCTGCCCGCGGATCGGGCGCAGGGCGCCTCGATCCGCGGGCAGCAACGTCACGGATCAAAGCAGATCCTTTTGTGACGCGTGGGGGAGGGGGGGCTGCTTACTAGGTAAGCGGCCCCCTTCCCCCGTGGCCCCAAAGCATGGGGCCACAGCGCCAGGGACCCCTGGGGGCAGATGATCACTGCCCCCAGGGGTGGGGGAAAAAAAAAAAATCGAGGGAAGGAGGGAGGTGGGAGGGGGTTTTGGGCCCTGGGGCCCACTGGGCCACCAGGGATTGAGCTAAAAGTGGTGTCCCTGGAAAGGGGACTTTCTCCCCTTTCCAGGGACACCACTCATATGCCGCATTGCTGGTCACGGATCAGCGCAGAGCGCTGATCCGTGACCAGCAACCCACTGAACCACCATGGATCTGTTTGTGAGTTGGGGAGGAGGGGGGCTGCTTCAGGTAAGCAGCCCTCTCCCCCCCCCCCGGCCCCCAAAGCATGGGGACACATGAAAATGTACCCTGGGGGCAGATGGCTGGCCATCTGCCCCCAGGGAAATATATAAAAAAAATTAAATAATAATCTGAGGGATGGGGGGAGGTGGGAGGGGGTTTGGGGTCCTGGGGCCCACTAGGCCACCAGGGATTGAACAGAAAGTGGTGTCCCTGGAAAGGGGACTTTCTCCCCTTTCCAAGGACACCACATATGAGGCATTGCTGGTCACGGATCGGCGCAGAGCGCTCGATCCGTGACCAGCAACCCACTAGACTACCATGGATCTCTTTGTGAGGTGGGGGGGGAAGGGGGCTGCTTCAAGTCAGCAGCCCTCTCCCCCCTCCCGACCCCAAAGCATGGGGGCACGTGCATGTGAACCCTGGGGCAGATGGCTGACCATCTGCCCCAAGGGAATGTAAAATGAAAAAAAAAAATTTGAGATGATGGGAAACAGGGGTGGGGGAAGGGGTGGGGGCCACTAGCCACCATGGATTTTTTTACTGAATGAAAGGGGGGTGTCCCCCCATGGGAGGGTGCCCCCCCAACCGAAGTAGAAAGGGGGCACCCCTTGTAACCCTCCCTGGGGGCAGATATCTGCTCCTAGGAAGGGGCATCTGACCCCAGGGAGGGATGCATGAGGTGGGCCCCCCTATCTGCCCCCAGGGAGGGTTGCATGAGGTGGGGCCCTCCATTTGGGGTGGGGGGGGTTGAGGGTCACCCCCCGTTGCGGTACATCAGACGCTGCCAATTTAGGGTGGCCCCCAGCCCCCCCTAAAAAGCAGCCTGTGATTTTGCATTTTGTTTTTTGTTTACCCAACTTGGCTTGGTGCAGATGGCCACATTAGTGTGGCTATCTGCCCCCAGGGTGCCCAAACCCTACTGGCCCATCTATTGGGGGTCCTGCCCCACCTTTTGGGGTGGCCCTCTCCCCCCTCACCCCAAATGGAGGTGGGGTGTACCTCACGCAGCCGTTTGGAGGAGGCCCAGGGAGGCCTGCATGAGGTGTGTCCCCCAGCCATTGGGGGTGGGGTGGGGGGGGCACCCCAAAAGGTGGGGCAGGACCCCCAATAGATGGGGCAGTAAGGTTTGGGCACCCTGGGGGCAGATAGCCACACTAATGGGCCCATCTGCACCAAGCCAAGTTGGGTAAACAAAAAAAAATATACAAAATCACAGGCTGCTTTTTAGGGGGGGCTGAGGGCCACCCTAAATTGGCAGCGCCTGATGTACCGCAACGGGGGGTGACCCTCAACCCCCCCCCACCCCAAATGGAGGGCCCCACCTCATGCAACCCTCCCTGGGGGCAGATAGGGGGGGCACCACCTCATGCATCCCTCCCTGGGGTCAGATGCCCCTTCCTAGGAGCAGATATCTGCCCCCAGGGAGGGTTGCATGAGGTGGGGCCCTCCATTTGGGGTGGGGGGGTTGAGGGTCACCCCCCGTTGCGGTACATCAGGCGCTGCCAATTTAGGGTGGCCCCCAGCCCCCCCTAAAAAGCAGCCTGTGATTTAGCATTTTGTTTTTTGTTTACCCAACTTTGCTTGCTGCAGATGGGCCCATTAGTGTGGCTATCTGCCCCCAGGGTGCCCAAACCCTACTGGCCCATCTATTGGGGGTCCTGCCCCACCTTTTGGGGTGGCCCTCTCCCCCCTCACCCCAAATGGAGGTGGGGTGTACCTCACGCAGCCGTTTGGAGGAGGCCCAGGGAGGCCTGCATGAGGTGTGTCCCCCAGCCATTGGGGGTGGGGCGGGGGGGCACCCCAAAAGGTGGGGCAGGACCCCCAATAGATGGGGCAGTAAGGTTTGGGCACCCTGGGGGCAGATAGCCACACTAATGGGCCCATCTGCACCAAGCCAAGTTGGGTAAACAAAAAAAAATATACAAAATCACAGGCTGCTTTTTAGGGGGGGCTGAGGGCCACCCTAAATTGGCAGCGCCTGATGTACCGCAACGGGGGGTGACCCTCAACCCCCCCCACCCCAAATGGAGGGCCCCACCTCATGCAACCCTCCCTGGGGGCAGATATCTGCTCCTAGGAAGGGGCATCTGACCCCAGGGAGGGATGCATGAGGTGGTGCCCCCCCTATCTGCCCCCAGGGAGGGTTGCATGAGGTGGGGCCCTCCATTTGGGGTGGGGGGGGGTTGAGGGTCACCCCCCGTTGCGGTACATCAGGCGCTGCCAATTTAGGGTGGCCCCCAGCCCCCCCTAAAAAGCAGCCTGTGATTTAGCATTTTGTTTTTTGTTTACCCAACTTTGCTTGCTGCAGATGGGCCCATTAGTGTGCCTATCTGCCCCCAGGGTGCCCAAACCCTACTGGCCCATCTATTGGGGGTCCTGCCCCACCGTTTGGGGTGGCCCTCTCCCCCCTCACCCCAAATGGAGGTGGGGTGTACCTCACGCAGCCGTTTGGAGGAGGCCCAGGGAGGCCTGCATGAGGTGTGTCCCCCAGCCATTGGGGGTGGGGCGGGGGGGGCACCCCAAAAGGTGGGGCAGGACCCCCAATAGATGGGGCAGTAAGGTTTGGGCACCCTGGGGGCAGATAGCCACACTAATGGGCCCATCTGCACCAAGCCAAGTTGGGTAAACAAAAAAAAATATACAAAATCACAGGCTGCTTTTTAGGGGGGGCTGAGGGCCACCCTAAATTGGCAGCGCCTGATGTACTGCAACGGGGGGTGACCCTCAACCCCCCCCCCACCCCAAATGGAGGGCCCCACCTCATGCAACCCTCCCTGGGGGCAGATAGGGGGGGCACCACCTCATGCATCCCTCCCTGGGGTCAGATGCCCCTTCCTAGGAGCAGATATCTGCCCCCAGGGAGGGTTGCATGAGGTGGGGCCCTCCATTTGGGGTGGGGGGGGTTGAGGGTCACCCCCCGTTGCGGTACATCAGGCGCTGCCAATTTAGGGTGGCCCCCAGCCCCCCCTAAAAAGCAGCCTGTGATTTAGCATTTTGTTTTTTGTTTACCCAACTTTGCTTGCTGCAGATGGGCCCATTAGTGTGGCTATCTGCCCCCAGGGTGCCCAAACCCTACTGGCCCATCTATTGGGGGTCCTGCCCCACCTTTTGGGGTGACCCTCTCCCCCCTCACCCCAAATGGAGGTGGGGTGTACCTCACGCAGCCGTTTGGAGGAGGCCCAGGGAGGCCTGCATGAGGTGTGTCCCCCAGCCATTGGGGGTGGGGCGGGGGGGCACCCCAAAAGGTGGGGCAGGACCCCCAATAGATGGGGCAGTAAGGTTTGGGCACCCTGGGGGCAGATAGCCACACTAATGGGCCCAACTGCACCAAGCCAAGTTGGGTAAACAAAAAATAATATACAAAATCACAGGCTGCTTTTTAGGGGGGGCTGAGGGCCACCCTAAATTGGCAGCGCCTGATGTACCGCAACGGGGGGTGACCCTCAACCCCCCCCACCCCAAATGGAGGGCCCCACCTCATGCAACCCTCCCTGGGGGCAGATAGGGGGGGCACCACCTCATGCATCCCTCCCTGGGGTCAGATGCCCCTTCCTAGGAGCAGATATCTGCCCCCAGGGAGGGTTGCATGAGGTGGGGCCCTCCATTTGGGGTGGGGGGGGGGTTGAGGGTCACCCCCCGTTGCGGTACATCAGGCGCTGCCAATTTAGGGTGGCCCCCAGCCCCCCCTAAAAAGCAGCCTGTGATTTAGCATTTTGTTTTTTGTTTACCCAACTTTGCTTGCTGCAGATGGGCCCATTAGTGTGGCTATCTGCCCCCAGGGTGCCCAAACCCTACTGGCCCATCTATTGGGGGTCCTGCCCCACCTTTTGGGGTGGCCCTCTCCCCCCTCACCCCAAATGGAGGTGGGGTGTACCTCACGCAGCCGTTTGGAGGAGGCCCAGGGAGGCCTGCATGAGGTGTGTCCCCCAGCCATTGGGGGTGGGGTGGGGGGGGGCACCCCAAAAGGTGGGGCAGGACCCCCAATAGATGGGGCAGTAAGGTTTGGGCACCCTGGGGGCAGATAGCCACACTAATGGGCCCATCTGCACCAAGCCAAGTTGGGTAAACAAAAAAAATATACAAAATCACAGGCTGCTTTTTAGGGGGGGCTGAGGGCCACCCTAAATTGGCAGCGCCTGATGTACCGCAACGGGGGGTGACCTGCAACCCCCCCCACCCCAAATGGAGGGCCCCACCTCATGCAACCCTCCCTGGGGGCAGATAGGGGGGGCACCACCTCATGCATCCCTCCCTGGGGTCAGATGCCCCTTCCTAGGAGCAGATATCTGCCCCCAGGGAGGGTTGCATGAGGTGGGGCCCTCCATTTGGGGTGGGGGGGGTTGAGGGTCACCCCCCGTTGCGGTACATTAGGCGCTGCCAATTTAGGGTGGCCCCCAGCCCCCCCTAAAAAGCAGCCTGTGATTTAGCATTTTGTTTTTTGTTTACCCAACTTTGCTTGCTGCAGATGGGCCCATTAGTGTGGCTATCTGCCCCCAGGGTGCCCAAACCCTACTGGCCCATCTATTGGGGGTCCTGCCCCACCTTTTGGGGTGGCCCTCTCCCCCCTCACCCCAAATGGAGGTGGGGTGTACCTCACGCAGCCGTTTGGAGGAGGCCCAGGGAGGCCTGCATGAGGTGTGTCCCCCAGCCATTGGGGGTGGGGTGGGGGGGGGCGCCCCAAAAGGTGGGGCAGGACCCCCAATAGATGGGGCAGTAAGGTTTGGGCACCCTGGGGGCAGATAGCCACACTAATGGGCCCATCTGCACCAAGCCAAGTTGGGTAAACAAAAAAAAATATACAAAATCACAGGCTGCTTTTTAGGGGGGGCTGAGGGCCACCCTAAATTGGCAGCGCCTGATGTACCGCAACGGGGGGTGACCCTCAACCCCCCCCACCCCAAATGGAGGGCCCCACCTCATGCAACCCTCCCTGGGGGCAGATAGGGGGGGCACCACCTCATGCATCCCTCCCTGGGGTCAGATGCCCCTTCCTAGGAGCAGATATCTGCCCCCAGGGAGGGTTGCATGAGGTGGGGCCCTCCATTTGGGGTGGGGGGGGGTTGAGGGCCACCCCCCGTTGCGGTACATCAGGCGCTGCCAATTTAGGGTGGCCCCCAGCCCCCCCTAAAAAGCAGCCTGTGAATTTGCATTTTGTTTTTTGTTTACCCAACTTTGCTTGCTGCAGATGGGCCCATTAGTGTGGCTATCTGCCCCCAGGGTGCCCAAACCCTACTGGCCCATCTATTGGGGGTCCTGCCCCACCTTTTGGGGTGGCCCTCTCCCCCCTCACCCCAAATGGAGGTGGGGTGTACCTCACGCAGCCGTTTGGAGGAGGCCCAGGGAGGCCTGCATGAGGTGTGTCCCCCAGCCATTGGGGGTGGGGCGGGGGGGGCACCCCAAAAGGTGGGGCAGGACCCCCAATAGATGGGGCAGTAAGGTTTGGGCACCCTGGGGGCAGATAGCCACACTAATGGGCCCATCTGCACCAAGCCAAGTTGGGTAAACAAAAAAAAATATACAAAATCACAGGCTGCTTTTTAGGGGGGGCTGAGGGCCACCCTAAATTGGCAGCGCCTGATGTACCGCAACGGGGGGTGACCCTCAACCCCCCCCACCCCAAATGGAGGGCCCCACCTCATGCAACCCTCCCTGGGGGCAGATAGGGGGGCACCACCTCATGCATCCCTCCCTGGGGTCAGATGCCCCTTCCTAGGAGCAGATATCTGCCCCCAGGGAGGGTTGCATGAGGTGGGGCCCTCCATTTGGGGTGGGGGGGGTTGAGGGTCACCCCCCGTTGCGGTACATCAGGCGCTGCCAATTTAGGGTGGCCCCCAGCCCCCCCTAAAAAGCAGCCTGTGATTTAGCATTTTGTTTTTTGTTTACCCAACTTTGCTTGCTGCAGATGGGCCCATTAGTGTGGCTATCTGCCCCCAGGGTGCCCAAACCCTACTGGCCCATCTATTGGGGGTCCTGCCCCACCTTTTGGGGTGGCCCTCTCCCCCCTCACCCCAAATGGAGGTGGGGTGTACCTCACGCAGCCGTTTGGAGGAGGCCCAGGGAGGCCTGCATGAGGTGTGTCCCCCAGCCATTGGGGGTGGGGCGGGGGGGGCACCCCAAAAGGTGGGGCAGGACCCCCAATAGATGGGGCAGTAAGGTTTGGGCACCCTGGGGGCAGATAGCCACACTAATGGGCCCATCTGCACCAAGCCAAGTTGGGTAAACAGAAAAAAATATACAAAATCACAGGCTGCTTTTTAGGGGGGGCTGAGGGCCACCCTAAATTGGCAGCGCCTGATGTACTGCAACGGGGGGTGACCCTCAACCCCCCCCCACCCCAAATGGAGGGCCCCACCTCATGCAACCCTCCCTGGGGGCAGATAGGGGGGGCACCACCTCATGCATCCCTCCCTGGGGTCAGATGCCCCTTCCTAGGAGCAGATATCTGCCCCCAGGGAGGGTTGCATGAGGTGGGGCCCTCCATTTGGGGTGGGGGGGGTTGAGGGCCACCCCCCGTTGCGGTACATCAGGCGCTGCCAATTTAGGGTGGCCCCCAGCCCCCCCTAAAAAGCAGCCTGTGAATTTGCATTTTGTTTTTTGTTTACCCAACTTTGCTTGCTGCAGATGGGCCCATTAGTGTGGCTATCTGCCCCCAGGGTGCCCAAACCCTACTGGCCCATCTATTGGGGGTCCTGCCCCACCTTTTGGGGTGGCCCTCTCCCCCCTCACCCCAAATGGAGGTGGGGTGTACCTCACGCAGCCGTTTGGAGGAGGCCCAGGGAGGCCTGCATGAGGTGTGTCCCCCAGCCATTGGGGGTGGGGCGGGGGGGGCACCCCAAAAGGTGGGGCAGGACCCCCAATAGATGGGGCAGTAGTGTTTGGGCACTCCGGCGCCAGATTGGCACACCAATGTGCCCCTGTGCACAAAGGGGAGTTGGGTTACCAAAGGAAAACAGTGAAATTGTTGGAAGGTTTTTTAGGGGGGGCGGTGGAGCACCCCAAAGGGTTGGGAAAGCTGAATGGGGCGTTAACCCCCCCCCCTGCCCACAATGGAGTGGGTGCCATGTCATGCAGCCCTCCCTGGGACCAGATATCTGCTCCTAGGAACGGACGCCTGAGCCCAGGGAGGAGTGCAGGACAGCCTTCCCCCTTATCTGCCCCTTGGGAGGGCTACATGAGATGGGCCGCCCCTCAAATTGGGGTGGTGGTGGAGAGGTGCAACCCCCCTCACGTTAGAAAATTCCACAGCGGTGTAGGGGGCCCCTCCGCCCTCACAAAAGGGCAGCCTGCCATTTTGACTTGGGTTCTTCGTTTACTATACCTGCCTTTGCGTAGAGGGGCACATTGGTGTGCCAGTCTGGCGCCGGGGTGCCCAAAACGTACAGGCCAATGCTACAGTGGGGCCAATATGGGTGGTCTGGTATGTGGGTGGGCTGACACAGATAATATATGTTTTGTTCTTCCCTTTACAGGTCTTGAGCAGTTCAAGCTTCTCCCTTGTTATGTACGTATGAAATTTTGCTTATTCCAACATTTGATAGTGGGTGGAGGGCACATTGCTATTGGGGTGGGGGTGAACAGGGCCTGTAGTGTTCTGTTGTGAAGGAAGTGGGTGCTCTGGGGAGGTATTGGGGTGGCCAGGAACACACTTGTCCAGGTTGCGGACAAAACGCCCCCCAGTGCAGCTGAACAGTGCTGTTTCCCTGGGAGGGAAGTTTGCCAATTAGCCATCTGTGCAATGTTTGTTTTGTGTGCTGGGGGTTGCCATACACCCATTGGTCTTAGGCCAGTTTACTATCACTGTGCAGTCCAGCCTTCTGTGGAGGTAGATGACAGAGAAGTTTCATGTATGTGGTGGAAGGAGCTGAAAAATGTACAGATATATGCCAGACAGTTCGGATGTGTTATTGGTAGGCAAAGCACTGAATGTAAATCTTTTATGTTTCTGTTGCAGTTGCGGCTACTGAAAAGCTTATGCTGACTTATGTAAGTACCACATATATTACTTGGTAATGTGCGGGTGGAGGGTTACTGTGGTGGGAGAAACTGTGGCTGCAGTGTCAGTGGTATGGGGGAGAAAGGGTAGGAGGGCGGTTCGGGGGCCAGTGATGGGAGTGCCTTGCATTGAGGAAGGTGGCTGCTTTGCAGAAGGAAAAATTGGGCAACATAAGTAGCAGCTCCTTTTCAAAAATGTTGCCGGTAGTAATGCAGATGGTCATTTTGTTATGAGCATGGTACGCGTACTTGATACAGAGAACACTACTTTTACTGCAACGATCACCATTTCTGTGGTCCTTTTCCAGCAGTCGTCCCAGTGAGCCCCGCCTGGCTCCCCATCCTTTTGCAGGGGGAAAACCTGTAACGCAGGGTAGCTAGAGGGGCAGGAGGTGTGGGGGATTAAGTCATTGCCCTTGGGCGTCCATCTCCCAGATGGATATTTTGTCCCTCAAAAGCAGCAGTGGGTGCAGGGTGCCCCGGCACGGTCCCCATCCCGTCCTAGAGGGGAAAGCTGCAGTGCTGGCCAGGCAGAGATGTAGTGTGGTGGTGGTTGATGTGTGTAACCTTGGCTGCCTCTCTGCCTTGGTAGTTGAATGGCCCCAAGTTCACCAGTACTTTAGGAGCTGCGCCCCAATTTCTCACAATCAAAGAGTCCAAATGTGCATGCATGTGTAATGAAAGGGGCACATTCTGTCAGAGGAACTATATTCGGAGAGGTTACAAAACACCCTTGCTGCACAGGTCATATCCTCTGTCAGACTAGTCACCCTGCCAAAGTGTAATGGTGTAGCATGTGGAAGTCACTTTACTACCGTGCAGTGCAGGCGGTGGGCCACAGGAGCAGACAACCTTTACTGATTACAATTGCCCCAGCAGAACTGTGTTATTGGCACAAGGTGACATACTGTCTTCCTCACCTCCTTCCCCTAAAACACAAGTGCCAATTACGTAATGACCTACTGTAAATTCACATGAGAGGTGCATGTCCGAATAGGTGAAGTGTGTGTCTGGGAGTGTTACAAGAGCCATGTGTTCACACAATCATTCAGCTAGTTGGTAAACTGTATGTATAGGCATATTCATGGGGGTTCACTTGTTTCCATATCATAGTGACGATGAGGGTTGTGTAGATAATTGCCTACTCTTTCACCCAAAGGGCTGCACGATTTTCCGAGGGCCAACCACATCTGGCTCTCAAAGGGATGCCCTCCTGGTACATTGGTTTGGGGTTAGGGGGAAGTGCTTTCACCAGCTCAGAGGAGCCATCAGCGATGTCCATGCAAAAGGAGATGCAAACCCAACACCCTACAGTGGTGCACCTGGGAGGAAAAGATTTAGCGTCTGTGGGAGGGGAAGGGATACATGAGCTGCTAATGGAGGAACTGGAATGGATAGCACAGATGTTTCCAAACAGTGATGGGTTGGTGCCAGATTTCCGGGATTTATTTATTTTTATGTTTTTTCTGCAGGATGCCATATGCCCACTTGTCTTATTTCCATTTCCAATCCGTCTGCAGTCTAGCCTTCCGTAGTGGTAGATGACTGAGAAGTGTCATGGAAGTGGTGGAAGGAAGTGAAAAATGTACAGATAGTTGCCAGACAGTTTGGATGTGTAATTGGTAGGCAAAGCATTGAATTTAAATCTTTTATGTTTCCTTTGCAGTTTCGGCTACTGAAAAGCTATTGCTGACTTATGTAAGTACAACATTTATTACTTGGTAATGTGGGGGTGGAGGGTTACTGTGGTGGAAGGAATTGTGGGTGCATTGTCAGTGATAAGGGTGGGAAAGGGTAGTGGGGAGGGTCGGGGGCCAGTGATGGGTGTGCCTTGCATTGAGTAAGGCAGCTGCTTTGCAGAAGGAAAGGTTTGGCAGCAAATTTTAAACATTTTTTTCCAGTAGTTATATAGTGGTCATTTTTTCTGAGCATGCTATGCACACTTGTTACAGAGCTCATTCCTTTCACTGCAAAGTTCACCATTTCTGTGGTCCAATTTCAGCAGTGGTCCCAGTGTGCCCTGTCAGGGTCCCCATCCTTTTGCAGGGGGGAAAAACTGTAACGCAAGGTAGCTAGAGAGGGGGGTGTCATTGGCCTTGGTCGTCCGTCCCCCAGGTGGATATTTTGTCCCCCAAATTCAGCAGTGTGTGCAGGGTCCAATCCCTTCCAGGAGAGGAAAGCTGTAGTGCTGACCAGGAAGCTATGTAGGGTAGTGGTGGGTGATGGGTGTGACCTTGTCCACCTCCCTTCCTTGGTAGTGAAGTGGCCCCAAGGTCACTAGTGGTCCTGGAGCTATGGCCGAAACACTCACATTGAAAGTGTCTGAAGGTTGTAAGGATATTTAGCAAACAGCACAGAGTACAGCGCTACTGCACAAGTAGCAAAATTTTTTTTGCAGCACCACCACCACAAGGGTGCGGTGCATTGCTATATGGGTTAGCAGATTAACAAGGAAAGACAGGCTATTCAGTCAAAAACGATTTTAACATATAAGATGCAAATCTATTTTTACAGTTAAAAGCACACGTGTTCATTTAAAAATGCACACTATTTTTCACCTGAAATGCCTATGGTGCGAGAGACACATTTGAAAATTAACAGCTAACCTATTAACCATTAACCTGACTAATAAAACCTTATTTAATATAACCCACTAATAAAATGTGTTCTCCACTGCAGAATTAGGCATACTCTGAAAACCATTTAAATGTGTGTGCAGATTTTTTTCTCTTCTCTTCTCTGCCTGATTCTCCGTGTTTTTGTGCACAGTAACTGCAGGAGAAGGAAGTCAGATTTGCAACAATTGCAAATGTATAAGCGAAGCTATTGTTGAAGAGTAGGAGGATGAGAGATGATGGATTTCATTGGGACACGTCATACAGAGGGCTGAGAGGAAAGTTTTAGTGGGCAGTATCAGGGAAAAAAGACAGGCAGACATCTTTCTGCACTACTGGGGAGAAGACCTGGCTGTGGGGTCCTGACTGAATGCAGATTCCTGTGTCCTGCTGCAGTCGAGATTGGGGAGAGCTGAAAGAAAAACCTTTCCACTGGCTGAGGCATTCCTATCTGAAAAAGCTGAGAATTCCAGGCAATGACCCCGGCTTGAGAAGGCAAGCGTTCCTTTTTGTTGGAGTTAATCCAAGAGAGCCACATTCACAAAGAGAACAACTAAAAAGATAAGGTAATGAGAAGTGTGGGAGCTGAGTGTGTACGGTAATATGCAGTCAGTGTAGGATTCCTGTGCGTGTCTTAATCAAATACCAATGTTGCAATTTGAGTTCTGTTCTCCGCCACGCTCTTTGCAGTGTGTCATAGACAATGCTTTGACTGTACCATTTTATTTATTTCTGTAAAGAATGAGATCGTGTCTAAATGCAGCTTTTATAATACAGAAAATATTTGAAAACAGACGGGTGTTTTATTTTCTATTTACCATTACAATGCCGATGATGTGGGGAGATTTTTAAACAGTGCAATGGTCATTTTAAGACAGATGTGTGCATGTCAGAATCAGTATGAATAATTGTGAGTGACTGTAGCATAGCTTGTTGGAGGTACATGAGCCAACGGGAAGAGAGACTCTCTGAACATAGCTCCCTACCGTATATAAGGTAGTGGAAATTACCACAAGACTACCACATATAGCTCTCTGTCGTAAATAAGTCAGTGAGTTCGCCCATGGTGGCACACCAACACTATCACTGGAAATGTGGTATTCCTAGAATGCAGGTCTGAGGTCTCTCTAGTGATCACACGAAAAATCTAAGCAAAGATAAGGGATTCTGGACATTGGGGCCACAAATAAAACAAGGGAATTATGCTCACCAAAATACCACCAACCACGTATACCAAATATGCAGGTCTGGGTGCTGAAATAATGCATGTCCATTGTATTATTGTTGCACATGGCCAAATCTGAATACAAAGAGTGATTATTGCTAAGTTATTTTTCGGCGGTAATAAAATACCGTCAGGCCCCAAATCTCCACAAAATACCCTACATATTTATGGTGCGTTGCAGGCCGGGAAAGTGATCATAGAGTACCTACTGGGCGTGGCAAGCGTGTCTCACACTGCCATTTGCACATTAAAGGGAACCCATTTTATAATAGCAGTGTGCCACTAAAAACGAATTTCAGAATGTCACAAAGGGAAACCACATTCTCAGATCTAGTGCAATATTTAGAGGCAAAGTTATTTGCACATGGGAATTGGTCTTCGAATAGCACGTTAGACTGGAGTAACCGCATTCAGGGTGAGGTACAGAAAGAAAAACTAGACAATATTTTTGCAGAAGGCAGCATAATTCAGGTCTGCCTTACAAGATTATTGAATGCAGCCGATAAAAGTGCAGAGAAAGACTGTTTAATACGGCTATGCGGCAAAATATGGTTTATTTTAAACAAGTCCCTGCGAATGCAAGAGAATGATACTCAGCTAATTAACAGGTTAAAGACTGAATTAGATGGGGCAAGTAAAAATCAGGAAATGTTGAGAGCAGAATTGGATGTATGCCAAAAAGACATGCAATTAAAATGCAGAGACTTTGATACTCAGTTATCCAAAAGCAAGAAACAATTTGAAGATAGTGAGCAAGAATTGACACACTTAAAAGCCTTAGTGGATCACATTAGGCAGGATAAAGATGAGGTTGTTTCAGAAATGCAGATTTTACAAAAAGAACATTGTGAAAAAGAAGGTGATCTCCAGAGTGCAGAACAAGAAATGATTAAAATGATTCAAGAAAGAGACAAAAGAAATAAAGAGTTCAATGAATGCCAAATGCAAATGTGCGACATGCAGGAGGCGATTAATAAAATGAGCGATGAAAATAATTATTTGCAGAATGAAGCAACTAGACTCCTTAAAAAGTGTAAGGACTTAGAACAGCAAATGTGCATTCCCAGGTCCCAGGAGAGGCGGCAGGGTACCACATTCAATGGAGTGGAGGTGAATTCTAGCTCTGCCCAAAGAGCTAGTGCCCCAGTGACTGGGCCGGTGACTGAACTTGGTTGCAGCGCCCTTGGGGGATTTGATACTCCCATTGGGGGCAGTCACCAATCTCATACACCTGAAAACAGGATTGACTCACAAAATAGTGCAATTCCATGTATTGCAACAAGTAGCCCCATAAAAATAATGAAATCCATTAAAGCCCTGATCAAACCATTTAAAAAGGGAGGTGAATGCTGCATTGAGGATCACTTAGAAGCGGTGCATGACATTTTTAAAGCACTCCAGATACCTAAGGAACAGTACAGACAATATTTTCATTTAACTTTAGATGCCCCGACGGCCAGCATCATAAGGGGATTAAATGAACAGCAGAATATGACATGGCTGGAGTTTGAAAAAGAAATTAGGCGTCATTTTTCTCCTTTTCAGTCATTGCAGGAGGCAAAGAAAGTCGCGTACACTATTACTGCTGGACCTAATACATCCCCTCGCCAATTTTTACAAGACTTAAAAAGAGCATTCTCTCGCTTTGATGTATCTTTTGACTCAAATTCCAATGAGTTTAAAACCGCATACTTCTATGGGCTACAGAAAGACATCATATCCCAATTGGTCCGTGAATTTGACCGTGACAAGTCCCTTGAATGGATTGTACATCAAAGCACCAAGCTATATGAGGTACTCTATTGTCAGGGTAGAGAAAGTGATAAAATGAAAGATACTAGGCCTAAATCTAAAGAACCCTCAGCCACAGTAATGGAAATCAGGTCAGCCAAAATGTCCCTTGAGTCTGCTCAAAGCCAAGGTAAAAATAATGTGACACCTGAACAAAGGGGTAATCAACAAAGATCGCCATTTCCTGTACCAATGTTCCAAACACATGATCCTAGTAATAGAGAGAGCTACATCAGCCCTAGATATTTAGGGGATAGACCCCGGGTAAGATATCGGCCTGATATGGCAGGTATGAACAATAACCAGAGACAAAATCAAGATCAAAGAAATGATGGTCCCTACCAGTCATTGGGGACACAGAGTAGGTTTGATCCCAACACCATGATATATGGTAATCAGGATAGGCCCCGATATGTGGATCGATTTACTGATAATGGAAATCAACATAGGGGCCAGTACCCACAATCTGAGAGACAGGACATGAGGCAAAACGTGAACTACAGTCCACGCCAGTACAATGATTCCCCACCAGGGGACTATAATCAAAGGATGGGTGCAACCCGCTCCCCTCCACAAATGAATCAAGAGTTCAGAAACCATCCCAACCGGTATCAATCACCTGAGAGGTATCAGAATAGATCCAATCAGGGGGAAAACAACCAATATCGACCTAGGCCACAGAAAGAGGATCCTAGAGAGATGGAAAGGTTCCAGTGCCTTGAGGCCCAAGTGAAAATGTTAGCTGAGCAAATAGGAAAGCTCTATACAGCGCAAAAACAACCTTCCAAAGAGGGGGCTGATGGCCATAGCAATGACCGGGGGGCTTCCGAAAAGTGACTAAGTACTCATGATAATCGCAGTGCCAAAATGACAGATTGCTCTGATATAATTTTGCATGACAACTCTGAGGTGACTAATGGATTAAAAATGAAAGTACCAGTAAATGAAATTGTGATAGAAAGTGCAAATACTTCTAAAAAAGAGGTACGGTTTAACTTAGAGCTAAATAAAACAGTAAAGATTTGCACAAATGAAAAAGAAACATTAGGAATTCCAAAAGAACAAAGGGACAGATTTAAGAAAAATGACTCATGCATGGGGAATACCAGTGAACAGGGAGTAAGTGGGGATGCCATAGCTCCTTCCCTGGGCAAGCAAAACAATGACCAAACACAGACAGAAAAAGGAAATACTCACAAGGAGGGTACAAGTCAATCACCTGAAGAATTCTTTGAGCCACATATTCTTGAAGAGGCTGCAAGGGCTGGTATTACACTAAATGATCACAAATGCACAGAATTAAAAAATGACAAATTGCTGAATGATGTTGTTACACATGTTCAGTTGGAAGGTTGTAATGTGGTCTCTGATGTTACCCAGATGGATGGGCGAACAGTGGCCACACTCCAAAAAACTTCTGATCATGGAGAAATGAATAAAATATCTCGCACAGAAATGGGTAAAAAGGAGGGAAAAATGTCTTTTCATTTACCAATGTGCTTAGCCAAAAGTGAAAAAGACCTGAGAAAGGTGAGCCCTGAAATCAGTAAGAATTCACATTTCTTATGTGTATTAGAGGAAGTTGAGGACAGATATTATGCACCCATCACTGTAGAAGAAAAATGCCACACCTTCGCTATGATTGACACTGGCGCACAGGCTACAATTATGTCCAAGGAGCTGGTAAAGAGTATCAATGAAGGGAGGCCTCCACAGAGTCAGATCACAGTGAAGGCAAATCAAGGCCCAGTGCATAACTTTAATGGGGAGGAGGTGCCCATCATAGGTGTAACTGAGGTTGACATAAAAATAGGAAAGCACAGAATGAAACAAGAGGTATTGATCACATCTATTTGTGAAATTCCATTTCTGATGGGGACAGATTGCCTGAAAAGATTGTCTCCTCTCATAGATGGGGTGAATGGAGTGCTGTGGTCCTTAACCAAAAAACCATTGAGGCCTAAGAAACTAAAATCACAAAACAGCAATATAAAAGAATGTCACACCGTTGCCAAAACAAATGATGCTGTGGAGGTATATCTCCAGAATAGCTGCATACCTAGTGTCACTGTTATATTAATGTGTCAAGACAAAGATCAGAGCGACAATGAAAAACTACCTGTACAAATATACTTGGACCCAAGGAAAGATTGGCAGACTGCTATAGATGAGCACACATTACGTTTTTACTTAAAAGAGAATACATGCAAACAGAATATTGTTCCTAAAACAGATTCAGAAAAACACATTACCACTCTGGCAGAAATACACATGGAAGATGAGCAACCATGGGTTCACGTTGGTATAAATGATTATCTTAAAACAATAAAAGCCACTTTAGCGCTTGAACATGAAAGGAGTTTCATTAATGAGAAATTGTTGCAAAAAATTATGGAGAGGGAAGAAATCCCGAAATTTAGGATTAAAAACCAATATGTTTCTGGGTTGGACAGTCCAGACTTTGAAAACCGAATTGCAGGCAGATGCATGCTTAAAATTAGCATTGGGCAGAAAATAATTTACCATAATGTATGGATAGTGAGTGGAGCACAAAATGAATTTTACATGGGCAATGACATCATGCACAGAATGTGTATGGTGTTAGATTTCCTTAATCAAAAAATATGGTCACGCCTAGGTGGTCCGGCACCTGAATTTGAAGACAAAAGAAGGGCTTATTATTGTGCACAACTAGTTCCTTATGCAGTCGAATTACAAATGAGGAAAAATACTATTGTTCCTGCATTTACAAAACAGTTTGCAATAACACTGAAATGCAAAAATGGACAGCAGATGAAAGGCTCTGATGCATTTGTATGCCTGAATGAATCCATAAAACAGCAAGGCCTGGATTATGAATACATTCCATTGGTAGACATTGGTGAGGGATCTGTAAAAATCATGGTAAATAATAAAGGTTGTCAGGATATTCATTTAGAGGAAAACTCCCCATTAGGAATGGCCATACAAAAATCACATTATACGGCAGATTTAAATAACATGGTGATTGGGAATATTCCTGAAAAATATGTAGATGCCAAGGGCGAGTTGCCAGAACACCTGGACTCTCAGCCCAAAGGAATATTTAAAATTCATTCTGTGTATCCTTATGATTCAAATGAGACAGTGTGCTGCCATCAAGAGGATTGCATAATATTTAATTTAAATGAAAATGAAACAGGAAATCAGCCCATTGAAGTGGAAGCTGATATGCCAAAATATTTGAAAGTGGCAGCTCTACAAAAAGACACAGCCACACAGTTAGAGGAAAGCGCTGAGATTCCTTTACCAGAAGAGTTTCCAGAATTTTCCAGAATGGTAGAAGAGCAGATCTCCTTAGCGGATGCATGTGACAGCGATGGGGATCGAAACGACCTGAGGGAAATATTTATGGAGTTTAAGGATGTATTTGCAAAAGATGCTTATGATTGTGGTTTAACTGATTTACATGTGGCCACACTACCAGAAGGTTGTAGCAGAAATCCAGTGTTTGTACGCCAGTATAGACTACCGCTGGCATGTTTAGAATCATTGGCAGAGATTATTAAAAATTTGGAATCACGGGGAATAATTAGGCCCATTCATAGCACATCCAATACACCTATTTTAGGTGTGTTAAAGCCAAATGGTCAATGGCGGCTGTGTGCAGACTTAAGAGAGTTAAATAAAAGAGTACCAGTATCTAGATGGCCACTACCATTCATTGATCAGGGCCTAGCTCAGATACATGGTTCAAATGTATTTACCACATTAGATCTCACATCTGGATATTGGTGTGTGCCATTGGCAGAGGAGATACAACACCTATTTTCCTTTACATTTGACAGGACTCAATATGCCTGGCTTAGAGCTCCGTTCGGGTACATCAATAGTGGGAGTGAATTTGGCATATTTTTGAGAAAGGCCATGCCAGATGCAGCGGAAAGAGGAACAATAGTTTATGTGGATGATGTCCTGATAAAAAATGAAAACCTTAAAAGTCATTTTGATGAAATAAGACATGTGCTTGGCCAATTGCAGAAAGCAGGCGCCAAAGTATCTTTGCAAAAAGCACAATGGTGCAAGAAAAAAGTGAACTTTCTAGGGCATGAAGTGACTGAACATGGGCTAAATCCACAAAGGAAGAAAATAGAGGCCATACAAAGATTAAAAGATCCTAAAAATGTGAAAGGAGTAAAAAGTTTATTAGGGATGACAGGCTATAACAGAAAGTTCATTGAGAATTATGCAGAAATCACTCAACCATTGACTAAACTGCTTAAACTAAATACTCCCTGGAGATGGGAAAGAGAGCAGTCTGATGCAGTGGCTAGATTGAAGGAATGTCTTGTAAAGGCACCATGTTTAGCATACCCCATAAAGGACAGGGATTTCTTTATAGAAATAGGTTTTTCTGAACATTGTATGTCAGCAGTATTATCACAAAAACACGATTTGAATCACAAAACCATTGCATATGCAAGTAAGGCATTTTCCCAAGTTGAAATGAAATTTAATGAATGTGAAAAGGCCCTATTAACCACTGTGTGGGCGCTACAACATTTCCGCCCCATTGTTCAGGGAGAAAAGGTGATTATTGAAACAAATCATCAACCGTTGCAATTTTTAGAGAGTAAAAGAATTAGATCAGGCAATCTAGCGCAATCCAGAATCACTTCATGGACGCTGGCATTACAAGGTTTTCCCGTAGAAGTAAGATATGGACAAAATAAAAAGAGCCCAATTGCTCAAGGGTTAGCTGACTTACATGACTGTGCAGCTGAACAAATACCAAATGAAATGGATGTGGAAGCTAGTTTACAGGAATTTGAACAATCACCACACAAAGCTTTTGATGAAAAAACATGCAAGGATTTGCCAACTGTATATGTGGACGGTTGTGCTTTTCACATTGAAAATGACAATAATAAACAATTAGTGGCAGGAATAGGAAATGTCTGGTTGAAATGTGAAGGCGTTCCTAGTATAGGGATGAGGATTGGAGATAGGAGCAGTCAGGTGGCGGAATTGGCAGCCATCTATAAAGCAATTGTACTGCAGTTGATAAAAAGTTCAGTGAAATTGTCGTGGTGACTGATTCTGACTATGCACGGAATAGCTTTGTGGAGTATTTGCCTGGTTGGAAAGCAAGAGGCATGGTTACATACAACAAAAAGCCACTTAAACATGGAAAAATGATACAAGCCATAGACAAATTGGTGTCAGAAAATAATTTAACAATATACTGGAGAAAAATTTGTGGGCATTTAAAAACACCAGGAGAGGATAAGGAGGGAAATGATAAGGCAGACCATCTGGCTAAGATTGGGGCTGTGATGGGAGAATTGCTACCTATTGATTATTTAATGGGTGAAATACAAATTGATGCAGTCACACGTTCTAAAGCACCAAAGGAGGTAGATCAACCGGTGGTGCAGTGGAGTCATGACACGCCAGACCAAGATTTGATTGAGGCACAAAAGAATGATCAAATTTTGGGAATCTATTATAATCATTTGATAGATCCTGAACAAAATCCTGTAACAGAAAAAGATTGTATGGGAAAAGAAGAGTTGAGGGTGTTATTAAAGAACAAAACACGAATTAGATTACAGGATGGGCTCATGATTAGAGAGTCCATAACAGGGCAAATACAGTGGGTAGTACCCCTTTCATTCAGAGGACTAATGCTACACCATGCACATGATGCCATAACTGCAGGCCATAGAGGTTCACAAAAAACATTAGAAATACTAAAAGATTATGCTTACTGGCCTCATATGTCCCAAGATGTGGAATTATATACTAGAGGATGTCTAGTATGCGCCCAATTTAAACCTGCTTCACCAATGCATAGAGCACCATTGATGAAAAGAGGCCTAACTCTCCCATGGTCAGATTTGCAAATAGACTATGTAGGTCCTTTAAAAAGGTCGAGCAGGGGACACCGTTATATTTTGAGTGTGGTATGTTTGATGTCAAAGTGGATTGAGTGCATTCCTGCACCAGATTGTAGTGCGCAAACAGCAGCCACATTGCTGGTGAACCATGTGTTCTCAAGGTTTGGGTTGCCGCAAAGAATTGAGTCAGACAGAGGAAGTCATTTCACAAGTACTCTAATGAGCAAGGTATGGCAAATACTAGGTGTGAAAAGGAAACTACATATCGCATATCGGGCGGCGTCTTCAGGTACAGTTGAAAGAAGCAATAGGTCTGTTGTGGATATTTTAAAGAAATTTGTGGCAGAAGCAGGTTCCAGCTGGGATTTGCGTTTACCATTGGTTTTGATGGCAATCAGGTCGACTCCTGCCAAAGCAACAGGTGTTAGCCCCCATGAGGTCTTAACAGGTAGGAAAATGGTGTTACCACAACACCTACTATACAGAACACATGAGCAAACTCTAGTGAGTGCATCCACAGTTCATGAATATATTGATGAACTGAGGAGGCATTTGCAACATGCATTTGCTTTTGTGCAGAGAAATCTGGAAAGAGCTGCTGACAGTGCAAAGTCATATTATGATAAAAAGACATCAGTAAAGGAATACAGTGTAGGGGATCAGGTGTACAAGTTTCATTTTGGAAAAAGTAAACAGAAAAATTCTAAATTTCTAGCAGCCTGGCAGGGGCCATTTCGAATTATAGATAAGGTTTCTCCTGTAGTGTATAAAATTTTGAAAAATGAAGGTGAAACAGCAATAGAGCAGTTTGTCCATGTAAATCAAATCAAACCATGCCATCCCAGGCATGAGATCAGGCAGCTTGAGCATGTAGAAACAGATAGAGTCCCTTGAGAAAATAAATGGGTGTAATCAGGAGGCAGTGACAAAGAAGTTAAAAAATTGATTGTTATGATGGCACATAAACACTGTAGTATATGTAAAATATAATATAAAATAAATATAAATAAATAAATAAATAAATAAATAAATGCGCATATAATGGAAGCTCATGGTTGGTGTGCAGAGAGAAAGTGTATTAAATATTGAATGCTGTTTTATATGTGTTTGTTTTCTTTTAACTTGTGTTTAATTTCAGAAGAAAGAAAAAAAAAAAACGAAATATTTTTACCAAGCATGTTTTATTTTTGGCAAAAGGATGAAGTTAGTATTGTGCTATGTACTTAATCTGTTTATTTTCTATTTTGATTTAGACAATTAACATTATTTGGTCGGAGGTTCCGGGATCAGAGGCCACGGGAGACGATGGAGTCCTGGAGTCCCCTGGATGAAGACCAAAAGATGCCTGCCTCCAGGTGGAGGTGAAGACAAAATAACCGGAATGCCAAAAGAGATGACTACTGTGGATTCAAGATTGCCAAGATGAAAGAGTACTCGAATGAACTGAATAACATCGCTGGTCGGGACATACCAAAAGAGACAAAACAAAAGTTCCGGCATATGAAGTTCCACGTATTTATTATTTTAATTATTTATTTTAACTTGTTATATTACTTATTTGTTTTAGTTAGTTGTTTTATTTCATTGTTTTTAATTGACTTGGAAAATTTAAACTTAAAGTAATGCCACTTCCACTGAGAAGGCAAATGTGGAACATTTTATGAACTGATGGACTCAGATGAAATGTTGATTGCAAATTTTCATTGATGCACATGAATATTCATTTTGTTGGATTGCTATATTGTAAAAAAAAAAAGAAAGAACAAGTTGTTTTTAGGAATTGGCTTGGATTATAGCCAAGTTCTAAAAACAAAAGGAGGGTATATGTAAGGATATTTAGCAAACAGCACAGAGTACAGCGCTACTGCACAAGTAGCAAAATTTTTTTTGCAGCACCACCACCACAAGGGTGCGGTGCATTGCTATATGGGTTAGCAGATTAACAAGGAAAGACAGGCTATTCAGTCAAAAACGATTTTAACATATAAGATGCAAATCTATTTTTACAGTTAAAAGCACACGTGTTCATTTAAAAATGCACACTATTTTTCACCTGAAATGCCTATGGTGCGAGAGACACATTTGAAAATTAACAGCTAACCTATTAACCATTAACCTGACTAATAAAACCTTATTTAATATAACCCACTAATAAAATATGTTCTCCACTGCAGAATTAGGCATACTCTGAAAACCATTTAAATGTGTGTGCAGATTTTTTTCTCTTCTCTTCTCTGCCTGATTCTCCGTGTTTTTGTGCACAGTAACTGCAGGAGAAGGAAGTCAGATTTGCAACAATTGCAAATGTATAAGCGAAGCTATTGTTGAAGAGTAGGAGGATGAGAGATGATGGATTTCATTGGGACACGTCATACAGAGGGCTGAGAGGAAAGTTTTAGTGGGCAGTATCAGGGAAAAAAGACAGGCAGACATCTTTCTGCACTACTGGGGAGAAGACCTGGCTGTGGGGTCCTGACTGAATGCAGATTCCTGTGTCCTGCTGCAGTCGAGATTGGGGAGAGCTGAAAGAAAAACCTTTCCACTGGCTGAGGCATTCCTATCTGAAAAAGCTGAGAATTCCAGGCAATGACCCCGGCTTGAGAAGGCAAGCGTTCCTTTTTGTTGGAGTTAATCCAAGAGAGCCACATTCACAAAGAGAACAACTAAAAAGATAAGGTAATGAGAAGTGTGGGAGCTGAGTGTGTACGGTAATATGCAGTCAGTGTAGGATTCCTGTGCGTGTCTTAATCAAATACCAATGTTGCAATTTGAGTTCTGTTCTCCGCTACGCTCTTTGCAGTGTGTCATAGACAATGCTTTGACTGTACCATTTTATTTATTTCTGTAAAGAATGAGATCGTGTCTAAATGCAGCTTTTATAATACAGAAAATATTTGAAAACAGACGGGTGTTTTATTTTCTATTTACCATTACAATGCCGATGATGTGGGGAGATTTTTAAACAGTGCAATGGTCATTTTAAGACAGATGTGTGCATGTCAGAATCAGTATGAATAATTGTGAGTGACTGTAGCATAGCTTGTTGGAGGTACATGAGCCAACGGGAAGAGAGACTCTCTGAACATAGCTCCCTACCGTATATAAGGTAGTGGAAATTACCACAAGACTACCACATATAGCTCTCTGTCGTAAATAAGTCAGTGAGTTCGCCCATGGTGGCACACCAACACTATCACTGGAAATGTGGTATTCCTAGAATGCAGGTCTGAGGTCTCTCTAGTGATCACACGAAAAATCTAAGCAAAGATAAGGGATTCTGGACATTGGGGCCACAAATAAAACAAGGGAATTATGCTCACCAAAATACCACCAACCATGTATACCAAATATGCAGGTCTGGGTGCTGAAATAATGCATGTCCATTGTATTATTGTTGCACATGGCAAATCTGAATACAAAGAGTGATTATTGCTAAGTTATTTTTCGGCGGTAATAAAATACAGTCAGGCCCCAAATCTCCACAAAATACCCTACAAGGTGCACCCATTTGTGGTAAATGTGGCACATTCTGTCAGGGTACCTATATTCACAGAGCGTACAAAGCACACTTCCTGTGGACTTCATATCCTCCGTGAGACTAGTCACCCTGCCAAATTGTAACGATGTAGCATGTGGACGTCACCTTACCACCGTGCTGGGCAGGCGGTGGGCCACAGGAGCAGACAACTTTTACTGATTACAATTGCGCCAGCACAACTGTGTTATTGGCACAAGGTGACATACTATCTTCTTCACCTCCTTCCCCTGAAAATAATGTGGCAATTATGTGTCGACCTACTGTTATCTCAAATGAGAGGTGGTTTCCGAATGGGTGAAGTGTGTGTCTGGGATTGTTACAAGAGTCATGTGTTGGTGCAATTGTTGTGTAATGTGGTAAAATGTATGTGTAGCCATAATCATGGGGGTTTTCCTGTTTCCATTTCCTAGTGAGGATGAGGGTTGTGTGGATTTTCGGCCACTCTTATATCCAAAGGGCTGCACGACTTTTCCGAGGGCCACCTACATCTGGGTCTGGAAGGGATGGCCTTGCGGTGCATTGGTTTGGGGTGGGGGGGATGCACCTTCACCAGCTCCGAGGAGCCATCGTCGCTGCCCAAGCAAAAGGAAAGGCCCCCCCCCTGACCTTATAGTGGTTCACCTGGGAGGAAATGATTTTGCGTCTGTGGGACGGAAGGGGGTACGCGAGCAGCTCATGGCAGACCTTGAATGGATTGCAGAGAGGTTTCCAAACACTGTGGTGGCCTGGTCCCAGATGATTCCCAGGATGGATTGGAGAACTGAAGGGAATAGAAGGGCCATCAACCGCTCGGTGTGGAAAATGAATGGCGAGTTCACTAAACTGACAGAGGGCAACACCAGAATACGGACCATTCACCATGGCAATATCAAAGGTGCTGTGATGTTTCACAGAGATGGGGTGCACCTTTCCAAAACAGGCATGGAGCTGTTCATTGGAAACATAATGGATTTTGCCCAGACGCTATTTTAGGGGGAGTTTGCCCAGTGACTGATGGACACACTGGAAGATCTGAAAGGTGAATAGAAGTGGTAGTAAGTATGTTGGCAGTGAGACTTCCACTTTCTAGCAATTGTTTGCATTCATGGCATGTCAAAGCATTTAGTATGTTTCTGCTACTTATTTCTTTGGTACCCATCACTACTTGCTTCAGCCTACATCAATTTGCTTGGCCTTGCAATAATTTTGTCCATGTGAGCTTTCCCCTTACAATAGACACCCCTATATGAATGAGCAGGTGTTTTTGTCAAAAGTGTGCCAGCAGTTGCCCGGAAGGGCCAGCCGTGTACTTTATTTATCTTCCCTCTCTGCTTCTTCATTGCCTATGGCTTTTCAACTCACCCAATCACTAATACGTTGCATGGTTCCTTCTCACCTCGATTTCCCATCCACAAGCATCCCATGGGGGAGGGCATGGTGCAAAGCATGTTGGCTGTTTCTGAATAGGTAGTGTGGCTGAAATCCTCATCCCCACGCTTGTATTTCTGTACAGTTTAGCGGAATAGTGCATTGGCCATAGATTTTTTGTTCTCTTTCTTTTAGGTGCAGGTGTGTTGTAGCTGTCTACACACTTGTAGGAAAGCAGTCAGCTGGTCCTTAGCATTTCACGTGAGTGTTTGCAAAGTACTACTCTGTTTATTGTAGCGTGCAGGGAGTACGTCATATTGCAGAGGGCTGCTACAGTTAGTGAGCAAAGTCTGGACCTTTTGGTGTACCTGTGTGGAGTAGGTTTGTGGCACTGAATACCACTTACTGTGCTACGTTCCATACTTTCAGAAGCACACATACTTCTTGTTTCAGTCTTCATCTGGTCTTTGGGCATTGAAGGGTTCCATAGCGAAGGTACTCATGGCTTCTCGGCGATCAATGTCTGGTGCGGAGGCATTAGCTGTAGTGATGGAATCTGGCTCAGAGCAAGGCACAGATGTGTACATGCATTCTGAAACAGATAGTGCTTCTGAGGGGCAGGAGGGAAGTGATTGGGGAAGTGAGATGGCCATTGACGAAAGTCCCTCCTCCCACTCATCATCGTCATCATCTGATGATGAAGAGGAAGGAAGAGTGCGTCCACCTTTTCGCACACTTCCCACACGCAGGGGACCTGTAAGGGGGAGGGGACGTGCAAGACTGCCACGCAATGTGGCAGTTCCTGACATGACTCAAGAGTCGCTCTGGGTGCCTCCAGCAATGGCTCAGCCTGTTGTGCCCCCTTTCACTGGTATATCAGGGTGCACAGTGAATACAGAAGGGTTTCAGCCTATTGATTTTTTCAACCTTTTTGTTGATGATGGGTTCATTGCAGACGTGGTTGAGCAAACCAATTTATACGCTGCACAGTTCATGAGGTCTAGGGGTCCCACTCTGAAACCCCACTCCAGAGCACAAGCATGGGTACCCACAAACGATGTTGAAATGAGACAGTTTTGGGGTCTCATTTTGCTCATGGGAATTGGACACAAGCCGTCTGTCGCAATGTACTGGACTACTGTAGCACCACTTTATTGCCCGTTTTTTTCAGCTACAATGAGCAGAAGTCGCTTTCAAGCACTGCACCGTATGTTGCACTTCAATGACAACTCGGCAGCATTACCCAAAACGGACCCAAACTTTGATAGGCTGTTCAAACTTAAGCCATTTCTGGACCATTTCACTCACCGATTTGCAGAGGTGTATGTTCCTAGCCAGAACATATCCATTGATGAATCGTTGGTGTTGTTCAAAGGTCGCCTTGTATTCTGGCAATACATTCCTAGCAAGAGATCACGATATGGGATTAAAATGTACATGTTGTGTGAAAGTACCACTGGGTATGTCAGCAGCATGAGAGTCTACACCGGTAAAGACTCTACCCTAAACCCTCCGGGCTGCCCAGCCCATTTAGGGACAAGTGAGAAGATTGTTTGGGATCTTCTCACACCATGGCTCCACAAGGGACATCATTTGTATGTAGACAATTTCTACACCGGAATTCCACTGTTCAAGGAATTGTTCAATGTGGGCACACTGGCATGCGGTCGAATCCGCAGTAACCGCAAAGGCTTCCCCAGACAACTTGTGTGTAAGAAGTTGGCTAAGGGACAATGTATGGCATTGCGGCAGGATGAATTGTTAGCAGTGAAATTCTGCGACAAAAGGGATGTGTACATGCTAAGTACTATTCATGATGAAAGTACTTCAGCTGTCCCTCTGCGCAGGCAGACTCAGCAAGTGTTGAAACCCAATTGCATTCTGGATTACAACAAGTACATGGGTGGAGTAGACAAAAATGACCAAGTGCTTGAGTCATACCACGCTGAACGCAAGTCGCGTTTCTGGTACAAAAAGTTAGCCACACACATTGTGCATATGGCAACGTACAATGCTTATGTGGTGTACCGTGCAGCTACTCCACAAAACAAGCTCTCCTTTTTGGATTTTGAATCAGAAATTGTTCAATCTCTGGCTAATGTTCATGTACAAATTCCCTCCTTTCCAGAGGTCGAAGATGTAGCCAGATTGCAAGAGCGACACTTTGGTGATTATGTTCCTCCCACTGCCACGAAGGCACAACCGTACCGAAAATGTAAGGTGTGTACAAAACAAGGAAAGAGGAAGGATACTCGGGTGTACTGTCCCCAATGCCCTTCCCAGCCTGCCCTCTGCTTTCAGCCTTGTTTCCTTTTGTATCATACAAAGGAAAATTATTGGGAGATCGACTGATTTCCGAAAATGCCCATCATTCCTTGAAAGGGACCCTTAGCCCCTGAAATCGTGCATGTCTTGTAAAGGAATGGCACTCTTGCACCCTGCCCTGGAGGAGTACCTTCAATGAAAATGCAACAGGATGTCAACTCACTTCACTTGATTTAGCGTGCATTCACGAGCATCGCTAGTCCTGCTTCCTCCACTCGAGGCCTGCCTTGGAAAGGCAACCACAGCCGTAGCTTTCCCTTGAGGCCTGCCAAGAAAATGTACATCAGTCTAGATCCCTCAGCTCAAAGCGTGACTTGCAAAGGAACGCTAATCAGGCTCCTTCCATTGGAGGCGTGCCTACGAAATAGTAATCATTATGAGTCCCTGTACTTGAGTTGTGCCATGCGGGTCTTTCCCCTTTGGCGTGCTTTGGCAAGCAATGCTAGTCCTGCCCCCTCCACTTGAGGCCTGTCTGGGAAAGAGACATCACCCCCGGTACCTTTCCCTTCAGGTTTGCCTCCTAAGGAAAAGGCAGTCTAGCTCCCTCTGCGCGTGGTGTGCCTTGCAAAGTAACGCAATGCTTGTTACGTCCAAAGCAGGCGCATCTTTGAAAGAAATGCCACTCTAGCTCCCTCCACTTGAGGTGTGCCTTGGAGTAGGTGGGGACAGCACTCTGCTTTACTCCCCTTTGGCGTGCTTTGGCAAGCAATGCTAGTCCTGCCCCCTCCACTTGAGGCCTGCCTGGGAAAGAGACATCACCCCCGGTACCTTTCCCTTCAGGTCTGCCTCCTAAGGAAAAGGCAGTCTAGCTCCCTCTGCGCGTGGTGTGCCTTGCAAAGTAACGCAATGCTTGTTACGTCCAAAGCAGGCGCATCTTTGAAAGAAATGCCACTCTAGCTCCCTCCACTTGAGGTGTGCCTTGGAGTAGGTGGGGACAGCACTCTGCTTTACTCCCCTTTGGCGTGCTTTGGCAAGCAATGCTAGTCCTGCCCCTTCCACTTGAGGCCTGCCTGGGAAAGAGACATCACCCCCGGTACCTTTCCCTTCAGGTCTGCCTCCTAAGGAAAAGGCAGTCTAGCTCCCTCTGCGCGTGGTGTGCCTTGCAAAGTAACGCAATGCTTGTTACGTCCAAAGCAGGCGCATCTTTGAAAGAAATGCCACTCTAGCTCCCTCCACTTGAGGTGTGCCTTGGAGTAGGTGGGGACAGCACTCTGCTTTACTCCCCTTTGGCGTGCTTTGGCAAGCAATGCTAGTCCTGCCCCCTCCACTTGAGGCCTGCCTGGGAAAGAGACATCACCCCCGGTACCTTTCCCTTCAGGTCTGCCTCCTAAGGAAAAGGCAGTCTAGCTCCCTCTGCGCGTGGTGTGCCTTGCAAAGTAACGCAATGCTTGTTACGTCCAAAGCAGGCGCATCTTTGAAAGAAATGCCACTCTAGCTCCCTCCACTTGAGGTGTGCCTTGGAGTAGGTGGGGACAGCACTCTGCTTTACTCCCCTTTGGCGTGCTTTGGCAAGCAATGCTAGTCCTGCCCCCTCCACTTGAGGCCTGCCTGGGAAAGAGACATCACCCCCGGTACCTTTCCCTTCAGGTCTGCCTCCTAAGGAAAAGGCAGTCTAGCTCCCTCTGCGCGTGGTGTGCCTTGCAAAGTAACGCAATGCTTGTTACGTCCAAAGCAGGCGCATCTTTGAAAGAAATGCCACTCTAGCTCCCTCCACTTGAGGTGTGCCTTGGAGTAGGTGGGGACAGCACTCTGCTTTACTCCCCTTTGGCGTGCTTTGGCAAGCAATGCTAGTCCTGCCCCCTCCACTTGAGGCCTGCCTGGGAAAGAGACATCACCCCCGGTACCTTTCCCTTCAGGTCTGCCTCCTAAGGAAAAGGCAGTCTAGCTCCCTCTGCGCTTGGTGTGCCTTGCAAAGTAACGCAATGCTTGTTACGTCCAAAGCAGGCGCATCTTTGAAAGAAATGCCACTCTAGCTCCCTCCACTTGAGGTGTGCCTTGGAGTAGGTGGGGACAGCACTCTGCTTTACTCCCCTTTGGCGTGCTTTGGCAAGCAATGCTAGTCCTGCCCCCTCCACTTGAGGCCTGCCTGGGAAAGAGACATCACCCCCGGTACCTTTCCCTTCAGGTCTGCCTCCTAAGGAAAAGGCAGTCTAGCTCCCTCTGCGCGTGGTGTGCCTTGCAAAGTAACACAATGCTTGTTACGTCCAAAGCAGGCACATCTTTGAAAGAAATGCCACTCTAGCTCCCTCCACTTGAGGTGTGCCTTGGAGTAGGTGGGGACAGCACTCTGCTTTACTCCCCTTTGGCGTGCTTTGGCAAGCAATGCTAGTCCTGCCCCCTCCACTTGAGGCCTGCCTGGGAAAGAGACATCACCCCCGGTACCTTTCCCTTCAGGTCTGCCTCCTAAGGAAAAGGCAGTCTAGCTCCCTCTGCGCGTGGTGTGCCTTGCAATGTAACGCAATGCTTGTTACGTCCAAAGCAGGCGCATCTTTGAAAGAAATGCCACTCTAGCTCCCTCCACTTGAGGTGTGCCTTGGAGTAGGTGGGGACAGCACTCTGCTTTACTCCCCTATGGCGTGCTTTGGCAAGCAATGCTAGTCCTGCCCCCTCCACTTGAGGCCTGCCTGGGAAAGAGACATCACCCCCGGTACCTTTCCCTTCAGGTCTGCCTCCTAAGGAAAAGGCAGTCTAGCTCCCTCTGCGCGTGGTGTGCCTTGCAAAGTAACGCAATGCTTGTTACGTCCAAAGCAGGCGCATCTTTGAAAGAAATGCCACTCTAGCTCCCTCCACTTGAGGTGTGCCTTGGAGTAGGTGGGGACAGCACTCTGCTTTACTCCCCTTTGGCGTGCTTTGGCAAGCAATGCTAGTCCTGCCCCCTCCACTTGAGGCCTGCCTGGGAAAGAGACATCACCCCCGGTACCTTTCCCTTCAGGTCTGCCTCCTAAGGAAAAGGCAGTCTAGCTCCCTCTGCGCGTGGTGTGCCTTGCAAAGTAACGCAATGCTTGTTACGTCCAAAGCAGGCGCATCTTTGAAAGAAATGCCACTCTAGCTCCCTCCACTTGAGGTGTGCCTTGGAGTAGGTGGGGACAGCACTCTGCTTTACTCCCCTTTGGCGTGCTTTGGCAAGCAATGCTAGTCCTGCCCCCTCCACTTGAGGCCTGCCTGGGAAAGAGACATCACCCCCGGTACCTTTCCCTTCAGGTCTGCCTCCTAAGGAAAAGGCAGTCTAGCTCCCTCTGCGCGTGGTGTGCCTTGCAAAGTAACACAATGCTTGTTACGTCCAAAGCAGGCACATCTTTGAAAGAAATGCCACTCTAGCTCCCTCCACTTGAGGTGTGCCTTGGAGTAGGTGGGGACAGCACTCTGCTTTACTCCCCTTTGGCGTGCTTTGGCAAGCAATGCTAGTCCTGCCCCCTCCACTTGAGGCCTGCCTGGGAAAGAGACATCACCCCCGGTACCTTTCCCTTCAGGTCTGCCTCCTAAGGAAAAGGCAGTCTAGCTCCCTCTGCGCGTGGTGTGCCTTGCAAAGTAACGCAATGCTTGTTTCTTCCAAAGAAGGCGCATCTTGGAAAGGAATGCCACTCCACCGCCTCTAGTTGAGGCGGGCCATGGAGAAGAAGGGTGGAGCACTGTGGGTCACTCCCCTATGGGAGTGCAGCTTGCTCCTGTTCGGGATTGCCTTACAAAAAAAAAACGTCTGGAAAACCCCATCCGCTTCTGGCGTACTTTGGACAGGAACCCAAATCTGGCTCCTTCCACTTAAGGTTTGGCAAGCAAAGAAAGGCCAGTCCCGCTCCCTCTACTCAAGCCGTGCGTTGTGGAAGACCAGAACAGCATTCAGGTTCCCTCCACTCAAGGGGTGTTTTTTCAAAATAATACACGCCACTTTGGCTCCTTCCCTTGAGGTCTAAGTGTCATGAAAGTGGTACTTGGACACCAACTATATGGCAGCGGTGTCTTGCGTACCTCGTAAGATCCTGCCTTGTTTATTGTTTTACCTCGAGTAATGTTATGTGTGGTGTAAGTGACACGTCATCTGTAGGAATGAATTGGATATGATTGGTGTGTGAATTAGGTAAAGATACAAAGAACATGCAGATGCAATTTCTGTGAATGGACTTTTCCAGCAGTGACGAAATGATTGTCATTTTGCAGGATGGCTGTTTTGTGTGGGTACGGTGGGACATAAGAATGTTTGGCCATAGTTGCTATGGGCATACTGAAAGCTGGTGTGGAAGATAGCGCCTGTAGGGCAGGGTAGTGAAGTCAGGCAGTATGCACTTGCTATCACTGTCCACATGTGATTGCCAGCACATAAAGTTTGCATGCAGACACAGTTGCTATGAAATTGATGCCAAATGATAGTTAAGATATTGCTAGAGACACAGTTGCATTGTACACAGATGTCCATGTGGTATAAGTGTGTAGATATGCTCATGTGTAGATACACTTGCTCTGGTGCTAGTGATTTCGTAGAAGTGCAACTGCTGAAATGGATGCCAACTGACTGCAGACACGAAAGGGATACGAATGGCCAGTGATCCGGTGGGTGCCTTGACGTGGCATCACTGCTCACAAGGACAAACCTTCTTGTGCAATACAAGGAGGTTTGTCCTTGTGCTAAATCCCACCTTGCGTGTCTAACTGCATTGCGTCTGCTATGTATGGGAAGTGTGAGGAAAGGTGCCTGTGAAATGGCTTACTGGCAGTACTTTACTGTTTCCTAAGCGCACTACAGCGAAGTTACTATACTAAAGATGTGCCCATTGTCACTCAGGTACCACACCTGCACACAAAGAGGTCAGCCTCTCATTGGGACACGTGTGGCGATGCGGGAAGGTAGGCCACGTGTTGTTGGCGGTGTGTTTCGGTGAGTGGCCAGAGGGAAATGTCTGAGATTTGTCTTCATTTCCGGCCAATTTCAGAGACATTTCCCTGTGTCCACTCACCGAAACACGTCGCCAACAGCAGATGTCATACCTTCTCGTGTTCCCACAGGTGTTCCGACGAAAAAGGTACCTTGCATGTGTGGGTGCACCTACCGGGGTCGCAAAAGGAAAAGGGTAACCCGCTGGTAACCCCAAGCCTTTCGCCACAGCACAATTTGTTCATGTGGGCAACCTACAGATTTGGGCCTAGGGTGTCGAAGCCAGCAAGGAAAACAGGGAACCCCATGCATTTCCCAAAAGAGGACACCCGTGGGAAAGCACAGAGGTCTGATTTGCGCACATCGCCCCAGATTTTTTTACCCAGACAGCCCTGCAAAGTCGGAAATGTGGGGAAAAAAACGCTTTTTCCGCACATTTCGCTCGCCGCACCCATCGAAACACGCCCCCCACAACACATGGCCTACCGTCCCGCGTTCCCACAGGTGTCCCGATGAAAACGGTACCCCACATGTGTGGGTGCACCTACCTGGCCGCCAAGGGGAAAGCCTAAAACACAAGTAACCCCAAGTCTGTTGGCAGAGGGAAATCTCAGACATTCTGCCGAGCCGCGCAACTTACAGATATGGGCCTCGGGTGTCCAAGCCACTGAGGAAAACAGGGAACCCCAGGCTTTTTCGAAAAGAGGACACCCGTGGGAATCCGCAGAGGTGTGATTTGCGCCCATCGCCCCAGATTTTTTTACCCAGACAGCCCTGCAAAGTCGGAAATGTGGCGAAAAAAACGCTTTTTCCGCACATTTCGCTCGCCGCACCCATCGAAACACGCCCCCCACAACACATGGCCTACCGTCCTGCGTTCCCACAGGTGTCCCGATGAAAACGGTACCTCACATGTGTGGGTGCACCTACCAGGCCGCCAAGGGGAAAGCCTAAAACACAAGTAACCCCAAGTCTGTTGGCAGAGGGAAATCTCAGACATTCTGCCGAGCGGCGCAACTTACAGATATGGGCCTCGGGTGTCCAAGCCACCGAGGAAAACAGGGAACCCCAGGCATTTTCGAAAAGAGGACACCCGTGGGAATCCGCAGAGGTGTGATTTGAGCCCATCGCCCCAGATTTTTTTACCCAGACACCCCCGCAAAGTCCGAAATGTGCCCCGGACTTTGCGGGGGTGTCTGGGTAATGAATTCTGGGGCGATGGGCACAAATCACACCTCTGCGGATTCCCACGGGTGTCCTCTTTTCGAAAATGCCTGGGGTTCCCTGTTTTCCTCGGTGGCTTGGACACCCGAGGCCCATATCTGTAAGTTGCGCCGCTCGGCAGAATGTCTGAGATTTCCCTCTGCCAACAGACTTGGGGTTACTTGTGTTTTAGGCTTTCCCCTTGGCGGCCAGGTAGGTGCACCCACACATGTGAGGTACCGTTTTCATCGGGACACCTGTGGGAACGCGGGACGGTAGGCCATGTGTTGTGGGGGGCGTGTTTTGATGGGTGCGGCGAGCGAAATGTGCGGAAAAAGGGTTTTTTTCCCCACATTTCCGACTTTGCAGGGCTGTCTGGGTAAAAAAATCTGGGGCGATGGGCGCAAATCACACCTCTGCGGATTCCCACGGGTGTCCTCTTTTCGAAAATGCCTGGGGTTCCCTGTTTTCCTCGGTGGCTTGGACACCCGAGGCCCATATCTGTATGATGTGATTGAGTGACATTTCCGGTGTGAAAACAGACTTGGGGTTACTTGTGTTTTAGGCTTTCCCCTTGGCGGCCAGGTAGGTGCACCCACACATGTGGGGTACCGTTTTCATCGGGACACCTGTGGGAACGCGGGACGGTAGGCCATGTGTTGTGGGGGGCGTGTTTCGATGGGTGCGGCGAGCGAAATGTGCGGAAAAAGCGTTTTTTTCGCCACATTTCCGACTTTGCAGGGCTGTCTGGGTAAAAAAATCTGGGGCGATGGGCGCAAATCACACCTCTGCGGATTCCCACGGGTGTCCTCTTTTCGAAAATGCCTGGGGTTCCCTGTTTTCCTCGGTGGCTTGGACACCCGAGGCCCATATCTGTATGATGTGATTGAGTGACATTTCCGGTGTGAAAACAGACTTGGGGTTACTTGTGTTTTAGGCTTTCCCCTTGGCGGCCAGGTAGGTGCACCCACACATGTGAGGTACCGTTTTCATCGGGACACCTGTGGGAACGCGGGACGGTAGGCCATGTGTTGTGGGGGGCGTGTTTCGATGGGTGCGGCGAGCGAAATGTGCGGAAAAAGCGTTTTTTTCGCCACATTTCCGACTTTGCAGGGCTGTCTGGGTAAAAAAATCTGGGGCGATGGGCGCAAATCACACCTCTGCGGATTCCCACGGGTGTCCTCTTTTCGAAAATGCCTGGGGTTCCCTGTTTTCCTCGGTGGCTTGGACACCCGAGGCCCATATCTGTAAGTTGCGCCGCTCGGAAGAATGTCTGAGATTTCCCTCTGCCAACAGACTTGGGGTTACTTGTGTTTTAGGCTTTCCCCTTGGCGGCCAGGTAGGTGCACCCACACATGTGAGGTACCGTTTTCATCGGGACACCTGTGGGAACGCGGGACGGTAGGCCATGTGTTGTGGGGGGCGTGTTTCGATGGGTGCGGCGAGCGAAATGTGCGGAAAAAGGTTTTTTTTCCCCACATTTCCGACTTTGCAGGGCTGTTTGGGTAAAAAAATCTGGGGCGATGGGCGCAAATCACACCTCTGCGGATTCCCACGGGTGTCCCCTTTTCGAAAATGCATGGGGTTCCCTGTTTTCCTCAGTGGCTTGGACACCCGAGGCCCATATCTGTAAGTTGCGCCGCTCGGCAGAATGTCTGAGATTTCCCTCTGCCAACAGACTTGGGGTTACTTGTGTTTTAGGCTTTCCCCTTGGCGGCCAGGTAGGTGCACCCACACATGTGAGGTACCGTTTTCATCGTGACACCTGTGGGAACGCGGGACGGTAGGCCATGTGTTGTGGGGGGCGTGTTTCGATGGGTGCGGCGAGCGAAATGTGCGGAAAAAGGGTTTTTTTCCCCACATTTCCGACTTTGCAGGGCTGTTTGGGTAAAAAAATCTGGGGCGATGGGCGCAAATCACACCTCTGCGGATTCCCACGGGTGTCCCCTTTTCGAAAATGCATGGGGTTCCCTGTTTTCCTCAGTGGCTTGGACACCCGAGGCCCATATCTGTAAGTTGCGCCGCTCGGCAGAATGTCTGAGATTTCCCTCTGCCAACAGACTTGGGGTTACTTGTGTTTTAGGCTTTCCCCTTGGCGGCCAGGTAGGTGCACCCACACATGTGAGGTACCGTTTTCATCGGGACACCTGTGGGAACGCGGGACGGTAGGCCATGTGTTGTGGGGGGCGTGTTTCGATGGGTGCGGCGAGCGAAATGTGCGGAAAAAGCATTTTTTTCGCCACATTTCCGACTTTGCAGGGCTGTCTGGGTAAAAAAATCTGGGGCGATGGGCGCAAATCACACCTCTGCGGATTCCCACGGGTGTCCTCTTTTCGAAAATGCCTGGGGTTCCCTGTTTTCCTCGGTGGCTTGGACACCCGAGGCCCATATCTGTATGATGTGATTGAGTGACATTTCCGGTGTGAAAACAGACTTGGGGTTACTTGTGTTTTAGGCTTTCCCCTTGGCGGCCAGGTAGGTGCACCCACACATGTGAGGTACCGTTTTCATCGGGACACCTGTGGGAACGCGGGACGGTAGGCCATGTGTTGTGGGGGGCGTGTTTCGATGGGTGCGGCGAGCGAAATGTGCGGAAAAAGCGTTTTTTTCGCCACATTTCCGACTTTGCAGGGCTGTCTGGGTAAAAAAATCTGGGGCGATGGGCGCAAATCACACCTCTGCGGATTCCCACGGGTGTCCTCTTTTCGAAAATGCCTGGGGTTCCCTGTTTTCCTCGGTGGCTTGGACACCCGAGGCCCATATCTGTATGATGTGATTGAGTGACATTTCCGGTGTGAAAACAGACTTGGGGTTACTTGTGTTTTAGGCTTTCCCCTTGGCGGCCAGGTAGGTGCACCCACACATGTGAGGTACCGTTTTCATCGGGACACCTGTGGGAACGCGGGACGGTAGGCCATGTGTTGTGGGGGGCGTGTTTCGATGGGTGCGGCGAGCGAAATGTGCGGAAAAAGCGTTTTTTTCGCCACATTTCCGACTTTGCAGGGCTGTCTGGGTAAAAAAATCTGGGGCGATGGGCGCAAATCACACCTCTGCGGATTCCCACGGGTGTCCTCTTTTCGAAAATGCCTGGGGTTCCCTGTTTTCCTCGGTGGCTTGGACACCCGAGGCCCATATCTGTATGATGTGATTGAGTGACATTTCCGGTGTGAAAACAGACTTGGGGTTACTTGTGTTTTAGGCTTTCCCCTTGGCGGCCAGGTAGGTGCACCCACACATGTGAGGTACCGTTTTCATCGGGACACCTGTGGGAACGCGGGACGGTAGGCCATGTGTTGTGGGGGGCGTGTTTCGATGGGTGCGGCGAGCGAAATGTGCGGAAAAAGCGTTTTTTTCGCCACATTTCTGACTTTGCAGGGCTGTCTGGGTAAAAAAATCTGGGGCGATGGGCGCAAATCACACCTCTGCGGATTCCCACGGGTGTCCTCTTTTCGAAAATGCCTGGGGTTCCCTGTTTTCCTCGGTGGCTTGGACACCCGAGGCCCATATCTGTAAGTTGCGCCGCTCGGCAGAATGTCTGAGATTTCCCTCTGCCAACAGACTTGGGGTTACTTGTGTTTTAGGCTTTCCCCTTGGCGGCCAGGTAGGTGCACCCACACATGTGAGGTACCGTTTTCATCGGGACACCTGTGGGAACGCGGGACGGTAGGCCATGTGTTGTGGGGGGCGTGTTTCGATGGGTGCGGCGAGCGAAATGTGCGGAAAAAGGGTTTTTTCCCCACATTTCCGACTTTGCAGGGCTGTCTGGGTAAAAAAATCTGGGGCGATGGGCGCAAATCACACCTCTGCGGATTCCCACGGGTGTCCCCTTTTCGAAAATGCATGGGGTTCCCTGTTTTCCTCAGTGGCTTGGACACCCGAGGCCCATATCTGTAAGTTGCGCCGCTCAGCAGAATGTCTGAGATTTCCCTCTGCCAACAGACTTGGGGTTACTTGTGTTTTAGGCTTTCCCCTTGGCGGCCAGGTAGGTGCACCCACACATGTGAGGTACCGTTTTCATCGGGACACCTGTGGGAACGCGGGACGGTAGGCCATGTGTTGTGGGGGGCGTGTTTCGATGGGTGCGGCGAGCGAAATGTGCGGAAAAAGCGTTTTTTTCCCCACATTTCCGACTTTGCAGGGCTGTCTGGGTAAAAAAATCTGGGGCGATGGGCGCAAATCACACCTCTGCGGATTCCCACGGGTGTCCCCTTTTCGAAAATGCATGGGGTTCCCTGTTTTCCTCAGTGGCTTGGACACCCGAGGCCCATATCTGTAAGTTGCGCCGCTCGGCAGAATGTCTGAGATTTCCCTCTGCCAACAGACTTGGGGTTACTTGTGTTTTAGGCTTTCCCCTTGGCGGCCAGGTAGGTGCACCCACACATGTGAGGTACCGTTTTCATCGGGACACCTATGGGAACGCGGGACGGTAGGCCATGTGTTGTGGGGGGCGTGTTTCGATGGGTGCGGCGAGCGAAATGTGCGGAAAAAGCATTTTTTTCGCCACATTTCCGACTTTGCAGGGCTGTCTGGGTAAAAAAATCTGGGGCGATGGGCGCAAATCACACCTCTGCGGATTCCCACGGGTGTCCTCTTTTCGAAAATGCCTGGGGTTCCCTGTTTTCCTCGGTGGCTTGGACACCCGAGGCCCATATCTGTAAGTTGCGCCGCTCGGCAGAATGTCTGAGATTTCCCTCTGCCAACAGACTTGGGGTTACTTGTGTTTTAGGCTTTCCCCTTGGCGGCCAGGTAGGTGCACCCACACATGTGAGGTACCGTTTTCATCGGGACACCTGTGGGAACGCGGGACGGTAGGCCATGTGTTGTGGGGGGCGTGTTTCGATGGGTGCGGCGAGCGAAATGTGCGGAAAAAGGGTTTTTTTCCCCACATTTCCGACTTTGCAGGGCTGTCTGGGTAAAAAAATCTGGGGCGATGGGCGCAAATCACACCTCTGCGGATTCCCACGGGTGTCCCCTTTTCGAAAATGCATGGGGTTCCCTGTTTTCCTCAGTGGCTTGGACACCCGAGGCCCATATCTGTAAGTTGCGCCGCTCGGCAGAATGTCTGAGATTTCCCTCTGCCAACAGACTTGGGGTTACTTGTGTTTTAGGCTTTCCCCTTGGCGGCCAGGTAGGTGCACCCACACATGTGAGGTACCGTTTTCATCGGGACACCTGTGGGAACGCGGGACAGTAGGCCATGTGTTGTGGGGGGCGTGTTTCGATGGGTGCGGCGAGCGAAATGTGCGGAAAAAGCGTTTTTTTCGCCACATTTCCGACTTTGCAGGGCTGTCTGGGTAAAAAAATCTGGGGCGATGGGCGCAAATCACACCTCTGCGGATTCCCACGGGTGTCCTCTTTTCGAAAATGCCTGGGGTTCCCTGTTTTCCTCGGTGGCTTGGACACCCGAGGCCCATATCTGTATGATTTGATTGAGTGACATTTCCGGTGTGAAAACAGACTTGGGGTTACTTGTGTTTTAGGCTTTCCCCTTGGCGGCCAGGTAGGTGCACCCACACATGTGAGGTACCGTTTTCATCGGGACACCTGTGGGAACGCGGGACGGTAGGCCATGTGTTGTGGGGGGCGTGTTTCGATGGGTGCGGCGAGCGAAATGTGCGGAAAAAGCGTTTTTTTCGCCACATTTCCGACTTTGCAGGGCTGTCTGGGTAAAAAAATCTGGGGCGATGGGCGCAAATCACACCTCTGCGGATTCCCACGGGTGTCCTCTTTTCGAAAATGCCTGGGGTTCCCTGTTTTCCTCGGTGGCTTGGACACCCGAGGCCCATATCTGTATGATGTGATTGAGTGACATTTCCGGTGTGAAAACAGACTTGGGGTTACTTGTGTTTTAGGCTTTCCCCTTGGCGGCCAGGTAGGTGCACCCACACATGTGAGGTACCGTTTTCATCGGGACACCTGTGGGAACGCGGGACGGTAGGCCATGTGTTGTGGGGGGCGTGTTTCGATGGGTGCGGCGAGCGAAATGTGCGGAAAAAGCGTTTTTTTCGCCACATTTCCGACTTTGCAGGGCTGTCTGGGTAAAAAAAATCTGGGGCGATGGGCGCAAATCACACCTCTGCGGATTCCCACGGGTGTCCCCTTTTCGAAAATGCATGGGGTTCCCTGTTTTCCTCAGTGGCTTGGACACCCGAGGCCCATATCTGTAAGTTGCGCCGCTCGGCAGAATGTCTGAGATTTCCCTCTGCCAACAGACTTGGGGTTACTTGTGTTTTAGGCTTTCCCCTTGGCGGCCAGGTAGGTGCACCCACACATGTGAGGTACCGTTTTCATCGGGACACCTGTGGGAACGCGGGACGGTAGGCCATGTGTTGTGGGGGGCGTGTTTCGATGGGTGCGGCGAGCGAAATGTGCGGAAAAAGCGTTTTTTTCCCCACATTTCCGACTTTGCAGGGCTGTCTGGGTAAAAAAATCTGGGGCGATGGGCGCAAATCACACCTCTGCGGATTCCCACGGGTGTCCTCTTTTCGAAAATGCCTGGGGTTCCCTGTTTTCCTCGGTGGCTTGGACACCCGAGGCCCATATCTGTATGATGTGATTGAGTGACATTTCCGGTGTGAAAACAGACTTGGGGTTACTTGTGTTTTAGGCTTTCCCCTTGGTGGCCAGGTAGGTGCACCCACACATGTGAGGTACCGTTTTCATCGGGACACCTGTGGGAACGCGGGACGGTAGGCCATGTGTTGTGGGGGGCGTGTTTCGATGGGTGCGGCGAGCGAAATGTGCGGAAAAAGCGTTTTTTTCGCCACATTTCCGACTTTGCAGGGCTGTCTGGGTAAAAAAAATCTGGGGCGATGGGCGCAAATCACACCTCTGCGGATTCCCACGGGTGTCCCCTTTTCGAAAATGCATGGGGTTCCCTGTTTTCCTCAGTGGCTTGGACACCCGAGGCCCATATCTGTAAGTTGCGCCGCTCGGCAGAATGTCTGAGATTTCCCTCTGCCAACAGACTTGGGGTTACTTGTGTTTTAGGCTTTCCCCTTGGCGGCCAGGTAGGTGCACCCACACATGTGAGGTACCGTTTTCATCGGGACACCTGTGGGAACGCGGGACGGTAGGCCATGTGTTGTGGGGGGCGTGTTTCGATGGGTGCGGCGAGCGAAATGTGCGGAAAAAGCGTTTTTTTCCCCACATTTCCGACTTTGCAGGGCTGTCTGGGTAAAAAAATCTGGGGCGATGGGCGCAAATCACACCTCTGCGGATTCCCACGGGTGTCCCCTTTTCGAAAATGCATGGGGTTCCCTGTTTTCCTCAGTGGCTTGGACACCCGAAGCCCATATCTGTAAGTTGCGCCGCTCGGCAGAATGTCTGAGATTTCCCTCTGCCAACAGACTTGGGGTTACTTGTGTTTTAGGCTTTCCCCTTGGCGGCCAGGTAGGTGCACCCACACATGTGAGGTACCGTTTTCATCGGGACACCTGTGGGAACGCGGGACGGTAGGCCATGTGTTGTGGGGGCGTGTTTCGATGGGTGCGGCGAGCGAAATGTGCGGAAAAAGCGTTTTTTTCGCCACATTTCCGACTTTGCAGGGCTGTCTGGGTAAAAAAATCTGGGGTGATGGGCGCAAATCACACCTCTGCGGATTCCCACGGGTGTCCTCTTTTCGAAAATGCCTGGGGTTCCCTGTTTTCCTCGGTGGCTTGGACACCCGAGGCCCATATCTGTAAGTTGCGCCGCTCGGCAGAATGTCTGAGATTTCCCTCTGCCAACAGACTTGGGGTTACTTGTGTTTTAGGCTTTCCCCTTGGCGGCCAGGTAGGTGCACCCACACATGTGAGGTACCATTTTCATCGGGACACCTGTGGGAACGCGGGACGGTAGGCCATGTGTTGTGGGGGGCGTGTTTCGATGGGTGCGGCGAGCAAAATGTGGGGAAAAAGGGTTTTTTTCCCCACATTTCCGACTTTGCAGGGCTGTCTGGGTAAAAAAATCTGGGGCGATGGGCGCAAATCACACCTCTGCGGATTCCCACGGGTGTCCCCTTTTCGAAAATGCATGGGGTTCCCTGTTTTCCTCAGTGGCTTGGACACCCGAGGCCCATATCTGTAAGTTGCGCCGCTCGGCAGAATGTCTGAGATTTCCCTCTGCCAACAGACTTGGGGTTACTTGTGTTTTAGGCTTTCCCCTTGGCGGCCAGGTAGGTGCACCCACACATGTGAGGTACCGTTTTCATCGGGACACCTGTGGGAACGCGGGACGGTAGGCCATGTGTTGTGGGGGCGTGTTTCGATGGGTGCGGCGAGCGAAATGTGCGGAAAAAGCGTTTTTTTCGCCACATTTCCGACTTTGCAGGGCTGTCTGGGTAAAAAAATCTGGGGTGATGGGCGCAAATCACACCTCTGCGGATTCCCACGGGTGTCCTCTTTTCGAAAATGCCTGGGGTTCCCTGTTTTCCTCGGTGGCTTGGACACCCGAGGCCCATATCTGTAAGTTGCGCCGCTCGGCAGAATGTCTGAGATTTCCCTCTGCCAACAGACTTGGGGTTACTTGTGTTTTAGGCTTTCCCCTTGGCGGCCAGGTAGGTGCACCCACACATGTGAGGTACCGTTTTCATCGGGACACCTGTGGGAACGCGGGACGGTAGGCCATGTGTTGTGGGGGGCGTGTTTCGATGGGTGCGGCGAGCAAAATGTGGGGAAAAAGGGTTTTTTTCCCCACATTTCCGACTTTGCAGGGCTGTCTGGGTAAAAAAATCTGGGGCGATGGGCGCAAATCACACCTCTGCGGATTCCCACGGGTGTCCCCTTTTCGAAAATGCATGGGGTTCCCTGTTTTCCTCAGTGGCTTGGACACCCGAGGCCCATATCTGTAAGTTGCGCCGCTCGGCAGAATGTCTGAGATTTCCCTCTGCCAACAGACTTGGGGTTACTTGTGTTTTAGGCTTTCCCCTTGGCGGCCAGGTAGGTGCACCCACACATGTGAGGTACCGTTTTCATCGGGACACCTGTGGGAACGCAGGACAGTAGGCCATGTGTTGTGGGGGGCGTGTTTCGATGGGTGCGGCGAGCGAAATGTGCGGAAAAAGCGTTTTTTTCGCCACATTTCCGAATTTGCAGGGCTGTCTGGGTAAAAAAATCTGGGGCGATGGGCGCAAATCACACCTCTGCGGATTCCCACGGGTGTCCTCTTTTCGAAAATGCCTGGGGTTCCCTGTTTTCCTCGGTGGCTTGGACACCCGAGGCCCATATCTGTATGATGTGATTGAGTGACATTTCCGGTGTGAAAACAGACTTGGGGTTACTTGTGTTTTAGGCTTTCCCCTTGGCGGCCAGGTAGGTGCACCCACACATGTGAGGTACCGTTTTCATCGGGACACCTGTGGGAACGCGGGACGGTAGGCCATGTGTTGTGGGGGGCGTGTTTCGATGGGTGCGGCGAGCGAAATGTGCGGAAAAAGCGTTTTTTTCGCCACATTTCCGACTTTGCAGGGCTGTCTGGGTAAACAAATCTGGGGCGATGGGCGCAAATCACACCTCTGCGGATTCCCACGGGTGTCCTCTTTTCGAAAATGCCTGGGGTTCCCTGTTTTCCTTGGTGGCTTGGACACCCGAGGCCCATATCTGTATGATGTGATTGAGTGACATTTCCGGTGTGAAAACAGACTTGGGGTTACTTGTGTTTTAGGCTTTCCCCTTGGCGGCCAGGTAGGTGCACCCACACATGTGAGGTACCGTTTTCATCGGGACACCTGTGGGAACGCGGGACGGTAGGCCATGTGTTGTGGGGGGCGTGTTTCGATGGGTGCGGCGAGCGAAATGTGCGGAAAAAGCATTTTTTTCGCCACATTTCCGACTTTGCAGGGCTGTCTGGGTAAAAAAATCTGGGGCGATGGGCGCAAATCACACCTCTGCGGATTCCCACGGGTGTCCTCTTTTTGAAAATGCCTGGGGTTCCCTGTTTTCCTCGGTGGCTTGGACACCCGAGGCCCATATCTGTAAGTTGCGCCGCTCGGCAGAATGTCTGAGATTTCCCTCTGCCAACAGACTTGGGGTTACTTGTGTTTTAGGCTTTCCCCTTGGCGGCCAGGTAGGTGCACCCACACATGTGAGGTACCGTTTTCATCGGGACACCTGTGGGAACGCGGGACGGTAGGCCATGTGTTGTGGGGGGCGTGTTTCGATGGGTGCGGCGAGCGAAATGTGTGGAAAAAGGGTTTTTTTCCCCACATTTCCGACTTTTCAGGGCTGTCTGGGTAAAAAAATCTGGGGCGATGGGCGCAAATCACACCTCTGCGGATTCCCACGGGTGTCCCCTTTTCGAAAATGCATGGGGTTCCCTGTTTTCCTCAGTGGCTTGGACACCCGAGGCCCATATCTGTAAGTTGCGCCGCTCGGCAGAATGTCTGAGATTTCCCTCTGCCAACAGACTTGGGGTTACTTGTGTTTTAGGCTTTCCCCTTGGCGGCCAGGTAGGTGCACCCACACATGTGAGGTACCGTTTTCATCGGGACACCTGTGGGAACGCGGGACGGTAGGCCATGTGTTGTGGGGGGCGTGTTTCGATGGGTGCGGCGAGCGAAATGTGCGGAAAAAGCATTTTTTTCCCCACATTTCCGACTTTGCAGGGCTGTCTGGGTAAAAAAATCTGGGGCGATGGGCGCAAATCACACCTCTGCGGATTCCCACAGGTGTCCCCTTTTCGAAAATGCATGGGGTTCCCTGTTTTCCTCAGTGGCTTGGACACCCGAGGCCCATATCTGTAAGTTGCGCCGCTCGGCAGAATGTCTGAGATTTCCCTCTGCCAACAGACTTGGGGTTACTTGTGTTTTAGGCTTTCCCCTTGGCGGCCAGGTAGGTGCACCCACACATGTGAGGTACCGTTTTCATCGGGACACCTGTGGGAACGCGGGACGGTAGGCCATGTGTTGTGGGGGGCGTGTTTCGATGGGTGCGGCGAGCGAAATGTGCGGAAAAAGGGTTTTTTTCCCCACATTTCCGACTTTGCAGGGCTGTCTGGGTAAAAAAATCTGGGGCGATGGGCGCAAATCACACCTCTGCGGATTCCCACGGGTGTCCCCTTTTCGAAAATACATGGGGTTCCCTGTTTTCCTCAGTGGCTTGGACACCCGAGGCCCATATCTGTAAGTTGCGCCGCTCGGCAGAATGTCTGAGATTTCCCTCTGCCAACAGACTTGGGGTTACTTGTGTTTTAGGCTTTCCCCTTGGCGGCCAGGTAGGTGCACCCACACATGTGAGGTACCGTTTTCATCGGGACACCTGTGGGAACGCGGGACAGTAGGCCATGTGTTGTGGGGGGCGTGTTTCGATGGGTGCGGCGAGCGAAATGTGCGGAAAAAGCGTTTTTTTCGCCACATTTCTGACTTTGCAGGGCTGTCTGGGTAAAAAAATCTGGGGCGATGGGCGCAAATCACACCTCTGCGGATTCCCACGGGTGTCCTCTTTTCGAAAATGCCTGGGGTTCCCTGTTTTCCTCGGTGGCTTGGACACCCGAGGCCCAAATCTGTATGATGTGATTGAGTGACATTTCCGGTGTGAAAACAGACTTGGGGTTACTTGTGTTTTAGGCTTTCCCCTTGGCGGCCAGGTAGGTGCACCCACACATGTGAGGTACCGTTTTCATCGGGACACCTGTGGGAACGCGGGACGGTAGGCCATGTGTTGTGGGGGGCGTGTTTCGATGGGTGCGGCGAGCGAAATATGCGGAAAAAGCGTTTTTTTCGCCACATTTCCGACTTTGCAGGGCTGTCTGGGTAAAAAAATCTGGGGCGATGGGCGCAAATCACACCTCTGCGGATTCCCACGGGTGTCCTCTTTTCGAAAATGCCTGGGGTTCCCTGTTTTCCTCGGTGGCTTGGACACCCGAGGCCCATATCTGTATGATGTGATTGAGTGACATTTCCGGTGTGAAAACAGACTTGGGGTTACTTGTGTTTTAGGCTTTCCCCTTGGCGGCCAGGTAGGTGCACCCACACATGTGAGGTACCGTTTTCATCGGGACACCTGTGGGAACGCGGGACGGTAGGCCATGTGTTGTGGGGGGCGTGTTTCGATGGGTGCGGCGAGCGAAATGTGCGGAAAAAGGGTTTTTTTCCCCACATTTCCGACTTTGCAGGGCTGTCTGGGTAAAAAAATCTGGGGCGATGGGCGCAAATCACACCTCTGCGGATTCCCACGGGTGTCCTCTTTTCGAAAATGCCTGGGGTTCCCTGTTTTCCTCGGTGGCTTGGACACCCGAGGCCCATATCTGTAAGTTGCGCCGCTCGGCAGAATGTCTGAGATTTCCCTCTGCCAACAGACTTGGGGTTACTTGTGTTTTAGGCTTTCCCCTTGGCGGCCAGGTAGGTGCACCCACACATGTGAGGTACCGTTTTCATCGGGACACCTGTGGGAACGCGGGACGGTAGGCCATGTGTTGTGGGGGGCGTGTTTTGATGGGTGCGGCGAGCGAAATGTGCGGAAAAAGGGTTTTTTTCCCCACATTTCCGACTTTGCAGGGCTGTCTGGGTAAAAAAATCTGGGGCGATGGGCGCAAATCACACCTCTGCGGATTCCCACGGGTGTCCTCTTTTCGAAAAAGCCTGGGGTTCCCTGTTTTCCTCGGTGGCTTGGACACCCGAGGCCCATATCTGTATGATGTGATTGAGTGACATTTCCGGTGTGAAAACAGACTTGGGGTTACTTGTGTTTTAGGCTTTCCCCTTGGCGGCCAGGTAGGTGCACCCACACATGTGGGGTACCGTTTTCATCGGGACACCTGTGGGAACGCGGGACGGTAGGCCATGTGTTGTGGGGGGCGTGTTTCGATGGGTGCGGCGAGCGAAATGTGCGGAAAAAGCGGTTTTTTCGCCACATTTCCGACTTTGCAGGGCTGTCTGGGTAAAAAAATCTGGGGCGATGGGCGCAAATCACACCTCTGCGGATTCCCACGGGTGTCCTCTTTTCGAAAATGCCTGGGGTTCCCTGTTTTCCTCGGTGGCTTGGACACCCGAGGCCCATATCTGTATGATGTGATTGAGTGACATTTCCGGTGTGAAAACAGACTTGGGGTTACTTGTGTTTTAGGCTTTCCCCTTGGCGGCCAGGTAGGTGCACCCACACATGTGAGGTACCGTTTTCATCGGGACACCTGTGGGAACGCGGGACGGTAGGCCATGTGTTGTGGGGGGCGTGTTTCGATGGGTGCGGCGAGCGAAATGTGCGGAAAAGGCGTTTTTTTCGCCACATTTCCGACTTTGCAGGGCTGTCTGGGTAAAAAAATCTGGGGCGATGGGCGCAAATCACACCTCTGCGGATTCCCACGGGTGTCCTCTTTTCGAAAATGCCTGGGGTTCCCTGTTTTCCTCGGTGGCTTGGACACCCGAGGCCCATATCTGTAAGTTGCGCCGCTCGGAAGAATGTCTGAGATTTCCCTCTGCCAACAGACTTGGGGTTACTTGTGTTTTAGGCTTTCCCCTTGGCGGCCAGGTAGGTGCACCCACACATGTGAGGTACCGTTTTCATCGGGACACCTGTGGGAACGCGGGACGGTAGGCCATGTGTTGTGGGGGGCGTGTTTCGATGGGTGCGGCGAGCGAAATGTGCGGAAAAAGGGTTTTTTTCCCCACATTTCCGACTTTGCAGGGCTGTTTGGGTAAAAAAATCTGGGGCGATGGGCGCAAATCACACCTCTGCGGATTCCCACGGGTGTCCCCTTTTCGAAAATGCATGGGGTTCCCTGTTTTCCTCAGTGGCTTGGACACCCGAGGCCCATATCTGTAAGTTGCGCCGCTCGGCAGAATGTCTGAGATTTCCCTCTGCCAACAGACTTGGGGTTACTTGTGTTTTAGGCTTTCCCCTTGGCGGCCAGGTAGGTGCACCCACACATGTGAGGTACCGTTTTCATCGGGACACCTGTGGGAACGCGGGACGGTAGGCCATGTGTTGTGGGGGGCGTGTTTCGATGGGTGCGGCGAGCGAAATGTGCGGAAAAAGCGTTTTTTTCGCCACATTTCCGACTTTGCAGGGCTGTCTGGGTAAAAAAATCTGGGGCGATGGGCGCAAATCACACCTCTGCGGATTCCCACGGGTGTCCTCTTTTCGAAAATGCCTGGGGTTCCCTGTTTTCCTCGGTGGCTTGGACACCCGAGGCCCATATCTGTATGATGTGATTGAGTGACATTTCCGGTGTGAAAACAGACTTGGGGTTACTTGTGTTTTAGGCTTTCCCCTTGGCGGCCAGGTAGGTGCACCCACACATGTGAGGTACCGTTTTCATCGGGACACCTGTGGGAACGCGGGACGGTAGGCCATGTGTTGTGGGGGGCGTGTTTCGATGGGTGCGGCGAGCGAAATGTGCGGAAAAAGCGTTTTTTTCGCCACATTTCCGACTTTGCAGGGCTGTCTGGGTAAAAAAATCTGGGGCGATGGGCGCAAATCACACCTCTGCGGATTCCCACGGGTGTCCTCTTTTCGAAAATGCCTGGGGTTCCCTGTTTTCCTCGGTGGCTTGGACACCCAAGGCCCATATCTGTATGATGTGATTGAGTGACATTTCCGGTGTGAAAACAGACTTGGGGTTACTTGTGTTTTAGGCTTTCCGCTTGGCGGCCAGGTAGGTGCACCCACACATGTGAGGTACCGTTTTCATCGGGACACCTGTGGGAACGCGGGACGGTAGGCCATGTGTTGTGGGGGGCGTGTTTCGATGGGTGCGGCGAGCGAAATGTGCGGAAAAAGCGTTTTTTTCGCCACATTTCTGACTTTGCAGGGCTGTCTGGGTAAAAAAATCTGGGGCGATGGGCGCAAATCACACCTCTGCGGATTCCCACGGGTGTCCTCTTTTCGAAAATGCCTGGGGTTCTCTGTTTTCCTCGGTGGCTTGGACACCCGAGGCCCATATCTGTAAGTTGCGCCGCTCGGCAGAATGTCTGAGATTTCCCTCTGCCAACAGACTTGGGGTTACTTGTGTTTTAGGCTTTCCCCTTGGCGGCCAGGTAGGTGCACCCACACATGTGAGGTACCGTTTTCATCGGGACACCTGTGGGAACGCGGGACGGTAGGCCATGTGTTGTGGGGGGCGTGTTTCGATGGGTGCGGCGAGCGAAATGTGCGGAAAAAGGGTTTTTTTCCCCACATTTCCGACTTTGCAGGGCTGTCTGGGTAAAAAAATCTGGGGCGATGGGCGCAAATCACACCTCTGCGGATTCCCACGGGTGTCCCCTTTTCGAAAATGCATGGGGTTCCCTGTTTTCCTCAGTGGCTTGGACACCCGAGGCCCATATCTGTAAGTTGCGCCGCTCGGCAGAATGTCTGAGATTTCCCTCTGCCAACAGACTTGGGGTTACTTGTGTTTTAGGCTTTCCCCTTGGCGGCCAGGTAGGTGCACCCACACATGTGAGGTACCGTTTTCATCGGGACACCTGTGGGAACGCGGGACGGTAGGCCATGTGTTGTGGGGGGCGTGTTTCGATGGGTGCGGCGAGCGAAATGTGCGGAAAAAGCGTTTTTTTCCCCACATTTCCGACTTTGCAGGGCTGTCTGGGTAAAAAAATCTGGGGCGATGGGCGCAAATCACACCTCTGCGGATTCCCACGGGTGTCCCCTTTTCGAAAATGCATGGGGTTCCCTGTTTTCCTCAGTGGCTTGGACACCCGAGGCCCATATCTGTAAGTTGCGCCGCTCGGCAGAATGTCTGAGATTTCCCTCTGCCAACAGACTTGGGGTTACTTGTGTTTTAGGCTTTCCCCTTGGCGGCCAGGTAGGTGCACCCACACATGTGAGGTACCGTTTTCATCGGGACACCTGTGGGAACGCGGGACGGTAGGCCATGTGTTGTGGGGGGCGTGTTTCGATGGGTGCGGCGAGCGAAATGTGCGGAAAAAGCGTTTTTTTCGCCACATTTCCGACTTTGCAGGGCTGTCTGGGTAAAAAAATCTGGGGCGATGGGCGCAAATCACACCTCTGCGGATTCCCACGGGTGTCCTCTTTTCGAAAATGCCTGGGGTTCCCTGTTTTCCTCGGTGGCTTGGACACCCGAGGCCCATATCTGTAAGTTGCGCCGCTCGGCAGAATGTCTGAGATTTCCCTCTGCCAACAGACTTGGGGTTACTTGTGTTTTAGGCTTTCCCCTTGGCGGCCAGGTAGGTGCACCCACACATGTGAGGTACCGTTTTCATCGGGACACCTGTGGGAACGCGGGACGGTAGGCCATGTGTTGTGGGGGGCGTGTTTCGATGGGTGCGGCGAGCGAAATGTGCGGAAAAAGGGTTTTTTTCCCCACATTTCCGACTTTGCAGGGCTGTCTGGGTAAAAAAATCTGGGGCGATGGGCGCAAATCACACCTCTGCGGATTCCCACGGGTGTCCCCTTTTCGAAAATGCATGGGGTTCCCTGTTTTCCTCAGTGGCTTGGACACCCGAGGCCCATATCTGTAAGTTGCGCCGCTCGGCAGAATGTCTGAGATTTCCCTCTGCCAACAGACTTGGGGTTACTTGTGTTTTAGGCTTTCCCCTTGGCGGCCAGGTAGGTGCACCCACACATGTGAGGTACCGTTTTCATCGGGACACCTGTGGGAACGCGGGACAGTAGGCCATGTGTTGTGGGGGGCGTGTTTCGATGGGTGCGGCGAGCGAAATGTGCGGAAAAAGCGTTTTTTTCGCCACATTTCCGACTTTGCAGGGCTGTCTGGGTAAAAAAATCTGGGGCGATGGGCGCAAATCACACCTCTGCGGATTCCCACGGGTGTCCTCTTTTCGAAAATGCCTGGGGTTCCCTGTTTTCCTCGGTGGCTTGGACACCCGAGGCCCATATCTGTATGATTTGATTGAGTGACATTTCCGGTGTGAAAACAGACTTGGGGTTACTTGTGTTTTAGGCTTTCCCCTTGGCGGCCAGGTAGATGCACCCACACATGTGAGGTACCGTTTTCATCGGGACACCTGTGGGAACGCGGGACGGTAGGCCATGTGTTGTGGGGGGCGTGTTTCGATGGGTGCGGCGAGCGAAATGTGCGGAAAAAGGTTTTTTTTCCCCACATTTCCGACTTTGCAGGGCTGTTTGGGTAAAAAAATCTGGGGCGATGGGCGCAAATCACACCTCTGCGGATTCCCACGGGTGTCCCCTTTTCGAAAATGCATGGGGTTCCCTGTTTTCCTCAGTGGCTTGGACACCCGAGGCCCATATCTGTAAGTTGCGCCGCTCGGCAGAATGTCTGAGATTTCCCTCTGCCAACAGACTTGGGGTTACTTGTGTTTTAGGCTTTCCCCTTGGCGGCCAGGTAGGTGCACCCACACATGTGAGGTACCGTTTTCATCGGGACACCTGTGGGAACGCGGGACGGTAGGCCATGTGTTGTGGGGGGCGTGTTTCGATGGGTGCGGCGAGCGAAATGTGCGGAAAAAGCGTTTTTTTCCCCACATTTCCGACTTTGCAGGGCTGTCTGGGTAAAAAAATCTGGGGCGATGGGCGCAAATCACACCTCTGCGGATTCCCACGGGTGTCCCCTTTTCGAAAATGCATGGGGTTCCCTGTTTTCCTCAGTGGCTTGGACACCCGAGGCCCATATCTGTAAGTTGCGCCGCTCGGCAGAATGTCTGAGATTTCCCTCTGCCAACAGACTTGGGGTTACTTGTGTTTTAGGCTTTCCCCTTGGCGGCCAGGTAGGTGCACCCACACATGTGAGGTACCGTTTTCATCGGGACACCTGTGGGAACGCGGGACGGTAGGCCATGTGTTGTGGGGGGCGTGTTTCGATGGGTGCGGCGAGCGAAATGTGCGGAAAAAGGGTTTTTTTCCCCACATTTCCGACTTTGCAGGGCTGTTTGGGTAAAAAAATCTGGGGCGATGGGCGCAAATCACACCTCTGCGGATTCCCACGGGTGTCCCCTTTTCGAAAATGCATGGGGTTCCCTGTTTTCCTCAGTGGCTTGGACACCCGAGGCCCATATCTGTAAGTTGCGCCGCTCGGCAGAATGTCTGAGATTTCCCTCTGCCAACAGACTTGGGGTTACTTGTGTTTTAGGCTTTCCCCTTGGCGGCCAGGTAGGTGCACCCACACATGTGAGGTACCGTTTTCATCGGGACACCTGTGGGAACGCGGGACGGTAGGCCATGTGTTGTGGGGGGCGTGTTTCGATGGGTGCGGCGAGCGAAATGTGCGGAAAAAGCGTTTTTTTCGCCACATTTCCGACTTTGCAGGGCTGTCTGGGTAAAAAAATCTGGGGCGATGGGCGCAAATCACACCTCTGCGGATTCCCACGGGTGTCCTCTTTTCGAAAATGCCTGGGGTTCCCTGTTTTCCTCGGTGGCTTGGACACCCGAGGCCCATATCTGTATGATGTGATTGAGTGACATTTCCGGTGTGAAAACAGACTTGGGGTTACTTGTGTTTTAGGCTTTCCCCTTGGCGGCCAGGTAGGTGCACCCACACATGTGAGGTACCGTTTTCATCGGGACACCTGTGGGAACGCGGGACGGTAGGCCATGTGTTGTGGGGGGCGTGTTTCGATGGGTGCGGCGAGCGAAATGTGCGGAAAAAGCGTTTTTTTCGCCACATTTCCGACTTTGCAGGGCTGTCTGGGTAAAAAAATCTGGGGCGATGGGCGCAAATCACACCTCTGCGGATTCCCACGGGTGTCCTCTTTTCGAAAATGCCTGGGGTTCCCTGTTTTCCTCGGTGGCTTGGACACCCAAGGCCCATATCTGTATGATGTGATTGAGTGACATTTCCGGTGTGAAAACAGACTTGGGGTTACTTGTGTTTTAGGCTTTCCGCTTGGCGGCCAGGTAGGTGCACCCACACATGTGAGGTACCGTTTTCATCGGGACACCTGTGGGAACGCGGGACGGTAGGCCATGTGTTGTGGGGGGCGTGTTTCGATGGGTGCGGCGAGCGAAATGTGCGGAAAAAGCGTTTTTTTCGCCACATTTCTGACTTTGCAGGGCTGTCTGGGTAAAAAAATCTGGGGCGATGGGCGCAAATCACACCTCTGCGGATTCCCACGGGTGTCCTCTTTTCGAAAATGCCTGGGGTTCTCTGTTTTCCTCGGTGGCTTGGACACCCGAGGCCCATATCTGTAAGTTGCGCCGCTCGGCAGAATGTCTGAGATTTCCCTCTGCCAACAGACTTGGGGTTACTTGTGTTTTAGGCTTTCCCCTTGGCGGCCAGGTAGGTGCACCCACACATGTGAGGTACCGTTTTCATCGGGACACCTGTGGGAACGCGGGACGGTAGGCCATGTGTTGTGGGGGGCGTGTTTCGATGGGTGCGGCGAGCGAAATGTGCGGAAAAAGGGTTTTTTTCCCCACATTTCCGACTTTGCAGGGCTGTCTGGGTAAAAAAATCTGGGGCGATGGGCGCAAATCACACCTCTGCGGATTCCCACGGGTGTCCCCTTTTCGAAAATGCATGGGGTTCCCTGTTTTCCTCAGTGGCTTGGACACCCGAGGCCCATATCTGTAAGTTGCGCCGCTCGGCAGAATGTCTGAGATTTCCCTCTGCCAACAGACTTGGGGTTACTTGTGTTTTAGGCTTTCCCCTTGGCGGCCAGGTAGGTGCACCCACACATGTGAGGTACCGTTTTCATCGGGACACCTGTGGGAACGCGGGACGGTAGGCCATGTGTTGTGGGGGGCGTGTTTCGATGGGTGCGGCGAGCGAAATGTGCGGAAAAAGCGTTTTTTTCCCCACATTTCCGACTTTGCAGGGCTGTCTGGGTAAAAAAATCTGGGGCGATGGGCGCAAATCACACCTCTGCGGATTCCCACGGGTGTCCCCTTTTCGAAAATGCATGGGGTTCCCTGTTTTCCTCAGTGGCTTGGACACCCGAGGCCCATATCTGTAAGTTGCGCCGCTCGGCAGAATGTCTGAGATTTCCCTCTGCCAACAGACTTGGGGTTACTTGTGTTTTAGGCTTTCCCCTTGGCGGCCAGGTAGGTGCACCCACACATGTGAGGTACCGTTTTCATCGGGACACCTGTGGGAACGCGGGACGGTAGGCCATGTGTTGTGGGGGGCGTGTTTCGATGGGTGCGGCGAGCGAAATGTGCGGAAAAAGCGTTTTTTTCGCCACATTTCCGACTTTGCAGGGCTGTCTGGGTAAAAAAATCTGGGGCGATGGGCGCAAATCACACCTCTGCGGATTCCCACGGGTGTCCTCTTTTCGAAAATGCCTGGGGTTCCCTGTTTTCCTCGGTGGCTTGGACACCCGAGGCCCATATCTGTAAGTTGCGCCGCTCGGCAGAATGTCTGAGATTTCCCTCTGCCAACAGACTTGGGGTTACTTGTGTTTTAGGCTTTCCCCTTGGCGGCCAGGTAGGTGCACCCACACATGTGAGGTACCGTTTTCATCGGGACACCTGTGGGAACGCGGGACGGTAGGCCATGTGTTGTGGGGGGCGTGTTTCGATGGGTGCGGCGAGCGAAATGTGCGGAAAAAGGGTTTTTTTCCCCACATTTCCGACTTTGCAGGGCTGTCTGGGTAAAAAAATCTGGGGCGATGGGCGCAAATCACACCTCTGCGGATTCCCACGGGTGTCCCCTTTTCGAAAATGCATGGGGTTCCCTGTTTTCCTCAGTGGCTTGGACACCCGAGGCCCATATCTGTAAGTTGCGCCGCTCGGCAGAATGTCTGAGATTTCCCTCTGCCAACAGACTTGGGGTTACTTGTGTTTTAGGCTTTCCCCTTGGCGGCCAGGTAGGTGCACCCACACATGTGAGGTACCGTTTTCATCGGGACACCTGTGGGAACGCGGGACAGTAGGCCATGTGTTGTGGGGGGCGTGTTTCGATGGGTGCGGCGAGCGAAATGTGCGGAAAAAGCGTTTTTTTCGCCACATTTCCGACTTTGCAGGGCTGTCTGGGTAAAAAAATCTGGGGCGATGGGCGCAAATCACACCTCTGCGGATTCCCACGGGTGTCCTCTTTTCGAAAATGCCTGGGGTTCCCTGTTTTCCTCGGTGGCTTGGACACCCGAGGCCCATATCTGTATGATTTGATTGAGTGACATTTCCGGTGTGAAAACAGACTTGGGGTTACTTGTGTTTTAGGCTTTCCCCTTGGCGGCCAGGTAGATGCACCCACACATGTGAGGTACCGTTTTCATCGGGACACCTGTGGGAACGCGGGACGGTAGGCCATGTGTTGTGGGGGGCGTGTTTCGATGGGTGCGGCGAGCGAAATGTGCGGAAAAAGGTTTTTTTTCCCCACATTTCCGACTTTGCAGGGCTGTTTGGGTAAAAAAATCTGGGGCGATGGGCGCAAATCACACCTCTGCGGATTCCCACGGGTGTCCCCTTTTCGAAAATGCATGGGGTTCCCTGTTTTCCTCAGTGGCTTGGACACCCGAGGCCCATATCTGTAAGTTGCGCCGCTCGGCAGAATGTCTGAGATTTCCCTCTGCCAACAGACTTGGGGTTACTTGTGTTTTAGGCTTTCCCCTTGGCGGCCAGGTAGGTGCACCCACACATGTGAGGTACCGTTTTCATCGGGACACCTGTGGGAACGCGGGACGGTAGGCCATGTGTTGTGGGGGGCGTGTTTCGATGGGTGCGGCGAGCGAAATGTGCGGAAAAAGCGTTTTTTTCCCCACATTTCCGACTTTGCAGGGCTGTCTGGGTAAAAAAATCTGGGGCGATGGGCGCAAATCACACCTCTGCGGATTCCCACGGGTGTCCCCTTTTCGAAAATGCATGGGGTTCCCTGTTTTCCTCAGTGGCTTGGACACCCGAGGCCCATATCTGTAAGTTGCGCCGCTCGGCAGAATGTCTGAGATTTCCCTCTGCCAACAGACTTGGGGTTACTTGTGTTTTAGGCTTTCCCCTTGGCGGCCAGGTAGGTGCACCCACACATGTTAGGTACCGTTTTCATCGGGACACCTGTGGGAACGCGGGACGGTAGGCCATGTGTTGTGGGGGCGTGTTTCGATGGGTGCGGCGAGCGAAATGTGCGGAAAAAGCGTTTTTTTCGCCACATTTCCGACTTTGCAGGGCTGTCTGGGTAAAAAAATCTGGGGTGATGGGCGCAAATCACACCTCTGCGGATTCCCACGGGTGTCCTCTTTTCGAAAATGCCTGGGGTTCCCTGTTTTCCTCGGTGGCTTGGACACCCGAGGCCCATATCTCTAAGTTGCGCCGCTCGGCAGAATGTCTGAGATTTCCCTCTGCCAACAGACTTGGGGTTACTTGTGTTTTAGGCTTTCCCCTTGGCGGCCAGGTAGGTGCACCCACACATGTGAGGTACCGTTTTCATCGGGACACCTGTGGGAACGCGGGACGGTAGGCCATGTGTTGTGGGGGGCGTGTTTCGATGGGTGCGGCGAGCAAAATGTGGGGAAAAAGGGTTTTTTTCCCCACATTTCCGACTTTGCAGGGCTGTCTGGGTAAAAAAATCTGGGGCGATGGGCGCAAATCACACCTCTGCGGATTCCCACGGGTGTCCCCTTTTCGAAAATGCATGGGGTTCCCTGTTTTCCTCAGTGGCTTGGACACCCGAGGCCCATATCTGTAAGTTGCGCCGCTCGGCAGAATGTCTGAGATTTCCCTCTGCCAACAGACTTGGGGTTACTTGTGTTTTAGGCTTTCCCCTTGGCGGCCAGGTAGGTGCACCCACACATGTGAGGTACCGTTTTCATCGGGACACCTGTGGGAACGCAGGACAGTAGGCCATGTGTTGTGGGGGGCGTGTTTCGATGGGTGCGGCGAGCGAAATGTGCGGAAAAAGCGTTTTTTTCGCCACATTTCCGACTTTGCAGGGCTGTCTGGGTAAAAAAATCTGGGGCGATGGGCGCAAATCCCACCTCTGCGGATTCCCACGGGTGTCCTCTTTTGGAAAATGCCTGGGGTTCCCTGTTTTCCTCGGTGGCTTGGACACCCGAGGCCCATATCTGTATGATGTGATTGAGTGACATTTCCGGTGTGAAAACAGACTTGGGGTTACTTGTGTTTTAGGCTTTCCCCTTGGCGGCCAGGTAGGTGCACCCACACATGTGAGGTACCGTTTTCATCGGGACACCTGTGGGAACGCGGGACGGTAGGCCATGTGTTGTGGGGGGCGTGTTTCGATGGGTGCGGCGAGCGAAATGTGCGGAAAAAGCGTTTTTTTCGCCACATTTCCGACTTTGCAGGGCTGTCTGGGTAAACAAATCTGGGGCGATGGGCGCAAATCACACCTCTGCGGATTCCCACGGGTGTCCTCTTTTCGAAAATGCCTGGGGTTCCCTGTTTTCCTTGGTGGCTTGGACACCCGAGGCCCATATCTGTATGATGTGATTGAGTGACATTTCCGGTGTGAAAACAGACTTGGGGTTACTTGTGTTTTAGGCTTTCCCCTTGGCGGCCAGGTAGGTGCACCCACACATGTGAGGTACCGTTTTCATCGGGACACCTGTGGGAACGCGGGACGGTAGGCCATGTGTTGTGGGGGGCGTGTTTCGATGGGTGCGGCGAGCGAAATGTGCGGAAAAAGCATTTTTTTCGCCACATTTCCGACTTTGCAGGGCTGTCTGGGTAAAAAAATCTGGGGCGATGGGCGCAAATCACACCTCTGCGGATTCCCACGGGTGTCCTCTTTTTGAAAATGCCTGGGGTTCCCTGTTTTCCTCGGTGGCTTGGACACCCGAGGCCCATATCTGTAAGTTGCGCCGCTCGGCAGAATGTCTGAGATTTCCCTCTGCCAACAGACTTGGGGTTACTTGTGTTTTAGGCTTTCCCCTTGGCGGCCAGGTAGGTGCACCCACACATGTGAGGTACCGTTTTCATCGGGACACCTGTGGGAACGCGGGACGGTAGGCCATGTGTTGTGGGGGGCGTGTTTCGATGGGTGCGGCGAGCGAAATGTGTGGAAAAAGGGTTTTTTTCCCCACATTTCCGACTTTGCAGGGCTGTCTGGGTAAAAAAATCTGGGGCGATGGGCGCAAATCACACCTCTGCGGATTCCCACGGGTGTCCCCTTTTCGAAAATGCATGGGGTTCCCTGTTTTCCTCAGTGGCTTGGACACCCGAGGCCCATATCTGTAAGTTGCGCCGCTCGGCAGAATGTCTGAGATTTCCCTCTGCCAACAGACTTGGGGTTACTTGTGTTTTAGGCTTTCCCCTTGGCGGCCAGGTAGGTGCACCCACACATGTGAGGTACCGTTTTCATCGGGACACCTGTGGGAACGCGGGACGGTAGGCCATGTGTTGTGGGGGGCGTGTTTCGATGGGTGCGGCGAGCGAAATGTGCGGAAAAAGCGTTTTTTTCCCCACATTTCCGACTTTGCAGGGCTGTCTGGGTAAAAAAATCTGGGGCGATGGGCGCAAATCACACCTCTGCGGATTCCCACAGGTGTCCCCTTTTCGAAAATGCATGGGGTTCCCTGTTTTCCTCAGTGGCTTGGACACCCGAGGCCCATATCTGTAAGTTGTGCCGCTCGGCAGAATGTCTGAGATTTCCCTCTGCCAACAGACTTGGGGTTACTTGTGTTTTAGGCTTTCCCCTTGGCGGCCAGGTAGGTGCACCCACACATGTGAGGTACCGTTTTCATCGGGACACCTGTGGGAACGCGGGACGGTAGGCCATGTGTTGTGGGGGGCGTGTTTCGAAGGTTGCGGCGAGCGAAATGTGCAGAAAAAGCGTTTTTTTCGCCACATTTCCGACTTTGCAGGGCTGTCTGGGTAAAAAAATCTGGGGCGATGGGCGCAAATCACACCTCTGCGGATTCCCACGGGTGTCCTCTTTTCGAAAATGCCGGGGGTTCCCTTTTTTCCTCGGTGGCTTGGACACCCGAGGCCCATATCTGTAAGTTGCGCCGCTCGGCAGAATGTCTGAGATTTCCCTCTGCCAACAGACTTGGGGTTACTTGTGTTTTAGGCTTTCCCCTTGGCGGCCAGGTAGGTGCACCCACACATGTGAGGTACCGTTTTCATCGGGACACCTGTGGGAACGCGGGACGGTAGGCCATGTGTTGTGGGGGGCGTGTTTCGATGGGTGCGGCGAGCGAAATGTGCGGAAAAAGCGTTTTTTTCGCCACATTTCCGACTTTGCAGGGCTGTCTGGGTAAAAAAATCTGGGGCGATGGGCGCAAATCACACCTCTGCGGATTCCCACGGGTGTCCTCTTTTCGAAAATGCCTGGGGTTCCCTGTTTTCCTCGGTGGCTTGGACACCCGAGGCCCATATCTGTATGATGTGATTGAGTGACATTTCCGGTGTGAAAACAGACTTGGGGTTACTTGTGTTTTAGGCTTTCCCCTTGGCGGCCAGGTAGGTGCACCCACACATGTGAGGTACCGTTTTCATCGGGACACCTGTGGGAACGCGGGACGGTAGGCCATGTGTTGTGGGGGGCGTGTTTCGATGGGTGCGGCGAGCGAAATGTGCGGAAAAAGCGTTTTTTTCGCCACATTTCCGACTTTGCAGGGCTGTCTGGGTAAAAAAAATCTGGGGCGATGGGCGCAAATCACACCTCTGCGGATTCCCACGGGTGTCCCCTTTTCGAAAATGCATGGGGTTCCCTGTTTTCCTCAGTGGCTTGGACACCCGAGGCCCATATCTGTAAGTTGCGCCGCTCGGCAGAATGTCTGAGATTTCCCTCTGCCAACAGACTTGGGGTTACTTGTGTTTTAGGCTTTCCCCTTGGCGGCCAGGTAGGTGCACCCACACATGTGAGGTACCGTTTTCATCGGGACACCTGTGGGAACGCGGGACGGTAGGCCATGTGTTGTGGGGGGCGTGTTTCGATGGGTGCGGCGAGCCAAATGTGCGGAAAAAGCGTTTTTTTCCCCACATTTCCGACTTTGCAGGGCTGTCTGGGTAAAAAAATCTGGGGCGATGGGCGCAAATCACACCTCTGCGGATTCCCACGGGTGTCCCCTTTTCGAAAATGCATGGGGTTCCCTGTTTTCCTCAGTGGCTTGGACACCCGAGGCCCATATCTGTAAGTTGCGCCGCTCGGCAGAATGTCTGAGATTTCCATCTGCCAACAGACTTGGGGTTACTTGTGTTTTAGGCTTTCCCCTTGGCGGCCAGGTAGGTGCACCCACACATGTTAGGTACCGTTTTCATCGGGACACCTGTGGGAACGCGGGACGGTAGGCCATGTGTTGTGGGGGCGTGTTTCGATGGGTGCGGCGAGCGAAATGTGCGGAAAAAGCGTTTTTTTCGCCACATTTCCGACTTTGCAGGGCTGTCTGGGTAAAAAAATCTGGGGTGATGGGCGCAAATCACACCTCTGCGGATTCCCACGGGTGTCCTCTTTTCGAAAATGCCTGGGGTTCCCTGTTTTCCTCGGTGGCTTGGACACCCGAGGCCCATATCTGTAAGTTGCGCCGCTCGGCAGAATGTCTGAGATTTCCCTCTGCCAACAGACTTGGGGTTACTTGTGTTTTAGGCTTTCCCCTTGGCGGCCAGGTAGGTGCACCCACACATGTGAGGTACCGTTTTCATCGGGACACCTGTGGGAACGCGGGACGGTAGGCCATGTGTTGTGGGGGGCGTGTTTCGATGGGTGCGGCGAGCAAAATGTGGGGAAAAAGGGTTTTTTTCCCCACATTTCCGACTTTGCAGGGCTGTCTGGGTAAAAAAATCTGGGGCGATGGGCGCAAATCACACCTCTGCGGATTCCCACGGGTGTCCCCTTTTCGAAAATGCATGGGGTTCCCTGTTTTCCTCAGTGGCTTGGACACCCGAGGCCCATATCTGTAAGTTGCGCCGCTCGGCAGAATGTCTGAGATTTCCCTCTGCCAACAGACTTGGGGTTACTTGTGTTTTAGGCTTTCCCCTTGGCGGCCAGGTAGGTGCACCCACACATGTGAGGTACCGTTTTCATCGGGACACCTGTGGGAACGCAGGACAGTAGGCCATGTGTTGTGGGGGGCGTGTTTCGATGGGTGCGGCGAGCGAAATGTGCGGAAAAAGCGTTTTTTTCGCCACATTTCCGACTTTGCAGGGCTGTCTGGGTAAAAAAATCTGGGGCGATGGGCGCAAATCCCACCTCTGCGGATTCCCACGGGTGTCCTCTTTTGGAAAATGCCTGGGGTTCCCTGTTTTCCTCGGTGGCTTGGACACCCGAGGCCCATATCTGTATGATGTGATTGAGTGACATTTCCGGTGTGAAAACAGACTTGGGGTTACTTGTGTTTTAGGCTTTCCCCTTGGCGGCCAGGTAGGTGCACCCACACATGTGAGGTACCGTTTTCATCGGGACACCTGTGGGAACGCGGGACGGTAGGCCATGTGTTGTGGGGGGCGTGTTTCGATGGGTGCGGCGAGCGAAATGTGCGGAAAAAGCGTTTTTTTCGCCACATTTCCGACTTTGCAGGGCTGTCTGGGTAAACAAATCTGGGGCGATGGGCGCAAATCACACCTCTGCGGATTCCCACGGGTGTCCTCTTTTCGAAAATGCCTGGGGTTCCCTGTTTTCCTTGGTGGCTTGGACACCCGAGGCCCATATCTGTATGATGTGATTGAGTGACATTTCCGGTGTGAAAACAGACTTGGGGTTACTTGTGTTTTAGGCTTTCCCCTTGGCGGCCAGGTAGGTGCACCCACACATGTGAGGTACCGTTTTCATCGGGACACCTGTGGGAACGCGGGACGGTAGGCCATGTGTTGTGGGGGGCGTGTTTCGATGGGTGCGGCGAGCGAAATGTGCGGAAAAAGCATTTTTTTCGCCACATTTCCGACTTTGCAGGGCTGTCTGGGTAAAAAAATCTGGGGCGATGGGCGCAAATCACACCTCTGCGGATTCCCACGGGTGTCCTCTTTTTGAAAATGCCTGGGGTTCCCTGTTTTCCTCAGTGGCTTGGACACCCGAGGCCCATATCTGTAAGTTGCGCCGCTCGGCAGAATGTCTGAGATTTCCCTCTGCCAACAGACTTGGGGTTACTTGTGTTTTAGGCTTTCCCCTTGGCGGCCAGGTAGGTGCACCCACACATGTGAGGTACCGTTTTCATCGGGACACCTGTGGGAACGCGGGACGGTAGGCCATGTGTTGTGGGGGGCGTGTTTCGATGGGTGCGGCGAGCGAAATGTGTGGAAAAAGGGTTTTTTTCCCCACATTTCCGACTTTGCAGGGCTGTCTGGGTAAAAAAATCTGGGGCGATGGGCGCAAATCACACCTCTGCGGATTCCCACGGGTATCCCCTTTTCGAAAATGCATGGGGTTCCCTGTTTTCCTCAGTGGCTTGGACACCCGAGGCCCATATCTGTAAGTTGCGCCGCTCGGCAGAATGTCTGAGATTTCCCTCTGCCAACAGACTTGGGGTTACTTGTGTTTTAGGCTTTCCCCTTGGCGGCCAGGTAGGTGCACCCACACATGTGAGGTACCGTTTTCATCGGGACACCTGTGGGAACGCGGGACGGTAGGCCATGTGTTGTGGGGGGCGTGTTTCGATGGGTGCGGCGAGCGAAATGTGCGGAAAAAGCGTTTTTTTCCCCACATTTCCGACTTTGCAGGGCTGTCTGGGTAAAAAAATCTGGGGCGATGGGCGCAAATCACACCTCTGCGGATTCCCACAGGTGTCCCCTTTTCGAAAATGCATGGGGTTCCCTGTTTTCCTCAGTGGCTTGGACACCCGAGGCCCATATCTGTAAGTTGTGCCGCTCGGCAGAATGTCTGAGATTTCCCTCTGCCAACAGACTTGGGGTTACTTGTGTTTTAGGCTTTCCCCTTGGCGGCCAGGTAGGTGCACCCACACATGTGAGGTACCGTTTTCATCGGGACACCTGTGGGAACGCGGGACGGTAGGCCATGTGTTGTGGGGGGCGTGTTTCGAAGGTTGCGGCGAGCGAAATGTGCGGAAAAAGCGTTTTTTTCGCCACATTTCCGACTTTGCAGGGCTGTCTGGGTAAAAAAATCTGGGGCGATGGGCGCAAATCACACCTCTGCGGATTCCCACGGGTGTCCTCTTTTCGAAAATGCCGGGGGTTCCCTTTTTTCCTCGGTGGCTTGGACACCCGAGGCCCATATCTGTAAGTTGCGCCGCTCGGCAGAATGTCTGAGATTTCCCTCTGCCAACACACTTGGGGTTACTTGTGTTTTAGGCTTTCCCCTTGGCGGCCAGGTAGGTGCACCCACACATGTGAGGTACCGTTTTCATCGGGACACCTGTGGGAACGCGGGACGGTAGGCCATGTGTTGTGGGGGGCGTGTTTCGATGGGTGCGGCGAGCGAAATGTGCGGAAAAAGGGTTTTTTTCCCCACATTTCCGACTTTGCAGGGCTGTCTGGGTAAAAAAATCTGGGGCGATGGGCGCAAATCACACCTCTGCGGATTCCCACGGGTGTCCCCTTTTCGAAAATACATGGGGTTCCCTGTTTTCCTCAGTGGCTTGGACACCCGAGGCCCATATCTGTAAGTTGCGCCGCTCGGCAGAATGTCTGAGATTTCCCTCTGCCAACAGACTTGGGGTTACTTGTGTTTTAGGCTTTCCCCTTGGCGGCCAGGTAGGTGCACCCACACATGTGAGGTACCGTTTTCATCGGGACACCTGTGGGAACGCGGGACAGTAGGCCATGTGTTGTGGGGGGCGTGTTTCGATGGGTGCGGCGAGCGAAATGTGCGGAAAAAGCGTTTTTTTCGCCACATTTCCGACTTTGCAGGGCTGTCTGGGTAAAAAAATCTGGGGCGATGGGCGCAAATCACACCTCTGCGGATTCCCACGGGTGTCCTCTTTTCGAAAATGCCTGGGGTTCCCTGTTTTCCTCGGTGGCTTGGACACCCGAGGCCCAAATCTGTATGATGTGATTGAGTGACATTTCCGGTGTGAAAACAGACTTGGGGTTACTTGTGTTTTAGGCTTTCCCCTTGGCGGCCAGGTAGGTGCACCCACACATGTGAGGTACCGTTTTCATCGGGACACCTGTGGGAACGCGGGACGGTAGGCCATGTGTTGTGGGGGGCGTGTTTCGATGGGTGCGGCGAGCGAAATATGCGGAAAAAGCGTTTTTTTCGCCACATTTCCGACTTTGCAGGGCTGTCTGGGTAAAAAAATCTGGGGCGATGGGCGCAAATCACACCTCTGCGGATTCCCACGGGTGTCCTCTTTTCGAAAATGCCTGGGGTTCCCTGTTTTCCTCGGTGGCTTGGACACCCGAGGCCCATATCTGTATGATGTGATTGAGTGACATTTCCGGTGTGAAAACAGACTTGGGGTTACTTGTGTTTTAGGCTTTCCCCTTGGCGGCCAGGTAGATGCACCCACACATGTGAGGTACCGTTTTCATCGGGACACCTGTGGGAACGCGGGACGGTAGGCCATGTGTTGTGGGGGGCGTGTTTCGATGGGTGCGGCGAGCGAAATGTGCGGAAAAAGGGTTTTTTTCCCCACATTTCCGACTTTGCAGGGCTGTCTGGGTAAAAAAATCTGGGGCGATGGGCGCAAATCACACCTCTGCGGATTCCCACGGGTGTCCTCTTTTCGAAAATGCCTGGGGTTCCCTGTTTTCCTCGGTGGCTTGGACACCCGAGGCCCATATCTGTAAGTTGCGCCGCTCGGCAGAATGTCTGAGATTTCCCTCTGCCAACAGACTTGGGGTTACTTGTGTTTTAGGCTTTCCCCTTGGCGGCCAGGTAGGTGCACCCACACATGTGAGGTACCGTTTTCATCGGGACACCTGTGGGAACGCGGGACGGTAGGCCATGTGTTGTGGGGGGCGTGTTTCGATGGGTGCGGCGAGCGAAATGTGCGGAAAAAGCGTTTTTTTCGCCACATTTCCGACTTTGCAGGGCTGTCTGGGTAAAAAAATCTGGGGCGATTGGCGCAAATCACACCTCTGCGGATTCCCACGGGTGTCCCCTTTTCGAAAATGCATGGGGTTCCCTGTTTTCCTCAGTGGCTTGGACACCCGAGGCCCATATCTGTAAGTTGCGCCGCTCGGCAGAATGTCTGAGATTTCCCTCTGCCAACAGACTTGGGGTTACTTGTGTTTTAGGCTTTCCCCTTGGCGGCCAGGTAGGTGCACCCACACATGTGAGGTACCATTTTCATCGGGACACCTGTGGGAACGCGGGACGGTAGGCCATGTGTTGTGGGGGGCGTGTTTCGATGGGTGCGGCGAGCGAAATGTGCGGAAAAAGCGTTTTTTTCGCCACATTTCCGACTTTGCAGGGCTGTCTGGGTAAAAAAATCTGGGGCGATGGGCGCAAATCACACCTCTGCGGATTCCCACGGGTGTCCCCTTTTCGAAAATGCATGGGGTTCCCTGTTTTCCTCGGTGGCTTGGACACCCGAGGCCCATATCTGTATGATGTGATTGAGTGACATTTCCGGTGTGAAAACAGACTTGGGGTTACTTGTGTTTTAGGCTTTCCCCTTGGCGGCCAGGTAGGTGCACCCACACATGTGAGGTACCGTTTTCATCGGGACACCTGTGGGAACGCGGGACGGTAGGCCATGTGTTGTGGGGGGCGTGTTTCGATGGGTGCGGCGAGCGAAATGTGCGGAAAAAGCGTTTTTTTCGCCACATTTCCGACTTTGCAGGGCTGTCTGGGTAAAAAAATCTGGGGCGATGGGCGCAAATCACACCTCTGCGGATTCCCACGGGTGTCCTCTTTTCGAAAATGCCTGGGGTTCCCTGTTTTCCTCGGTGGCTTGGACACCCGAGGCCCATATCTGTAAGTTGCGCCGCTCGGCAGAATGTCTGAGATTTCCCTCTGCCAACAGACTTGGGGTTACTTGTGTTTTAGGCTTTCCCCTTGGCGGCCAGGTAGGTGCACCCACACATGTGAGGTACCGTTTTCATCGGGACACCTGTGGGAACACGGGACGGTAGGCCATGTGTTGTGGGGGGCGTGTTTCGATGGGTGCGGCGAGCGAAATGTGCGGAAAAAGCGTTTTTTTCGCCACATTTCGGACTTTGCAGGGCTGTCTGGGTAAAAAAATCTGGGGCGATGGGCGCAAATCACACCTCTGCGGATTCCCACGGGTGTCCTCTTTTCGAAAATGCATGGGGTTCCCTGTTTTCCTCGGTGGCTTGGACACCCGAGGCCCATATCTGTATGATGTGAGAGTGTGACATTTCCGGTGTGAAAACAGACTTGGGGTTACTTGTGTTTTAGGCTTTCCCCTTGGCGGCCAGGTAGGTGCACCCACACATGTGGGGTACCGTTTTCATCGGGACACCTGTGGGAACGCGGGACGGTAGGCCATGTGTTGTGGGGGGCGTGTTTCAATGGGTGCGGCGAGCGAAATGTGCGGAAAAAGCGTTTTTTTTGCCACATTTCCGACTTTGCAGGGCTGTCTGGGTAAAAAAATCTGGGGCGATGGGCGCAAATCACACCTCTGCGGATTCCCACGGGTGTCCTCTTTTCGAAAATGCATGGGGTTCTCTGTTTTCCTCGGTGGCTTGGACACCCGAGGCCCATATCTGTATGATGTGAGAGTGTGACATTTCCGGTGTGAAAACAGACTTGGGGTTACTTGTGTTTTAGGCTTTCCCCTTGCCGGCCAGGTAGGTGCACCCACACATGTGGGGTACCGTTTTCATCGGGACACCTGTGGGAACGCGGGACGGTAGGCCATGTGTTGTGTTTTAGTGGTTTTCATAACGTTTTGACCCATTTGCTGGAGCCCTTTGTCTCACAACCCTTTCTTTTCCCAAATGTGACCTACATTTAGTCGCTGCTTTAGCCACCATACACTTTTGTAACCTGCACAAGTCACCTACCCTTGAAAAGGTCTGCCTGTGCTCTTTCAAAAAATGTATGGCTGCCGTTCCTCACCACATTGGTTTTCCCAATTTACACATGCTAAGTGCGTCTGGTCAGGCCGTGAGCGTAAAACTCCTGTGTACCATGGCTCAGTGTTTGGCTTGTGGTATTGCTTGTTTTGTACAAACACTACAAAAATGGTATGCTCTCCTAACTGCAAGAGTCGGGGGAATGTAGCGGAGCATTGCTTTTCTCAGAATTCATAGAAGCCATTGCCGTACCAAGCCAACCATGTCCAACACATACCTTTTTTTTCAGTCATTTTCCCGCTTTTCCCCCATTCGATGGCAGTTTCCCCTACCTAGTTGTTGCCTGACCTATACAAATCACCCCTTCCTAAACTTGGAATTTTGTCTACTTTTCAGAAATATATGCCTTTCTGTCCTCCAATTTGACTTTCCTGCCCTTTTCTTCCATTCCGTCCATGCATGTCCAATTGGCAAAAATGGCAAAAATCGCCTACCTCTCACAAAACGGTTGATAACCCCATCAAAATATTTTTTTTCCATTTCCACTCAACCTGTTCCTGAAAGCCAACACATTGGGGAACTCAGCACAGCAAACCATTTGTTTCTAGCTCTTACAAGGAAAAAAACACAGGCTTCTTTGTACATCATTTTATTGGCATTTTTTGAAAAAACCCAAAATTTTCGCACTTTTTCCTTATTTTCTCTCCCCCCCTACAGCAACCTGGGATTCCTGGGTGGCGTTACGACCGCCTACATGTGGGAAAAAAAGGAGCCAAATTTGGCCGAGATATCTCATGTAACAAAAAAGTTACAAGCCATTGAATGGCCACATACCAAAATCACCAAAAAAGGCTCTGGCACTGGGGAGAAATACCCATGGCACTTAAAGGGTTAAAGGGCTCAGACACAGAAGTACCTGGGCCATTCAAATTTTCCAATACAACAGGTATTAATTGCTATGCAAATGTAACAATCAATGTTCTATTGTAAATACCAGCAGTGGTTGAAAACACTGAGTGAGTTTGAGTGTATGATGTGCTGCAGACTCTCACCAAACTGTTCTTTCCTGCGAAATTGCTGTGCGCCGTGCTTTAAAACTACCACAACCTCGCACGTTATTACGGACTTGCTGCTTTACCTTGGACTTGCTGCTTTTCCAAGTCTGTTTTCCTGTTCTCTTGGTAGACACTCGTGCAGAAGACTCATGCACCGTCGAGATGTTTGAAGAAGTTGATCCCATTGCCAAGGCTATCACAGGGTCGGCCTGGTTTGAAGATTTGCTCGCAACAGAGATGAATTTAGAGGGGTGAGCTGGCGACCCAGTATTCCACAGGGCATAGTGGGACCTGGGTGTAAGTAATAAGTTAGAAGTGTTCAAAGGACCTCTTGGCGGTTTCCTCTTCAGCCAATACTGCCAAGTTGAAATTGATATCTTGGAACACCAGGGGGTTCACCCATTTATCACGACCTATCAGTCTAAACTTGGACGAGTTTGACGTAATTAATCTACAGGAGACGTGGCTGAAGAAGTTACCTACGTTGGATGGTTTTGACCCGTTAATCGTTCCGGCAGTGAAAGGCGACCGTGGACATCCATCAGCTGAACTACTCACAGCAGTAAAACTGGGCAGTAGCCTGAAACTTCTGAAATTGGTCTCTTCGAATCTCCTCATACAACAAACTGAGATCGAATGGGGATCCGCTCGCCCTCTGGCTGAACGTGGCACTCTAAGATCTCAATCATGACGATTTCTACATAAATCAGGACTCCACATACATTATTATTTGTGATGATCTCAACATCCTTGACCTGATTCAAGCGAACCAGGGCCAACTATGGAACTACGATGATCCAACGCATGCGAGACGGGACATGTGGAACACGCTCATGGACTCAAGAGCAATGCACCTCCTTAACGGAAACACGATGGGAGATGTTCCTGCTCAGCCGACATGGCAAGGCTTGGATTCAGCTTCCATACTAGATTACATCTATGTGTCCGCTAACTTTCTTCCTTTGGTGCATAGTTTCCTTGTGATCAAAACTCCCCAGAACAACCACAATCTCCTTCTCTTGGAATGGCTTATACCTGGCTCTATCATCCACGACTATACACCAATAGTGGTTGATTCTTGTAACAAGGGATTATGCCTCAAGATGTCTTCGGCAGAAATTCGAGCCTTATCCTCCACCTTTGCGAAAATTACATCTATGGTTGAATACTCGCGTTGTGGGAAGAATTCAGCATCAACCCTAAAAGCAAAGTGTTCGCGACTAACACCGGTAACCACGCATTCGACCTAGGTCTGGTAACTAAAAGGAGACAGGTCTGAAAACTGTGGCGAATCACAAAGAAAACCAACTCAACCAGGGTCATCAGCGAGGCATGGTTGGCCCAGATTAGATACAAAAATTGGCTTCGCTGATCTAAACATGAAGGTACCAGAACGATGCTGAGTTAATGTTAAAACATTGTTCGGAAAGATGGCTGTGCTTTCTGGTCACTCATTAAAATGGATGCAGCCTCTCCAAAGGCGGATCGATCTAACCCCATAAGTGAGACCACGTGGGCCAACCACTATGCTAAATTATACACCTTGACCCTGGCAAGAGAGGCCGCGGAGCCCCACTTAAAGAACTCAGGTTCATGGGTCATGATCTCTAACATCAATGACATTATAAATCGTATTAAGAAATTAAAGATCTCCTGTGCCCCGGTGTTAAGAAAGGAAGAAGGCAATGAATATGGCAAGGGAAATGTGCACGGAATCACACAGTGAACAACTTTGAATCTAACAACGTGCATACAATACCCAAGACTCGTGTATACTAAAACCCAGGAGTGCAAATAGAGTGAAACAATAATACCAATATATGAAAAGGGATGTGGGGTAAGCACTTAGTACCTCCTTATGACTGAAAGGAAAGTCGGCAAACTCCTTACCCACTATGCTATTACAGATACTGACAGCGCTAAGCCCACGTAGAGGGCAAGCAAGGACAGGATCTGTGAGCTGACACTCCGGATGATACTGAATAAGGAACTTAGAAACAGTACTCACGAGGACCGGGAAGACCACTTGAATGTCAGTAAACCCACGAACCCAGTTGATCAAACAGGGACCCTGAAGGCTATAACAGCAATGGGTGGAGGAAACTAAATACATAAGACCCTAGTCAAGGGGCAAGTAGGAATAGTGATTAAAGAATAGTGAGGAAAACAAAGGGCATTCACACTGGGACTAGTTACAACAGCACCCCACACCTAATAATCAATGGGAAATAAATGCAGAAGTGCAATGGAAAACATGGAATGGATCCCAATAGAAAGTAAGGATCAGGAGCAGGGAAAATGATATCACAAAAGGAAACCTTTCCCACCCATCCAAGGAGAAAAGGCAGGAAGCTAAATCTATAAAGCGAAAGACTAATGCATCAAGTTTTTCAGTAGCAAAGGACAGCTTCAAAGAAACCGAGAACACAGGCAAATTGGGCAGCATCAAAGGGTAAAGCACAGAGAAAGGCTGCCTGCAGACAGAGGAAGACAGAAAGGGAAATCCAGAAAGCAGAAATCAATTAAGCACAAAAATTTGAAATCCAGGGCAGAGTAACAAGAAACAGGAACTAGGAACCGGGCACAAAAACTAGGAACCAAGAACAAGGGACCAGTCACAACAGGAACACTGCAACAATGACCAGCGATGGACTGAAGTAAACTGAGGCTTTTAAAGCTCCTTATCGAGCACACCCCTCAGGTGTGCCGCCTGCTGCACCTGCAGCCACAGGTGTTGCCTATCCTCCACCCAACCTTGTCCTGCAAGGGAGGAGGTGAGGCAGTGAGCCAGGCATTCTGGGAAGCATAGTCATTAGATTAACGTAGCATGCTGGCTGCCAAAAACCTGGAATGGATCCGGAAGGGAAATAACTTGGAAAATAAGGTTTTAGCGCTCCCAATTCATCACAGCAATGTAGCATAAGGTTCGGAGGAAATGTCCAGTAGGGAAAAAACCCCAAAATATGCCCCCAAGTGACGGGAACAGGAGCGAAGGGAGGGAGCCATGACACCCGGGCCCCAACGGTCTAACGAACGTTATGCTCAGGGAGTACCCAGAACACTGGGCTTCCTTTATAGCCACCTTATTTGGTCAGATCGCCAAAAGCCAACAATTGCCAAGTTTTTGGAGGAGAGCGACAGTAGTTCCGTTCCATAAAAAAGGAGATGGGAAGGATCCCAAGAACTATCGCCCTATCGCTCTCCTCGACGTTATCGGCAAACTGTTTGGTTTGTTTCTCCTGGACTACTTTCATGGTTGGTGTAAGTCCATTGACGGTTACGATTGTTATCAAAGTGGCTTTGTGAAGGGCTTGGGCACAGCCGCCAACATCTTTCTGCTGCAGGTTTTGAAGGAAGCTTCCCGGCGAAGAAAGGCAAAAATGTACATGATATTCGTGGACCTTGTTCAGGCCTTTGATCAGGTAGGCAGAGGCTTGCTTTGGTCTAAAATGGAGAAGAAAACAATGTCCATCAGCTATACTGGAACCTATCAAGGCCATGCACTCTGACACCTCCCCGAGAGTCAGACTAAATCAAGCGGGGCTTTTGTCCAATGAAATCATGACCTCGAGTAGCATGAAACAGGGGTGCCCAGTGGCCCTGGCACTCTTTCATTTTTACCTGGCAGACATGCCTGATGCTTTCCAGTTTATAAGATCATTTCCCCCCAAGGTGGGTGGTGTTTATCTTCCCCCGGATTGCTATATGCCGATGACATAGTGCTCACCGACCAGACTCCGGTGGGCCTACAGAGGCAACTCAATGCCCTCCAAAACTAAATCACTCAAAACGGGCTTGTGATTAACAAAGGGAAAACTAAAACCATGAGCTTGGGTCTTTCTATAAACACCAAGACTCAACCATCATGGCACATCGGTGGTGAGAAGATCGAGCATGTCGAATCTTTCAAATACCTTGGGGTCTGGTTAAGCAACCTTAGATCAGAAGCACCCATGCTATCCCACCTCATTGGTCAAATGAAAACATTAACTTGCCAGGCGTGTGCGATAAACAGGACATTTGGGCACGTTTCTATTCTTCCAGCTGTCCAATTCTACAAGACCAAAGTCATTCCTACGGTAACCTATGGAGCCAACTCTTTGGTCCTGTCTCGCAGGGAATTTCTGTAAGCAAGTGCTGGGAGTCGCACAATCCACACCGATTGCGATCCCCTGCCGAGAACTGGGCCTTTCATCCTTGTCATGTTCAGTCACCTGAAATAGACTGGCTTTCTTTGGCACATGTTTCGCCACCTCAAGATCTTCAATCTTGGACCTGATCTATAATGAAACAAAGCAGAACGACAACCCATTCATACAGGCCTGGTTTCAAGACATGACAAGTTGCCTGAATGCCATTGGCAGTCTACTCGAGCAACTGGTGAGGAACCCTACGCGAATGAAAACAAAACTGAAAACCTTTAACTGGATACAAACCTTGGAAGCAGCAAGTAGGTCCAAATTAGTGACGCACTTGCCCCCGGAGGGTTGGAAATTGAACACTGTATGTCCATACTTGAAACAATTCCTGGACAAGAAAATAAGGGACCAATTCCTTCGAGCCTGTTTCAACTTATTTCCCACAAACGAAATTCAAAAGATCTGGTGACTGTCCCAAGAAAACTACTGCCGTTTTTGCAGAAACACTGACGAGACTGAAACATTGGTCCATATCCTGATGAATTGCGTGGGTTGAGAGACCTTCGCACAACTTATTTTAGACCCCTCTTTTTTGATTTTATAGCCTCCTGAGATCCTTTGGTTTGGTGGAACCTGTTGATAGACGAACTGAGAACAAAAAATGTAATTGCACTCGTTCAATTACTCGAAAGATTATGTTTCGAGACTGGCACGGTGATTTGATCTATCTTCTGAATTTTTTCCCTTTTTTTTGGTTAGCAGTTAATTATGTTTTTCTTCTTTTTTCTTCTTTCAATTTAAAATTTCCTTGTGTTTTTATCTTGTTGTTCTGTTGTTAATTTTTGATACATTGCTAAAGAATTGTTTTACAATTCAAAATGCAATAAACAAATAAAAATAAATTAAAAAGCATTTATTTAAATGGGGCAGACCAGTTGTGTTTGCAAATGCTCGTCCTTCACAGAAATGGAGTAAGTAATCCTGACACCATTTACAGCGTCTCAGGAACACGGCAAGAATTGGACTGCAGTGCTGGAATGGTGAAATTCATTTTAAACCGACAAGAAGATCCACAGGAATTTCGAATGTACTTACTACAAATACTAGAAAGAAAAAACATACTTATAAATGAAATCTTTCAAATTTCCTACATGTGGAAACATACATGCACTCTTTGCAACCATGCCATTGAGGAGCAAGTCCCTAACAAATTATTTGTGTATGTATCAATACCTAACTGTGACTCCATTCCATTTCAGCAACTGGTGCAAAATGCAAACCATAGCATGTGGTGTACGTCGTGCAATTCTGATATTCGTTCGACGCTACATAAACAGTCACATAGTCAATATGTGATGTTAATGCTCTTAAGATACAATGCCGACGGTACCAAAAACAACTGCAAACTTACTGCCTTCACACACGGACAGACATCACTTGGCAAAAAAACCTTCATAACTGTAGCCATAATCTACAACAAAGGGGACTCCACCAATGGAAACCACTATACTGCATAGATTAGAAAGCAATCGTCATGGTGGGAATGCAATGATATTTCCATCAGTCCAAAGCACAGACTACCCGCAAATCTTGCAAATGCCTACTTAATATGCTTGAAGCCAAAATGTACTCGTTGATGTACAAACCTACTATACCTTACTCCCCATCAGCAACCAGTACCTTCGTAAGTGGAAAAAAAATGTTTCTCCTTTCACACTATCGACCTAAAGCAACGTACCATACTAGAAGCATTGACGAAATGCACTACAGTGTTTGTTGGACAATTTTACCCCAATTAACCCAAGGAGCACAGTCACACAAACAGTACAAGCACACAAAGCACAGTACCAGTATTTTCCACTGGATTCGTGGACAGGAAAGTGCTAAGTATGAGGGTTCAAAACTATCCTCAGTCCCCACTAAAATCACCACTTATGCAAACCAGCCACCAGCTCTCCAAGAACAGTCATACAACTCCAACACATATGGACGTATCACCACGTAAATCCTCAAATGGACAGTACCACTTCGAAATGTACACAGATGTCCAAGTAACCACAGGAATGCACAAGCAACTCTACGTAACCTCTACGAACGGAACACTGTAAACAGTTACAGGCCGATTCATGGAATTAATGTGCGCTGAATATTCCTGCGCAAGCGTGCAAAATCATTTGAATCGCAGAGAAAGTGGGAAAATCGCAGCGAAACCCGCGCACAGCTATTCATGGAAGTCCGTGCGCGTGTAAATCCATAAATGTGCGCTAAAATCCTGCGTGGCGCACGCTGGCGCACACGTCTTCAAACAGCGTGCGCAACGCGCACAGCGAAAGCGCACATAGCGCAGCGCACACAACAAAAGTAGGCGTAACACGCGGAATGGGGTAAAACGTGTGAAAATGTGGGCGTCACGGGGGACGTACAGGAGGCAAATGCGCGGAACGCCCACACGCGCGCCTACAACCTACAACACATATTCATGGAATCGAACGGGGCTAATGCGTGCGCCAAAAAAGATGCGCTAATCCGGAAACACATAAGCCAGCAGTAAGCAGTCGTACGTGGACCCATGCAGCATAAAAGTGCGTGCAAACAACAAACAAGCTCAGACGCTAAAATGAATATACTGTTCCTTGCAGCAGTGGTCGTGGGATACCACAGGAGGAGGAGGAGGATAGTCAGGCCCAGAATTTTTACACCCAGAACCAGCTTTTTTGGGATGCCTCATGACCAGGTGTATGGGAGGTACAGTTTTCCACCTCACATAATACTCGACCTGGTGAGTGAGTGGGAGGATGACCTCACATCACCCACCCTGTGCTCCCAAGCACTGAGCCCCCTGGAAAAGGTGCTTAATGTACTGCACTTCTTGGCCACTGGATCATTTCAGCGGACAAGTGCTATAGTGGGGGGATGTCACAGGCCACGTAGTCATGCTGCCTACACCAGGTGTTGGCCATCATGACTGCACGTTCATCAGTCCGCAGGCACATATACCTGCCCAGAACACCTGCAGAAAGGCAGGCTGTCGTCCAGGATTTCTACGGAGTGGCAGAATTCCCCAAAGTGCTAGGTGCCATTGATTGCACCCATGTGGCTCTACGTCCCCCCAGGGCAACGGAGCACATCTATAGAAACCGCAAGCACTGGCATTCCATCAACGTGCAGGTAGTATATGATGCCAAGGGAATCATCACCTCAGTATATGCCAACTATCCAGGGTCCACCCATGACAGTTTCATTTACAGAATGTCAACCCTAAACCGGGAACTAGAAGCTGGGCGGCATGGCGATACATGGCTGCTTGGTGAGTACAAATGCCACTGCACATGCATGCATGTCAGATACTGAGTAATGTCACAACCCCACTAATGATACCCATCACCACCTCCCCAGGGGACAGTGCCTACCCTCTGAGCACCCACATGATGACGCCAATTCGGAACCCCACCACACCACCCGAGGTAAGATACAACACAGCCCATATTGCAACCCAGGGCATAGTGGAGTGCACATTCGGAGTGCTCAAGTCACGCTTTCGCTCCCTTGACCGCTCTCGTGGGCAGCTGCTATACGCTCCCCCAGTAGTGTGCAGGATCATAGTGGCAGCATGTGTCCTGCACAAGGTTGTAACACGCCGGGGCCTTCCGGTGGACATGGTGGTGCCCCCACATCCCCAACCACATGCACGGCCGCTGCGCATGGGAGGGGAAAGGGCACGTGGTGAGGCAGCCTGTACGCAGCTGGTGGCTAATTACTTCACCTAAAATCACACCCCTGTGGAGTGCACACAGCCCTGGCACATACCAGCTGACAATCAATGATGATGACATAAGGGACAGTCAACTGTCACAACCATACCACCCTGAGATTGGTCACCTGGAAGTGTTACATTGTGTGCATCCCTACCTACCGAAACGCCACCAATGCTGTGTCATTAAAAGACATACATCTATGCTGCTAAATTGATTACCCCCTTGCAAAATACAACATGAAAACAGCGCCATGTCACCCAACCCCTCCCCAGCTCCGCCACCCAACACACCATGGCATGTCACGCAATGTGAAAGCAAACAAAGCAATGCACAAGACCTGACACAAGTGTCACAAAGTGATTCCCAAATGGAAACTGCCCACAGACAATATGCTCCCAGTAATCAATAACAAACAGCACACATGAACAAATACTTACCACCAACACAATACAGCAACACACCATGAAACATTGCAAAAACATGACAGTACTAAGTCAAAGTAGTGGTAGTCTTACAACCTGAATAAGCCAGCACATCGACCCCTTCCAACTGTAGAGTGTTGCTGCCACGCAAATGTGTCAGTGTACTGCATACAACATGAACTCCATCTGCAAAGGAGACGGCTTTGTGAAAACATGAGGAAGGAACCTGCAAATTAGGAGGAAGACATGGATGCACAAGCACATATCAATACACCATTCAGTGTACAATACAACAACAATACCTACTAGGGATGTCCACACAGTATTGACTACAGACTGCCCACACAGCTCATGGGAGCCCAATGTCACTGTGTAAGTCACTGTCACTTGTTCACACCCTTTGCAAGCCCATGGAAACGGGAAGCAGGAGGGGTGTGTGTGTCACAAACCCAAGCATCTAACCCAAACTCAGGACAAGCCTGCATGTGCCAAGCCGGAATACAGTGGATGCCCACGGGAGCCACACAAGGCAACGCACTGTAAAAAAAAGAAATCCAAAATTGCCATGTGGGGGCCAGGGGGGGGCACCCAGGAGGTTCGAGGACAGGGTGCACACCAACACCCACCTGCGTGGATGTTGTGAAAAAAAAAATTCCTCCATGGGCTCATGGCCTGCACGGCTATGCCATTGTGGGAGAACTGCTGTCGCTCTCTTCACCCTCTGCTGCTGCATCAGGAGGTGGTGGCACTATGGGAGGCAGCCCATGCAAAGCCCTGGTATGGTCCTCCCTGGCAGCAAGCATGCAGGTCTGGAAGGTCTGATTCTGGAGGATTAAAGTGCGGAGATCCCCATGCAGCACCTCACGGGTTGCCTGCACTTATGCACGCATGGCCTCGCGTAATGCCCGGATCTCCTCACGTGTTGCCTGCAGCTCAGCTGAGAGCGAACGTGTGAGCTGCTCCAGCTGCTGTTCTGCCCTTAAATTTTGGGAAGCCTCAAGTTCAAGCAGACTCTGTCTGAGGTATGGAGTTCTACCCTCCGGGCTTTCCTGTGGCTGAGAATCCTCCTGGGTCTGCACCATCTCCTGAACCTCACCAGCATCAAGTGCGTCTTCTCCTGCAAAAACATGAAATACAACAAATGGAAACAGGCATTAGCACCATAGCACACACATAGGCCTGACAAACCAGAGATCCAGTACATGATTTACACATGTCCCACATGACATAACCCTGGCATGCATGCACTGTAACTGAGTTGGAAGGGGAGGCAAAAAGCAGACACTGATGACACCAAGATGGAAAAGCAACACATTTCCTACATGCTGGGTAGCACTGGCATCACACATTAGCCTGTGAGTGGCATGTCCAATACACATACATGACACATGCCAGCACACAGATGGCATGTAGCATAGCCATGGTACATACAGCCATATGTCAGTGAATGAGTACTCTCAGCCATCAATGTGAGTTGGACATGATGAGATGAAAAATGCTACATAGTGTGTCAAAATACGCATGTGCCACTCACTGCAACACATCCAGTGTACAAGAATACAGTGATAGCAGGCAGATGTACACATCAATGGTTGGTCACTTAAACATCACAGGAAACAACTATCATGTTCCACATGAAAACAGGCCCTAAAATAAATGTCAGCAGGCCAATACTCTCTCACCCTGAATGGTCTAATCATTCACATAACCAGGTAACAAATGTGGCACAATGTGGGGTGTAAACAATGACAGAAGCATGTCACATATGTGGCATTAGGGATGAAAAAAGCATATGAAAAATCGGATGATCTAAACAATCAGCCTGAATGAACACAGAAAAAATCAGAACAATGTTGTTGCAAGTTGATAGTTCAAGGGCAACAGCATTAATGTGGGGCTAATTGGCTACTGTGGGCAGAAGGGATACTGTCATACCCAAATCAAAGGCACGTGAATGAATTGGAGGAAGCACATGGGTGACCCATAACACTCAGCAGTACACACCCTCACCTGGCACTCAATCAGAACCCGTCACCCAAACAACATACACATGGATTACACACACATGCATGGGCACTCACCGGACAATGTGTCGTAATCAGGTAGGACTCCCACGCCTTGGATCTGAGACGAAGGTCCCACCAACAGACTCATGTTCAGTGAGTTCATTGTCCTCTGGTGGAGACCCACCGCCAGTCACCAGAGTAGTGGCATGATTTGAGGCCAGCTTGTTCTTTGCTCTGCGTTTCAGGTTATTCCACCGCTTGTAGCAATCATCAGCTGTGCGCCTCACAAATCCAAGGGCAGTTATGCGGTCCGCGATGGTCTGCCAGTATGCCCTACGTTGACCAGGTGTGGTCTTGCACCCTGCAGTCACCACCATTTCGCGGCTATGTGCCGACACATAGGCCACAAGTGCATCAAGTTCGGCGTCATTAAAGCTAGGCTTCCTTGACGTGCCGGAGTGTGTAGCCGTGTCTGGGGTCTCAGCCTGCAGTGCCAGTGCACCCTTTTTCCTCTTTTTCAAAGGTGGAGCGGAGCCTGAGTGGCTTACGCCGCTCTGGTCAGTAGGGGCAGAATCGCCAGTGGACTGGCTACTAGGAGTGTGCGAATGCACAATGACCATAGGTCTTGGTGCAGGCATTGGCTGAAGTGTGATGTTGGCAGGGGCAACGTCGGTTTGATGGACCTGGACCGACAATGTCCCGGCTGGGAGACTCAGAGCTGGGGTGGATAGAGCTGCAGCTGCCCCTGCAGCCTCCCCACCCTGCCTACTTGGGGCAGCAGATGACATAGCTGCACCAGATCCACGTGGCCTGGTGACACCAACTTGCACCGTCACACGTGGCATAGACTTGCTGACCTGGAAGCTGGGAAGGTGTCAGCTACGTTTCCCACAACCATGGGGGGGGGCATGGGCGTCCCTGATTGCTCCTCCACACATGGGGGTCTAGGGGCACCCTGCAAATCATGGCCACATCCCCTACCGCGCCCACCATGCCCACCTTTTGGAGGTCGGCCACCTTTGCCTCCCTTACCGCTTGGTCGCCTCCCAACCATGGCACTGATGTTGTTGTGCATATGGGAGTAGCAGTAAACGATTGTCCTGGGCAATTGGGGGTGAAAGGGGTAGGGTACTATATGGAATTCGTACCCTAGTGCTCTAGCAAGGCTGTCTGTGACCCCTGGGGGAAGATGACGGGTCACGCAGCGCACAGGAACCCCGAAAACAAAAAAATAACGTGCATGCAACCCCTCGTAGACCATGTGCGTGGAAAAATGAACCCGCACTACGCTGTGGCACCCAGAAACACAAAAATAAGCATACGCATGTTACACGCAGCCTACAATGACCTTTGAGGGGGTACGCGACACACGGGGCAGACACAGTTGGTAAATACGTGCATGACTCACCGTCTGCCTGGAAAAAGAATGTGAAAAAGACGCATGTGTGCGTGTTGGCAACACGCCCGCCAAAAGAAGAATTGTACGCTGTCTGAGAAGACAGGACAAAAGAAGAAGTGAATGCTGTTTGAGGAAACAGGCCCAACAAAAAAAATGAAAGATGTCAGAGGTAACAGGGAGTACGAACTTGAAACGCTGTGAAGTAATCGCATGTGAACCGACAAGAAGTACAGAATTCACCCACTCGCTCTCCATGAAAAGCACGTACAAGGAAATGGGGTCCTACACGTACCTTTTAAACCGGCCCACACGTACAACGTCACTTACGTGTGTACGCGCTAAGGCCCTTTCCTCCAATTACACAAGCTGACACTCGGACGTGCAGTTTTTGGACGTGTACGATGAACATGCATCCGTGCTGAGGGAAACGCCTGCGCGCGCACGTCACAGACGAGTAGGCCCTTTCCTTGGATTACACGCATTCACACGCGGACGTGCAGTTTCTTCACGCGCCATGAACCACTATGCCCACGTCACGAGGGAAACGCCCACGCGCGTCACGTCACAGACGCGCTTACGCGCTAAGGGCCTTTGGTCCAATGAAACCACGTATGTGTGCTGACGCACTTATGCGCTTATGCGCTAAGGGCCTTTCCTCGAATTACACCCTGACGTGCAACTTTTTCACGTGCCAAATCACTCCGTATCAAGCTGGCCATGCGAAAACACACGGAAGACCACGCTCCTGCCCAGAAAGTCAAATTACTGCCCCCCAGAACCCCGAGCACGCTCCCACCTGCCATCTGCTGCTGCCTGCCTGCCTGCTGCCCACGTGCCCTGCTATTTGGTGCCTGCACATCAGCCAGGGTTCCAGTTGCTGTGTCCACCCCTGCTGGAACAGAAGACTCCCGACTGGGATACCATTGCTCCACAGCCCAGCCCCAGGATCCAGTTGCCCACCCACGCCTGCCTCGGGGTTGCCATGTCGGGGCAAACACCATCTAAGACCACTGGCGACCCCCAGCCAGAGAGGCAGAGGGCCACCAGCTTCAGTGTGAAGGAAGTTGGTGTCCTGGTGGAGCATGTCCTGGGGCATTTTGATGCCCTCTTCGGAACATCACGCGCCAACAAGGAAGGATGGGAGAGGATCTGGGACGACGTAGTGGTTGCCATCAACACGGAGTGGGTGGCAACCCGCGACATCAAGCACATCAAGAAGCGCTGGGATGACTTCAGGTCCAGGACCCTCCACAAGGCCTGGCGCCTCGCGGAGGGGGGCCGGGTCAGCATGAGTGACATCCAGATGAGGGTCCTGGAACACGTATGCCCAGCGCTCCACGCCCAAATCCTTCGGAGGAAGACCCGTCTGGAGTTGAGCGGTAAGTGGCCAAGCATTGGTGTGTGAGACAGGGAATGTTGCAGTGTGCTGGTAGTCTGATACTTGCCTGTATGTGTGACATGGGCCATGTATGGATGTGTGTGTGCAGGGACATGATGGTCATGCATGTGAGACTAGTAATGTGTGAACCACATGGTTGGTGCATGAGTTCCAATGCAACATGGGGAGCTGTATGGCAAATGCACACATGAAAGCATGGCAGTGTCTGTTCTTGTACATGGTGGGGGTGTGAGGGATGAGTGCTGCTGTCATGTACATGTATGGTGCACATGTGTGTGTGTCTGAGAAGTGTGTCTGTGACTTCGATACGCCATGGATTCATGACACATGTCCGTGATGATGTGTACATTGACTCTTGCAGTGTGGTCACCGTTGTATGCACTATGTCTATCCACTGTGTCTGTGGTGTACAAGGCATGATGCATGACCCTCCAGTGATGTGTCTGCATGGGATCGGTGTGAGCCATGATGCATGTGAGTTTGAAGCAACATTTTGATTAATAGAGGCCCTTGTACATGGATGCTGATGTTGTTTGCAGTCGCCGTGCCTGTTTATGCATGTTTGTTGTGTGCATTCATCCATGTGTTGTGGAGGGACAGGATGGAAGTGACATTAGACACTGCCACTCATGTGTTATTGCTTCCTGTCTAGGGGAATATTGTACTGTACCCTGATGCTTGTGTTCTATGTCTCCCTCTACGCAGCATCAAGTGAAGAAGAGGGCGGAGACGGCGCTGTGGAGTCAAGCGGTGGGGATGCCTCCACCAGGCGGCGACGCAAGGCCCAGCCACCCTCCCAGGACTTGCCATCATCCGGGAGCGAGGGGGCTGTTGCCGCGTCTGCCACTACGGCTGTGGCGGAAGGGCCGGGTGAGCCCCCACAGGGGCTTGCAATGGCGGAAGACGGTACGGAGACATCCAGGTTGGTGGTCTCCACAGAGGAGGAGGAGCCCGCTACTGAGCCGCACATGGGGCCTGGTGGGGGTAGTACCACTGGTGCAAGTGGTGCAGTCCAGGGCCAGGAGGCAGCACAGGTCACCGCGGGGGGCCTATGCATGTCCATGTCCTTGACCCTGTGACTGCACCACCATGCACCAGCAGGGATGCCCCGTCCCAGGCCCGTCCGCAGGTAGGGGAGAGTGCCATGTCATCTGCCTCTCAACTACCTGCGGACGAGGGGTGCCATGACTGTATGGGCTCCATCCTGATTGGTGTTGCGTTGCGCACACGTGACATTCGTGATGACGTGCATTCTTCCTGGGCAGAGAACGCACACCATCACGAACAGCAGCGTCGCGACGTGGCACTGTTGGGAGGGGCCCTGGTCGGTGGGTTCCTACATGTGTTGCGCACTCTGGCGGACCTCTCCTCCTCTGTGGAGACTATGCGTCAGTCGTTCTCCCTGCCGTCTTCCAGCCCAGATTCCACCAGGGCCCCCTGTGGACCTGGCCTGACCAACACAGCCAGCTTGGTGTAGATCCCATCCCTGCCACAGTCAGGAGTCGGCGGTCCAGCAGGGGTGGACACCACAACTGGAGACCAGCTGATGGAGGATATGCAGGCATCATCGGACAGGGCACATGAACAGCAGCAGCAGCAGGAGCAGGCTCTAGGTGGGAGCAATGATGGCTCGGGCCATCGACATCAGGGGGGCAGGCATCGGCCAGATGGCAGGAGGACCCTGGAATGGATGTGTCTTCCGTGTGGCTGCGGTTGAGCCAGCGTATAGGTGCGGAGCGGCGGCGGGCAGAAGAGGCGCGGCTCACCATGGTCAGGGCGGAGTTCTCCATGCGTCAGGAGTTGAGGCGGGCAGAGTGCCTCGAGGCGACTCGCAGGGAGTTGGAACAGGCCATGAGTCCCTCCCTGCGAGACCTCAGGGCAAGGACAGAGGCCCGCCTCCAGCAAATAGACATGGAGTTCGATGATGCCCTGGCCGAAAACAATACTGAGTGAGCCGCAGGACTTGCCTGTCGCCATTGTAAATAGTTTATAGTGTTAGGTTGCCTTTTTTTTTTTGTTTGGGGCTTTTGGACTATGCCCCACACTTTTGTAAATAGTTTTTTTGTTAGGTAGGTTAATAGATAGGTTTCATTTGTTTCGTTGGGCTCATGGACCCTTGAAAATTGGATTGTACATAGTTGGACGTTGGATTTATTTGGACATTTTAATTTCATTTCACCATGGATCAATGGATTTACCATTTTGCGTTTCATTTGGATTTGGTTTGGTGGACAGAGAGTTTTGGCCATTTTTCTTTTGGATTACTTGGGTTTTTTTAAAGGATTTTTTATTTTGTATTTGGACTTGCATTTCATTTCATGTTTGCCATTATTTTATGCTTTAAGTACTTTCAATTGGTTTTCATGTTAATACATTTTGATCTTTAACTTCAATGTGTGGGATTCACTCATTGGGTTCATGCATGTTGACATGTGGGTTTACTCAATCAATGGCAACGTGTGTGTGTGTGTGTGTGTGTGTGTGTGTGTGTGTGTGTGTGTGTGACGGACATGTGTTGATGTACATAGTTGACTTTTGGTTTGTGTCATGAGATGGGCATGTCACTGCTGGGTGGGTGAGTGGGTGGGGGGACATGAGTGGGGGCCTGCTGGCAGGTGCCCATCACTGCTGGGGGGTGGGGGTGCTGGGGGACATGAGTGGGACATGAGTGGGGGCCTGCTGGCAGGTGCCCCTCACTGCTGGGGGGTGGGGGTGCAGGGGGACATGAGTGGGGGCCTGCTGGCAGGTGCCCCTCACTGCTGGGGGGTGGGGGCGCAGGGGGACATGAGTGGTGGCCTGCTGGCAGGTGCCCCTCACTGCTGGGGGATGGGGTGCTGGGGGACATGAGTGGGACATGAGTGGGGGCCTGCTGGCAGGTGCCCATCACTGCTGGAGGGTGGGGGTGCTGGGGGACATGAGTGGGGGCCTGCTGGCAGGTGCCCATCACTGCTGGGGGGTGGGGTTTCTGGGGGACATGAGTAGGGGCCTGCTGGCAGGTGCCCCTCACTGCTGGGGAGTGGGAGTGCAGGGGGACATGAGTGGGGGCCTGCTGGCAGGTGCCCATCACTGCTGGGGGATGGGGGTGCTGGGGGACATGAGTGGGACATGAGTGGGGGCCTGCTGGCAGGTGCCCATCACTGCTGGGGGGTGGGGGTGCTGGGGGACATGAGTGGGGGCCTGCTGGCAGGTGCCCCTCACTGCTGGGGGGTGGGGTGCAGGGGGACATGAGTGGGACATGAGTGGGGGCCTGCTGGCAGGTGCCCCTCACTGCTGGGGGGTGGGGGTGCTGGGGGACATGGTGGGGGCCTGCTGGCAGGTGCCCATCACTGCTGGGGGTGGGGGTGCTGGGGGACATGAGTGGGGGCCTGCTGGCAGGTGCCCCTCAATGCTGGCAGGTGGGGGTGCAGGGGGACATGAGCGGGGGCCTGCTGGCAGGTGCCCATCACTGCTGGGGGATATGAGTGGGACATGAGTGGGGGCCTGCTGGCAGGTGCCCCTCACTGCTGGGGGGTGGGCGTGCTGGGGGACATGAGTGGGACATGAGTGGGGGCCTGCTGGCAGGTGCCCCTCACTGCTGGGGAATGGGGGTGCAGGGGGACATGAGTAGGACATGAGCGGGGGCCTGCTGGTAGGTGCCCATCACTGCTGTGGGGTGGGGGGGCTGAGGGACATGAGTTGGTGATCACTAGTGCAAGGTGACATGTGGACTGGCTGGGGGCATGCCCATGGTGGATGGACTGCCTGCGGGACATGACCAGGGGTGCTGGGTAGTTCCCTGTGGTGTGGTTTGCCTGTAGGGTCCGTGGAGGGGGTAGAGGGCACACCTGTGAGAACCGACACTGCCAATTGACATGTGGGACTCCCCGCGCACCTCCCTGGATACACTACCCCGCTCTGACAGCGAAAGCACATGTGGAACTTCCCCCGTACCGCGTTATACATGTACCCCGCTCGCACAGGCCCAATCGCGTGTGGAACTTTCCGCGCACCCCCAAATCCACGTACCCCGCACGCACAGGGCCAATCGCATGTGAACCTTCCCGCGCACCCCAGTAACCCACGTAGCCCGCACGCACAGGGCCAATCGCGTGTGAAATTTCCCGCGGACCCCAGTAATCCACGTAGCCCGCACGCACAGGGCCTGCCGCATGTGAAACTTCCTGCGCACCGCAGTAATCCACATACCCTGCACGCACAGGCCCAATCGCGTGTGAAACTTCCCGCGCACCCCTGTAATCCACGTAACCTGCTTGCACAGGCCCAATCGTGTGTGAAACTTCCCGCGCAACCCAGAAATCCACATACCCCGCACGCACAGGCCCAATCCTGTGTGAAACTTCCCACGCACCCCGTAATCTACGTACCCCGCTCGCACAGGCCCAAACGCGTGTGAAACTTCCCGCGCACCCCAGTAATCCACGTACCCCACTCGCACAGGCCCAATCGCATGTGAGAGTACCCGCGCAGTGGGTACGTGTATTCAGAGGGGTGCGCGGGGAGTTTTACAGGCGTTTTCGTGGTTGTGAGCCTGTGCGCCATGTACAGGATTTGTGCGCTGTACATGGCGCATGGGGAGGGGTTGGGGGCATAACTGGCGCTGCTGCAGGGTCCCTGCGCCACTCTGCGCCATGGCTGTTTTTGGATGTTAAAATCCATGAATACGCTGTGCGTGGAAATGGATTTTAGCGCACGCAGCTGGCACAGAAAGTCGCACGCGCACACTGTGCGCCAGCCGCGTGCGCCACTTGTGCGCTGAATTCTATTAATTACCCCCTTAGAATACGCTACCTGGTATCTAACTGCAACCTGAATATGACAATGTTATTTGGTTATTTGCAGCATCACAACAACCCTACTCAACGTTCAACAATTACCGTGCTACAAACATAGCATCAAACACTTCCAAAGTATGAGCAGTTACAGTACGCCAACAGTTACGTAACTACCATCAGAATTCTGCACTAGCAGGGACTCTGCCAATGGAGGCCACTATACTGCATACATTGGAAAGCAATCATCACGGTGGGAATGCAATGATACTTCCGTCAGTCCAAAGCACAGACTACCTGCAAATCTTGCAAATGCCTACTTAATATTCTTGAAGCTAAAATTTACTCATTGATGTACAAACATACTATACCTTACTCCCCAGCACCAACCAGTACCTTCGTAAGTGGACAAAACATTTTTTTCCTTCCACACTATCGACCTAAAGCAACGTACCATACTGGAAGCATTAACGAAATGCACTTCACTGTGTTTTGGACAATTTTATCCCCAATGCACCCAAGGAGTACAGTCACACAAACAAACAGTACGTGTACACAAAGCACAGTACCAGTATTTTTCACTGGATACGTGCAAGGGAAAGTGCTAAGTATGAGGGTTCAAAACTATCCTCAGTAACCTCTAAAATCACCACTTACGCAAATGAGTCACCAGTTCTCCAAGAATAGTCATACAACTCCAACACATATGGACGTACCACCACGTTACTCCATAATTGGACAGTACCACTTCAAAATGTACACAAATGTCGAAGTAACCACAGGAATGCACAAGCTTCTCTATATACCCTTTACAAACAGGACACTATGAACAGTTAGAATACACCACCTGGTATCTCACTGCAACCTGAATACGACAATGTTATTTGCAGCATCAAAACTCCCACTTCAACCTTCAACAACTACTGTGCTACAAACATAGCGTCACACACTTCCAAACTATGAGCAGTTAGAGTACGCCAACAGGTACGTAACTACAGTCAGAATTCTGCCTTAGCACAGAACAATGTCATAATACTTGCAAGCCACCAGCAGCAACCAAACACATGAACAAACAGTGGTGCAAAAAGGAAACAGGAAAACATTTACAAATCACCACCTGCTATACAATGCCACCCATCCTACCAACATGTATAGTCCAGATATCATACACCCTTACATTTCCTCCTACTTGAAGAGTACACCTTACAAAGTGCTCTAACCACTTCAAATGTCACTATCATTCATTGTGCACCATAGTAGCAACGGAATGTCGAAGGTTTTTTTTTTAATCCAGCATGTATTTTTTTTCCCCACAGACCCAATGATTATGAGAAGAACCACAGGAACTGCGCTGATTGCAGAGTACACTGGGTCAAAGCATAGTACTTACGACGTACTTGTTATGAGGGTCCACAAAATAAAGAAATGTATGCTATGTAGTGGACTGCAAACTAACAAAGACCTGTGCTAACATATTCTGTTCTCTTTTCCCACAGATAATGGAGCAACCAGTACCACAACATTTTACACTCCATACACAAAACACAGTGCATGCCTTCCTCAATCAAAACAGTAAGTCTTCAAGAATTGCTATTATACTTCTGTACAATATCCACAGTGCAATAAGTGCACTTATTTTTGCTGTAGAAATTACAATACCACCATTTACAATTAGGGGTGTACCGAACTTCGGCTTCGAGTAAGTATTCGGCCGAATTTCAGCTGAAAACCACCTATTTGGCTTCGGCCGAAGGTTCCTGGAATACTTACTCGAAGCCGAAGTTAAAAAAATCAATTAAAAATAAAACTTTTTTTAAAAGTCCTCTTTCTATGATTAGCAATCTTCTCTCAGTGTGGGAGAAGATATCCAATCCTAGAAAGTAGAACAGTGGGAAAGCAGCAGTAGCCAGTAAGCTGTTAGCTTACTGGCTGCTGCAAGGAGCACAAGGAAAAATCCCCTGCACCGAGGCCGAGACTGGAAGAAGACGACCAGAAGATACTGCCCGAAGAAAGATGGACATCGAGGCGGCATCAGGTAAGTCTTTTGTTGTGTCCCACTTACACAACGTCGCCTTTTCTACCTTTGGAGCTACTTGAACTAATTATTCCTTGTGCATTGTGGGCTCTTGTACGTTACCCCACCGTAAATGACTCATGTCTGCCATCAATTTGTCAAGCAAGTACCACTCTTCTATGCCAATGTAGCATTTCTTGTCACTCGGTTTTCAGAAACCAGACTAGTATTTTCCAGAAAGACAGTAGAAAACACAGTGCTGTCATCTGGGATTAGTTGAGGCAGGACTTGGACATTAGCAATTTATTATGCATAGCAGAACCCATGGGGGTCATGTGCGGTGCAGCAGATGGCCAGCCCAGAGAGGCCTGCACATGTGTTTTTATGGCTACGGGCTACACAGCTGCACTATTTTCTGGTGTATGATCCTATTGGCCCCACTTGGGACTCTAAGATAGATGGTGCTGCGCGTGACCCTCAAACATACTTCCATTGTCCCCTTCATACCTTTCCAGAGCAGAGATTTAAGGAACGGTCCAACAGGGCTGTTAAGATGGATTTCTGAACTCTGACCTGGAGGAGCAGAGGTTCAGAAGGCCAGCCTAGTTTCTTGGAACAGGGTAACCTCTGGACAAGCCAGACCAATCAGGGTAGCGATGGTGGCGGTCAAGACTAAGTCTTAAGAGGGGTGAGGGTGACTGAAAGACCTCAATGAGCACACAAAGCAAGGACACTTACAAATTACTCCAGACAGGTATTATATTAAAAATATAGACACATTTATTACAAGGCCTTTGTAACATTGACCATAGCAAAGAATCACAATAATACTGAAGTAAACCAACACATCACAATTAATACAATATATATACAAGACCGAGTGGTCTAAGGAGTTAAAAGCACGAAATATGTAGACCACCTAGATGGAGAGGCAAACAGGCAGTGCAAGTAATCATTAGACTCAGTTCGACATCAGAAATACACCTAAGAGGCAGTCCAAGCCCTATGAAGAGAGGAGCCTTATACTCAATAGTACATGCACGCGCTTGTGCCAATGGACAAAATATGGTCTCTTCAAGGGTCTCTGCCAGTTCAGGAAGGTGGATGAGGCAATGAAGAACAAGTCCCCACTACTCAAGCAAGACCTCCACTTGCGGGCAGAGGCGGGGTGAGAGTGCGGGATGGAGCCGCTATTTTGCAACAGCGGTAGAAAATAAATGGGTTCCAACGCTAGGGGCCACCGGTTGTGGTATGGACTACTCACCGGTCCCCGACGCCAAAATGGAGAGGACCCAATGGGAGATCTGCTCACAAACACTCACTCCGTATGTGGACCAATCACGGACCACGGTGGCCCCAGGCGTTCAGGACACTCCAGACTCTCTGGCACCCAGGATGTGTATTAGGAACAGACGCCCCAGCCCACATCCTGGAGGCACACACACAAGGCATGCAGAAGCCCGTGTAAGCTTTGGGTTTCGCGGGAAAGTGCATGACCAAATAAGGACTGACCCGGGTCGGTTCGACCTGGGGAAGGTGAAGGGGCATGGTGGCCAAAGGACAGGACAAAGAACCATGTGGCAGGGCCATTTTGGAGCCAGGCCCCCTATTCGTGCCAAACACGGTAAGCGCATATAACATGGCAAAAAAGGGTTCAAAACATAAGATAAACGATAGCTGCCACCAGTCCTGTCCGTGACACACCATCACAGTTCATAATAAGTCCAGCAAGAGTTTCTAGGGCCTTTGGAATGACTAGAGACCCAAGGGTGCGGTAAAGTAAGTTACAGCGCACTCTTGTACCATGTTGCACAAAAGCTGCAACATGAGGAAAGGACTAAGGGAAACGAAGTCTCCCAGTACTGACTGTCTTAAGGGCATGTCAGTTTCCCCATAAGAAGTGAGCGAAAGCCAAGAGAAGTGCAGCGGAGGGCTGTGCTTCTCTGGCAAAGGTTACATCAGGGTGTAAAACAGCAGCAACATGTTTGGGGTTTGACACATGGAGGGAAAATTACATTCAAATATGAAAACTTTCCAAACACTGGCTTAATCTCTAGTAGTCCCATCGCAGTAAATTCAGCATTGTGTAAACGTCATGGGACAGAGAAATGTACACATTTATTTATTTATTTATTTGTATTTATAAAGCGCCCAGCAGCCCTGAGGCATTATGGCACTGTTAACAGAACATTCAACTTAGTACAGGTTAGCAGCCCATAGTTCCATGGTTACAAGGGAACGTGGCACTGTTAAACAGCATATTCAGCTTAGTACAGGTTAGCAGCCCATAGTTCCAAGGTTACAAGGGAACAGTTGGGCAGAGAGGCAAGCATGGCAATCGAGAGTTAGTTGAACAACCTTGTTTTCAATGAGTTCCTGAAGGTAGAGCGAGATTGTTCACTTCTCAGATTGGGCGGTAGCAAGTTCCATGCTTTGGGGGCTAGAAATTCAGAGCTAGATCCACCAGCTTTCACTCTGTTAAAAGCTGGGATTGAGAGTTGGTGTGAGTATTTGTTGTTTTTGGCTTGTTGGTTGGTGCTTGGTGTATTCTTCCTACTAGGTATGCTGGTGCGGTTTGGGTGATGCATCTGTGTGTGATTGTAAGAGCTTTCAATGTTATGCGTTCTTTGACTGGGAGCCAATGTGCATCCTTTCTTGCTTGGGTGATGTGCTCTCTTTTGGCGATGCTGAGAGCAGCTCTGAGGGCATTGTTTTGTGCTACTTGCAGACAGTTGATGTTATGTGTAGAGGTGCCGAGGAGCAGGATGTTTCAGTAGTCTAATTTTGAACATATTGTGGCTCTGGCAATATTCAGTCGGTTCTTTTGTGATAGATATGGTTTTACTGCATTTATGATTTTCAAGTCGATATCTGCTGCTGATAGGATGGCACTGACTTGTCTGTCCATGTAAAGTGTGGAGTTTAAGTATACCCCTAAAGTTTTCACAGAGGATGCAGTTGTAATGATTGTGTCCTCGATGATGAAAGAGCTATGTATACCCCTAAAGTTTTCACAGAGGATGCAGTTGAATTAATTGTGTCCTTGATGATAAAAGAGCTATATGTGTTGTCAAGTGTTTTTAGGGCTTCTGTGGGGCCTACTTGTAGTATTTCGGTTTTTTCCCCATTTAGACATAGTCCGTTTACTGCCATCCAAGCCTGGATGCGGGCGTATATGTCTTGGAGGGTTTTCAGGTCTTGGTCATAGTTGCCTGTTAGGGGAATGAGAACTTGTGTGTCGTCGGCATAGTTGGTGAAGGCTATGCCGAAGTCTTCTAGGTCACTGAATAGTGGGAGGGTAAAGAGGTTGTAGAGTGTGCGGGAGGTGCATGAGCCTTGTGGGACACCAAATTCGATGGTTGACGTTAGGGCCGATGCTTGGTCGGAGAAAACTCTCATTGCTCGACCATCCAGGAAGGAGGTGAACCATGCGGTGGCTTCATTAGAGAAGTGGGCTATGTCGGTGAGATGCTTACATAGGATCTTGTGGTCAACAAGGTTGAAGGCTGCCAAGAGGTCTAGGAGTAGGAGGAGCGAGGTTTTGCCTTTGTCCATGTTTTTGAGTAGTTGGTTCTTGAGGTCAAGTAAGGCAGATTCTGTGCCGTGGCGGGGGCGGAAACCGGATTGTCTTTTTCCAAGGATGTTGTGCGCTTCCAGGTAAGCTTGAATCTGTAGATATGCAGCTTTATCTAGGATTTTCAGTAGAAATGGCACTGTGGTGATGGGGCGGTAGATGTTGGGAGAGTCTGGGTCGAGGGAGGTTTTTTTTTTAGTAGGGGCCGTACCCAGGCTTCCTTGAGGGTGGTTGGGACGGTGTTGGCAGCAAAGGATGCGTTGATGAAGGATGTGATGAAAGGGGCAAGTGTTGTAGCACAGTCTTTGATTAAGTTAGCTGTGCATATGTCACCTTTACATATTAATGGTTTAATGTGCTTCATGATGTGGAGTACTTCGGGGGTGGTTACTTCTCTGAAGGTGAAGGAGTTGGGAGGTTTACTACAGTTGTGTCCGTCTAGCGTGTCTATGGCTGGTTTAGGTATAGGGTGGGGTTTGGGAAGTTTGTCAAATTGGGTTTTGATTTTGTTTTTGAGTGTGTTAATTTTGTTTAGCATGGCGTGTTGGATGTCATTGCACCATGTGGGGTTTTTCTCGGTGGGTTGAGCAGAGGGGGTGGGTATGGTAAGCTCCTTGTAGATAGAGAATAGCTCTCTAGACTGTAAATTGGCTTTCTCAATTCTGGTATTGTATGTAGCTGCTTTGGCTGTGGATATGGCCTTTTTGTATTGTTTAGCGATAGTGAGGTAGGTGTCTCTTGTGGTGGTGGACGGGTATTTGCCAGGCGGTTAGTGCTGTTCTTTTGGCAGTGTGCGCATTCTTAAGTTATTGAGTGAACCAGAAATTAGCATGGAGTATTTTTTTTTTGCTTTTTTATTTTCTAGTGGTGCTACCCTTTCTATTATGTCTTTTAGAGTGTTGTAGATCTCAACTAATATAGTAGGGTCTTTGGATATGGGGTGAGCGAGTGCTGTGGCTTCCGGGAGCAGGATAATTCTATCCGCGGTGAGCAGTTCTTTTGATCTTGCCATGGTAGTTGGTGCGGGTGGGTGGGGGTTCCCTGCTGCTTTTGCTGGTATGAAGAAGTGTAGTAGGTGGTGATCGGTCCATGGCCTGGGGGTGTTAGAGCTGATGTTGGCTACACAGTTGTGATCAGCAATCCAATCAAGGATTCGGCCTTTGGTGTGGGTGGGTTCCATTACTCGTTGAGTGAAGCCTAGGTCTGATAGGGCTTTGACGAAGGCTTTGCTTTTTCTATCTTTTGGGTCTTTAAATCCCAGGTTGAGGACACCTAAAAGGATGACTTTTGACTTTGCTTTCAGGTTGTCACCTAGGATGTGGTTAATGTTAGATTGGAAGTCGAGTGTTGGGCCTGGTGGGCGATATACAATGTATATTGTTATAGTGCTGTTTGGCGAGGGAGACAGTTTGACTGATAGAGAGTCAAAGTTCTCAGTTTCATTAGTCTTTAACTGTCTGGCGTTGAGGGCTTCTTTGATGATTAGGGCAACCCCTACTCCTTTACTGGATGTTCTGTCTTGACGCAGGATGATGTACCCTGGTGGCAGTGTTTGGCAGATAGCTGGCCCAGAGGCTTTGTGTAGCCAGGTCTTGGTTATGGCTAGTATGTCTAGGTCAAGGTCAGTAATGAGGTTGTGGATCTCTGTTGTATGCGCGGGTAAGGAGCGTACGTTGATAAGTGCGCATTGGAGTTTTGTTTCCTGGTTGATCTTGGGAGGGGATGGGGCAGTCGTGACATGAGGGTTATCAGTGGTGCTAGCATGTTTGAAATGGGTGCAGTGGTTGGTGGTGGTGTAAAATGGGGGTGCATATAGGGGGGTGGCTTAGTGTTGGTTGTAGGTTGATTGGATCCATAGCCTAGCCATAGGTTTCTTGTATGGAGGGGCATAGGTCTGGTGTGATTGTTGCTATGTAATTTGGAGAGGGTAGCTATTTGGTTACACTTTAAAGGGCATGTGGCTTGACTGGGGACTGTACTCCTAGTCGATAGGGCCGGTAGGTATGGTGTGGGTGGTATGGTGTGGGAGCATGGGAGTGAGTGTGCCATGCTTTGAGAGCAACAAGACAGTGGAGGGCAATGCAGACACATCAGATACAGCGGTGGTCTAGTATCAATGGGCAGCAAGGCAGTGGCGAGCAACGCACATCAAATACAGCGGTGGTCTAGTACCAGTGGGCAGCAAGGCAGTGGAGGGCACATCAAATACATCAGTGGTCTAGTACCAGTGGGCAGCAAGGCAGTGGAGGGCACATCAAATACAGTGTTGGTCTAGTATCAATGGGCAGCAAGGCAGTGGAGGGCACATCAAATACAGCGGTGGTCTAGTACCAGTGGGCAGCAAGGCAGTGGAGGGCACATCAAATACAGTATTGGTCTAGTATCAATGGGCAGCAAGGCAGTGGAGGGCACATCAGATACAGCGGTGGTCTAGTATCAATGGGCAGCAAGGCAGTGGTGAGCAACGCACATCAAATACCGCGGTGGTCTAGTATCAATGGGCAGCAAGGCAGTGGAGGGCACATCAAATACAGTATTGGTCTAGTATCAATGGGCAGCAAGGCAGTGGAGGGCACATCAAATACAGTATTGGTCTAGTATCAATGGGCAGCAAGGCAGTGGAGAGCAGCGTATGCAAGTAGTAGGCATTGCAGAATCGTTCTTGCAGAAGATGTGCTCTATGCCCCCCCGCCTTCCCCCCAAACAGATTATGGGGTAGGCAAAGCGCAAACAAATCCGCAGCATTTTTACAGCTGTGTTCAATTTCAATTCAATTGCCATTCCCTCACCATTTGCAACCATTGAAAGGTTAGAAGCCTTTAAAGCGGCTGCCACATGGTACAAGTACGTATATTTGTATAAATGTATAAGCGTGTTGGGACGATGAGTGTTATCTGATGTTATTGGGCTGTGTACCGAGCGCTGCTTCCATGTGCTTGGTCTCAGGTGCGAGGCGGGTCGGAAAGGTTGTGAATTGCTGCATTTGGTTACAAAATATATTTTATTTGATGTAATTTGTTTTCCTATTTCACCTTTGTAAGTGTCCTTCCCTAATCAATGTTGGTAGTAATAGCATGAGAAAGTGTGCCTAGTCACAATCTTGTATTTGTGATTCAGCTAACTCACAAGAAGGGCAGTGTCTTAACGTCATCCTTACATTTGGAGATCTCGTGTGCCCATAGTAATGGGTGCCAACTTCATAAATGTATTGGTGGGGCCCGGGCAGTGATGTGAAAACACCACATTAGAGCTGTAGCAGAAGAAACAGTGTGTGCCCATTGATCCCTCAACACTTGCGCTCCTAGTGGATGGCGTTTTATTTGGATGTTTTGTTTTGTTTAGATGTGCCATGATTGGGGTGTCAACACTGGGCTATCATTTGCACAGGTATCCACAGGTATCCAAAAGGAGACATGGCTCACCTGCCCCAAAACACAAAGCGCAGCTGAGGAACTGTCAATTTAGTCATCAAACACGAGCCAACAATTACAACCTTTTAATATTCGGAACTGCACGCAGGATGAACACAACAAGATGTCAGCAAAGCAGAAAATACTTGTGCCTTTGCTTGTTATTATACCTCCCCATTACACCCTTGACCGCAGTGTGAATGTGGAGGGCCTCAGCTGCAGGTGTTATGCATGGGGGTAATTGGGTTGCCAGTCAGCAAGCACAAATCTGCACTGGGTCTCCCTCAGGCCTAATAAGCACTGCTGTAAAACGCTATTCCCAGTAAATTAAAACAGTGCAGTTACGAACCCCAGTCACCCAAGCCAGAATCAATGCGTGCAAAAAGACACCACTGAAAGCAAACACAACCCTTCCAAGAGGCACATGTTTTTTTTTCTGGGGACCTTTTTTGATCAAGTGTCTTCCATTTGATGTCTGAGGTTGCTTTAAAAACACGACTTAAATTGTGTGACACGCCTCATGCTGTCCCTGTGTGCCTTATGGCATCTCATGCACTATGTATCCTTCTTTGCTTCTCTTGCTTTCATCACTAACCTTGCTTCCTTCCCTTGGTTCCTAATCTAGCTTCATTCCCTACTCACGCTTGCTTTCTTTGTTACCCTGGCTAGCTTTCCTCACCGCCCTTGCTAGCTTTCCTCGCCACCCTTGCATGCTGGCTTTCCTTGCTGCTACATCAGCTTGCATTTCACAGTGTAAACCTCTTAGCTGCACTTCTAGCACTGTTTGAGAGATGGGATACAAATGCCAGTGTCACCAGGCGCGGACTGGTCTGTAGGGAATTCTGGAGCTTTCCTGGTAGGCCCTGGCACACTGGGCCTCTTTTCTGTGGTATTTCAAAATATTCCCATAAGAAAAGGGTTAGGCTTGCTGAAAATGTGTAATATGGGGCCAATTTTAAAATTATTTCAATTATTTTGGTTGTACAAATGCTCAAATGGGGTTGAAAAGGGCAGCTGAATGTGTGCATCCATGGTGCGTGCATTCATATGCTCTTTACTGTCTTGCGAAGCAGTATTTCTCATGTGCTGGAAAATATATTTAAAAAACCAACTATTCGGCTCACTATTCGGCTTCGGCTGAATAGTTTTGCTAACTATTCGGTATTCGGCCGAATAGTAATTTCACTATTCGGTACACCCCTATTTACAATGCACACCTATATTACACTATGCAGCTTGTGCCTATGCCCTACACGCTTCACTACACCCTGTACATTGTAGGGCCTCCAGCCATACACTAAACATTGTACACGCTGCCCACTATTGCTGCTGCTCTCCAGAACTATACATACAAACACCTATCCATGCACCACTAACCCCACACATAACATAGCCACCTACCCCTTAGCCACTACAGTTGACATTGGCTGCTATTTCTTCCACAAAACACATAACCTGTTTCCTACGTACGCTAGTCACCTAAGCCTATCATATGTGCACACACTGAATAAACAACCCTACAGTAACCTACCGTACAATCCGCACAATCACAACAATGCAACTTCATGCATGCATCAATACATATTACATAACTGTCCTAACTGCTGCAACATTTGGCTCCTTGCTTTCCACTGGCACCGTGTAGGCCATTAGGCCATTTTCATTGTTATAAACACCATTTCCAAGAAACGTATCCAACCCATGTTTCACTGCAGCTCATACAGCATAGCTCCCCAGCCATATTGCAACCACTGCCTTACTGCTTAACTTTTTAAACTTCTGTTTCCCTTTTTCATTGTGCAAAGGAAACACCATTTAAAGCCCATAACTGACTTACAATGTTAGACAAACGTTCACACTAACTGCTTTCCTTTCCTGAACAGTAGCCCCAAACAAGGTCATGCAGTACAACACCACACTGCGTACGATGGACCACCCACCCACCCACGTCTTCTGAAACCACCAACACAGTCTGCCTGTTAACACAGTGCACATATAAAAGGTCCTTACCCACTGTAAAAGCACATTTTTATGTTTTTTGCCATCTTTGCATTCACAGGACCATTTGTATGGCACCATCATTTCAACTTGAACATGGCACTACCTTCACCGTAATGACACTACCAACATTCGTAAATACATACTACAATCGAAACATGTTGCCGGCTGATTCCTTCTTTTTTTCCTGCATCATCTCCGGAAATCGAAACCTAACATACCTCTCTGTCAACAGAACACACACTCATTATAAAACAGCCCTGAGGGGGAAGCATGTTTAGCTCCAAGGTCAGATATTGTATAGAAGTGTAGCAAAAAAAGATACAGAACTTGCACTGCAGTTCCTCTGTCCATGTGCCCCAAAGGTAGTCTGCAACGATCCCATACGGCGTACACTGCAATTTCACTCCTACCCAATAGAAGCATGGAATTTGCCTAAATAATGTATGTATACCTTTACATCACATGTGTATTACGATTAACATTTATTAACGTGGTCCTCAGTATGCATATTTAACTATTTACTCTACCGCTCAGTTCCTCTCTCTACCTTACACAGGCCTTTGTGACGGCAGTAAAAAAAAAAACTGTTACACTATCATGTCTCCACCATTCCAAGTAAATTGCAACTGTCATTATACTTGCTTTTGCTGCCATTCTTCCCTACCCCCTCCAAATGCACGCATACAATGCAAGACGAACATGGAGCGCAAGTCGTACAGAAAAGCACCACCCCTTCTGCGCACTCGTACACTGCTGCATTCCCTGTTCTGTCCTTTGTATGCCCTATCACTCAATTACTACGTCTATGCACCCTCAGTGTACTGTACGTTATAACGGCCACAGGTGCATGCATCGGTCAACCGGCACAAAAACATCTACAGCTCACATTTCATTGACGTACTTCTTACCAAAGCCGCTATTCCATTCTCCAGCAATCTGAGGCATCCCCATTACATTTCTTATTGTATTACCTTCTTTGCAGACACACAGACACATTGTGCTGTGGGTCCAACTACATTCGCTACCACTGTCAACTTTTGTAAAAAGGAAACACATGAAAACAGCATCTAGTCCCAACGGTTTGAAGAAATTTTCTTGTGTGCACAGTATTACCTACAAACCAGAGACCAAGGCAATGGGTTAACATATGACGCTACGCACTAACACACAGTTCATGGTCCATCAGGCATGCAGCTATTACTACATTATCCTTCCTGCAAAGTTGTGTCCTGTACGCTGCAACTAATACCTGCTACTTACATATTCTTATTCCTCTTTCTACTCAGATATCTTGCACCTTATTGTGCGTGCCACACCTTACACATTCCAAAAGATGGCTGGTGGACCAACCATTGGAAGATTACCATAATCAATTTATTTTCCATTGTTATTATCTGGCCCCACCGATATGGCCCGGTATGTCCAGTTGCGGTTCCTGCTATTCGAACTAACCTGCAAACCTTTACTCTGTAAGCCATCCCAGAGGCACCAGATGCTACCTTCGCTACCGTTCAATGAAAATGTATTCTTTCACACAGGCCACCAAGCACCACTACATACTCCTTTTCCCACTTTGCTAGACGAGAACAGAAGTACAGAATTGCACAGACTACATTGCTCACTGGATTTTGTTTGCAAAATAAAAGAGCGGTGAATGCACCAACTGGCACGTTGTCGTTTACATTCTGTGGCAAAATAAAGCACTTCCAACCACTCACTGTATTGTTAGTAAAGTATGAAATCTTCTAGAACTGTATATTCTGTGTGCGCCTGTCCGCTTTTGCTTTGGTTCATGTTCCTTTCCAGAGCAACGTGCTCACATGACAGAGTGCGCTACGCTTGGCACGCACATAATATAAATACCTGGACTGCACGCCGTGAGGAACGACTGTCCACAAGTGAAGTCACTGACGCCACTAACTGCTACAATGGTGTATGCGGCACACTCACATAGCTAATGGAAGCAATGCACGCATTAAAATTGCACACACTAACAGCTCCACCCTCTTCCGTTGCTCATCTCAACAACAACGCCAAACAAAGGTAACAGTCTGATGGCCTACCATCCTGTATATAGCTGGACTTAACGGTGTTCATGTTGTTATCGGCTGCAAATGTATGTGTGTTGGACTGTTCATTATCCATACTTTACATGTGTAATGCTTATTAACTTGTGTCATGTCGCACTACTTTCCTTCGCTCTCAAAGTACAGGGTATTACGAGAGGTATACCATACTGTACATTCATTGTGGCATCTCAGTATGTGAATGAAAAAAGGCCAATGACATTCACCATATTCAAGTGCAGTCACTTCACGCCACCTCTACTGGTGTGCCAACTGGAACATTTCCTCCACAACCATGCTGTCACAGTGAGCACCCACAGGAGACATACATATTTCCAACCGTGTACGCTGCAGTTACATATCAGTATAAGAACTGACCCAAAGAAGGCAACATTCAGAAACCTACTTCCAAACAATGTCCAGATTGTTACTTTAAACGCCCATAGACATCCATATACAGCAGTAGGCGCATGCCACTCCCAACACAACATGGTACACCTATTACAAAAATACCTCTATCATCTGCAATACATGCGCCATCCCCAATAGCCTCTGAAGGTTGTCGCCTGCGCACCTACCCCACAACTCTTTATATGTTAGTATCTACATACATGGGCCATGTCGCAAACGTTACGCAGTGAAACAATCCTTTCAAGTCCCACTTTCTTACTACACTCCCTGAAGCGAAGCTCTGTTCACGTCCACACCACTCCTAACGCAAATGGTGCTTTATCTCACCCAATGCTCCTTTACGAACTGGGCCATGTCCTCCACAGTTTTCTGCAAAGGTAGGAACCTTACGACACTTACATATGTACAAATGTACTGTATGGCACAAGGTATGCTTATAATAACTTATGCAAATGACCAAAGGCAAAGTGAAAGTACTCTTTGTACATATGTCTGCAATCCACATATAAATATCACAGCACTCCCATACATAGCAGCATTGCGTTGCTGGTTTGTTAGCAACAGGCTATTCCTTTGCCAAACCCACTGCAAAGCAATAGACCCATGCATGGAAACATGTCACCAGTTACCTTTTCTGTCCACACGTACATATCGATTCGGTAATGAACCCAATCAAGGCAACTTTCTGTTACCTACTTCCAACCAATGCCCACCCTGTTATGTCCAAGGGCCCCAGCCATGCACACAAGCCAGTATGGGTTTCGCAAGCACAATACAACATAGTACTCCGACTGCAAATATCCTCATAGTGTCTCCAATGCACTCCCCATCCCCAATGGAGTCTCCCTGCACTCACCAAAAAAGGATAGTCGCCTCCACAACTGCCCACCAATAAAGTATATGTTAGTATCTGCGTACAATTTCCTTCCATGTGCCAATGTCTGACTGCCCCCTCTAAAGCAAGGCTGTACCCAAGCCCTAGGCTCTTCGGTACATAGGCGGATTAGTCCTACTACACACCCACTGGAAGGCAATAGAGGCATGCATGGTAACATTTCCCACAGTGCTTTCCTGCCTACAAATACGTATAGCTACACTAACAGACCCAAACAAGGCAACATTCTCACACCTACTTCCAACCATTGCCCAAACTGTTATGGCCCAGGGACGTAGCCATGCACACAAGGCAGTAGGGCCTTTGCAGGCACAACACAACACAGTACACTGACTGCAAATATTCTCATATTATCTCCAATGCACTCCCCATCCCCTATACAGTCTTCCTACACTGACCAACATATGATAGTCTCCTGTGCACCTGACCATCAATGCAGTGTATGTCAGCAGCTGCAGGAATGCTCCACATCACAACAGTGTGCTGCCACACAATCATTCCATTTCTCCATGTCGTTATGGCCTCCCTTGCAGCAACAGTGTGCCCAGACTCAGTCGCATACCTAACTGCTAAGTGCCTCACTGCTCTCCCATGCATGGAGACATTACATTGCAAGGGTGGTGCCCAAGCCCTAGGCTCTTCCTACATGCCATGCCCATGCAGTAAAAAGGCTACGCCTTACCCACAACCACTACAGGCCAAGTCACACAAGCAAGCAAACATTTCGCCACAAACCCACCGCCGCAAAACAATGCATAACCACTGGCAGCCATGTGCTACAGCAAAAAACATTGCCAATATCTTCGCTTCGCCCTATTTCACCCAGCCGATCCTGCAAACCATGTTTTCCAACACCTTTCGGCGTGCCACTATCCTCTGATACACCATGGCAGCGTTTCCCAAAAACGTTCACGCACAGCACGCTTCCCTCCAGCCAACCACCGGCTACATCCAATTTTTGCCGACATCACGGCATCCCGCAGGCCAATCAGACTTTGGTCTGCCGAGCGAACAGGGAAATGGGTCAGCAGAGCAGACCCAGATATCACACATTTTTTGGGACGTACATTTCAGTGTTTTGCAAAAAAGGTACTGGTCTGATTTCCACCAAAAACACAAAAGCACGCTTTCTGACCCAAGCCCAAGCACCTGCCACGAATTTGGTGAAAATCCATCCAGCCGTTTGGGCTGTAGCCGTGCGCAAAGTTTTTCCCCATTCAGTCTGTGGGAAAAAATTGGGACCCCTCCTATAACATTGCCACTCCCGCACGAAACCTCACCCAACTTGGCGAAAAAATTCTGAGCCGGCCATATACTTTTTTTGCAACGTTTGGTGAGGATTCGTCCAGGGGGAGTTATAAGTCGCCGAAAAAGTGCTTGTCCTATTAGTTTAGCAACTTAACCATAACTACACAGTCGCTACCGTGGGCCGTGTGAGATATATATATATATACATATACTGGGAAACGGGGCTCTCAAAATTCGGTATTTTGGGCTTCTTAGTGATGAGCTGCAGTATTTTGGCGTGATACCAACTGCAGTAGTAAGATAGCTATGGTAACCTTAATGCCTGCATGCATCAACTGGCTGCTGGAGCAGGTCTTCTTCCGTTCCTGTACCTTCTTCCTCATCTATAGTAGGCTTTCTGGAGCCTTTGGTGATCACACTATAGGCATCGTTTTTTAAAGTTATCGAAATCTGCACGGATGGGTCCACATGCGTGTGCACTTATGTGCATGCAGTCCCCTTCCCCCGTGTACATTTTATTGATTGCGCTAAGAGGTGTTAACAATGCACGAAAAGTTGGCTGTCCTGGATTTCCTTGCTGCATTTTCAGTTTGTGGTGCAACCAATCATAAATGCCTCCAGCCATGTACTTGCAGAGCGGGAGGCTTATATATTCTGCCTCTAAAATATTCTGTGTATTTTCCTCCTCCATAAAGAGCCTAAGCCCATTTTAGTGGGTCGGAAAGAATGCCCCACGTTGCATAGTAAATTAGACAGATGTTGCCTGCAATCTCAGTTCCTCTCGTTCCAAATAGTCAAGCGGGATATTTCCTGTATTGTCAGGTCCTTGCAGCCAGCCTGTTGGGTTCAAGGCAATACGTTCCGGCTGTTCAGCTCCTTGCAGTCTAATTGGTCAGGGCATGTGAAAGCATTAGTGGTGCCCCATGAACATGCCATTTTGAAACAACACTGCCCTTACACTTGGGCAGATTTTATGTTTATACAATCTAAATGTGTAGCCCCATGCAATTAGGTTCTTACAAAATAGTTTACCATGGAGTCCCTCTGCTGGAGGTCCCCTACAGAGCCACCTTGAATCCTAGTTACAAACCAGACTGACTGCAGCAGAAGCAACATTCATGTCCTATACTCTGCTGCCACCAGTCACCACATTTCCATTGAGGGCAGAGCCAGAGCTATGCTTAAAACGTGCCTGCTATACGTTTTTATGCTATGCCAGGCTATGCCATATTACGGCAGGTTAAGCTATGCCATGCCCAAATTCCGGGCCCAAAAATTGTAGTCAATCATCTAGAGCCACCCTTCTCTAATCATAGCACTACTTCTATGGGATAAAAATACTATTCAGCTGGAAACACCATACTGACAGAACCAAATGCACACCACATCACAACCACAGCTTTACCAAGTTGACAGGTACCAATACAAAATGTGAACATTTTCTTTCAAACTTGTCATGTTTTGAGCCATCTCAATTGACCGATATGTTTTAAAATGTACGATTTGCTGCTACAAGCGAGCCCCTCACAAGTAAGTTTGCCCGGCCCCAGAACGTCTTTGAAGATAAGCCTTCACCTACCATGTGAAGTGTTAGTCACCCCCTCACAAAATGTGGTTGCGTCCATGCCATAACCCAACGTACGCTCTCCTGTTTCGTGAGCCAGAATGAAACCCTGAGAATTTGATGAGTCCTCGGTGTGTGACAAGCATTCCAAGGTATCAGAAGGTGTCCACAAATCAAAGACTATATTAATGTATCTAACCTGCTCTATCTGCCAAGTCACTGCAAGGCAACATATTTGGCATTATAGAAAACAACCAAATTAATAAATAAAAAAGTAAATGCAGATACACCATTGCAAAGGCTGCAGTGATAAGCCCATGAAATTAAACAGAAAGATCAGTGGCTTTCTCTGATTATATATATAGCCCCGTGAAAAGTGTCAAGTCAAAGAGCCAAACAAATAAAGGCCTTGTATGAGTGCTCATGTGGAAGATAAAATGCCCTGACTTCTGACTTTCTGTACTAACCGGCCACCCACGGAAGAACAAACAACCCTTGCTGCGCTAGGGAAGAAGAGCCTTGCAATGCTACCTCGGAATGCGCTCGTGCGGTGCTTTTGGATTTGTGGCTATTGGACTTCCAGTTTTTTTTACTTGTTTTAAAAGTGCACTATCGCGATATGTTTTTGTTTTAAAAGCAAGAATTATTCAATTGGGTGTCTTCGATTTTCAAAATGTTTTTTCCAACAATATTATTTTTTTAAATGATATATTTATGTTGGTATCTGATTTAGCGCCTACCTAGCTCCAAGGAGTAGTTAGGCGCTTTAGAGAGAACAATACAATCAGCAAAGTCTCGAAAAGAGAATATTATTGTGTGTGGGCTCTGGGTGAGACTGGATTCTGGGAACCAGGATGTGATCGATGGAAAGGTGTGTTACCATATACATAGAACAGTCGTAGACATTACACTGTAAAGTCTGCTTTTATAGATGTATATCACTTCCCAGTGGCGGTTCATCCATACTTATGTTACTGGAATTTATGGTTCTATGTGATTTCATGAAATGTCTTCTTCTATTACATTTGGCCGCAAATATATACGGCGGGTGACCTCACCGCAGCCACCCCTACCTTTGCTTACCTTAATTATTACCCTTACCACCGACCCCACATACATCTGCGGCCAAATTCATTTAAAACAATTGATGCGTTCAAATTCGGCTAATTCTCCTACGACAGAACCTACCTATCCCAGGATTTATACCATGTGTTACGTGGGACCCGCCTGGGTGTGTTGCCCCTTTAAGGGGATGTGTTTGTCTTCACGTGTATTGCCCCTTTAAGATGGGCCATGACTGCGTCATGGCCCAAGCTAATAAAGGGAGCCCCTGCAGGCACGTGAGACAGAACGGCTGCAGACTCCGTGGAAGGTTGGTCTGAGTCCGTGTCTCATTGATGATGTAGGCCGCAGGCCTACCTGGGGGAGGCACAGGCCTGCAGGCCCTGTTGCCATGGGACTCTCGTGCCAGGACGGTGGCCGAGGTCCGCATGGTCAGGACCCTGGCAGGCTGTGCCCCCACCCCGATGGCGCTGGTGTCCCATAGCGCCGCGGGGCCTGCCGGATGGACATGGCAGGCCCCAAACTCCCACAGGCGCTGGGCCTGTTTGGGTGCTGTGAGGAAGCAGCACCCCGGGGGCGCCTGCCGGATGGACATGGCAGGCGACCCCCAACAAAGGGCTGTGAGGAAGCAGCACCCCTGTGTCGCCTGCCATATGGACCTGGCAGGCGACTCCCAACAATGGCGACGAGGAACGGGCCTCGCGTGCCCTGAAGACGTAGTGTGGCGGGCCCATCTACGTCTGGGCCCGCGTTGAGGAACTTTTGTGCTGGGCCCAACACCAACTGGGCCCGCAGGAGGATGGAAACATGGTGGGCAGCTGCCTGCCCATCCCCTGAGGGGGACGGAAGAGGTCTGCGGCGTCGGCCGCGTGGGTGGCTGCACCCCTCCCCCACCTGCGAGCCGCGGTGGGGAGGAGCGGCAAACATCGCCGCAAAAGGACAGAGGGTGGCGGGCCTAAATCCAACCGGGCCCGCAAGAAGACAACGAGGATGCTGCCTCCGCCGCCCGGAGAGGAGGAGGGTCCTCCCCGCGAGGGGATGGGGCCCCCACAAGGAAACGCTGGTGGCCGGGCCGCAGTGAGACTCCAGGCGGCTGCCCCTTCCACCGCAACCTGGCTGCGACGCATGCCGGCGGAGTCCGCCGCAGAGGAGGAGGGCTGAATGGAGGGGCTGCCGAACAGCTGAGGCGGCCCCGACAGAGGAGCGGCATCGGCCACAGCTCGGAGTTGGGGCAGGGGCCGCCCAACAGCTGACGCGGCCCCCCAACGGAAGGCAGGCCCATCATCAGCTGGGCATGCGGGGGAAAAAAAAAAAGAATGGAACGGTGGAGGCGCTGCCCCTTCCCCGCCTGTGAGCCACGCGGAGGAGGAGCGGCGAACATCGCTGCATCATTGTGCAGCGGGCCCAGTTCCAACTGGGCCCGCCCCGTGTGGGGTGAACCTGCGGCGTTGCCGCACCGTGAGGTGGGCTGTCTGCCCCCCCCAACAGAAGGAAAGCACGTGGCAGTGCCCCTCAAGAACACGGGCCTGCCGCGCATAAAAAAAAAAAAAAAAAAAAAAAAACGAGAATGCAGGCCCAAATACTCCCGGGCCTGCAAAAGTAACAATGGAGGAGGCGTCGCCCAACAAGTCTGGTGCTGCTGCCCCTGTGTGGAGGGAGATCTGCGGCGTCAGACGCCATGAGGTGCCTGGCGGCCCTGGGCCGCAGCAAAGGATGGCGGGCCGACTCCAACGGGGCCCGCGAAGGAGTGACGGTTGCCGGCCGCTGCCCCACCCATGTGGGGGAGGTGAGATCTGCGGCGCCGGCCGCGTGCGGGCCCCCCCCCACCTGAGGGGAGAAAGCTGGCCCCGCGGGGAGCAGAAGTGCCCGCGGCGTCGGCCGCGATGGGGAGGCGCTGCCCCTCCCCCGTCCGAGATCGGGAGAGGTGCGGCTCCCAGGAGGAAAGGAGCAGCATCCGCCGTAAGGGGTGGATGTCCCCTGCATGCTTCAGCCCCGGCCGCGGCCCTCTGAAAGCAGGGTGCTCGTGCGGCTGGGGGGTGGAGCATGCCTGCTCCCCGCCACAGTAGAAGATACTGTGCTCCCAAGGGGAACGAGATGAGCGGCTGCAGCCGCGGATGATGTCAGGCTTTCCAGGAGCACGCCCACTAATGTTGCCCCCCCTTTTCCCAATGGAGTCATGCCGAGCGGCATCCGCCGTAAAGAGATGGGCTGTGCCCTCCAGAAGAACCGGATCGCCCGCTGTCCCATGAAAGAACATGGGACCTCCTGCCGGAGTGAAAGTCTTGTGCTGCCCGGGGGTGGAGTAATTGAGTGGCCGATGACGCCGGCAGAAAAGAGAGTTGGTGTGCCACAGAGGCCAGCCACCCTGACTGCCTGCTTTATTAGGCGACCCCCACCACCGATCCACTGCAATCACCCTACCTGCCACTCGCCAGGAAAGTGATGACGTGCTCCAGTCGGGAGCAGTACAGCGAGAGCAAGTGTGGTCCACAGGCACTAACATGGAGGGCAGGTTGGGATGAATCCGGTCCATCCAAGGAATATGAGCAACCACCTATTCCACGTCAACACATGCCACAGTGCAGAGTCAATGCACCACGTCACAACTCCAAGACCAGGGTACTGGAGCGCACGGCACTCTGCGCATCGTACACATCATTACCAGTACGCTGCCCAACATGCGGCATGTGATGGACAATGACTCTGCACACCAAAGACTGCGCTCTGAAGTTGTGGTATGGCAGTGACCCGGCACCGACAACGGGATCACCGCGGCCAACGTGGGACCCTCGCCCTCATTCCTCTCGAGGTTCACAGCCATCAGCACTTTTGCACTCTGTGTACTGCTAACCCCACCAAAACGGATGAGCAAGTGGTGCTGCCTGCGCAGGGCGGAATAACGTGAGTGGCCCGAACGCCGAGGAGGCGGCACTGGACACGGCCAGGTGATCCGAGGGGGTGACGCCCGCCACGCACTGGGGACGCCAATCCGGCCCGGTATTACCAGTCAACCAAGGGCTGGTGTTCTGTAACAGCAAAGAGAAGGCCTACCAACACAGAATCGGGCCTCTCCTGGCACGGCCCCCATCGGAACACAGGCCTCACTACCAGCCCTGGTGGTTGCCCAAACCGCCTGGCACTAATGACACCGTGCACGCAATGCCATAGAAGGGACAAGCTCAAGGAGACTTGGGGGAGATACCTGCTGGACCCCTGAGTTCAGTCGACACCTTGGGTGTGGCCAATTGACCAGGCAGCCCTGGGCCCTAAAACCAAGAATCAGTGCGTCAGCCGAGAAATGGGGTGCAGCTCATCAGGAGTGCTTGTGCACCCCTCTGTGCTCCGGGAGGAGAAAGATGTGCCAGATTGGGGGAGCATCGCCAACAAAAAGGGGTGAGTGATCCCATGTCACCCCGTGCTCGATCAATTACACCGTGACCCGTCGACAGCACATGGAGTAGCCTCGATGCCCTGTGACCGGCGTCTCACTACTCGGCTCTGAACATCGAGTGACTATGCCGATGTGGCCCCTGGTACCCGCTAGGTGCGGCTTTGCCGGCTGTGAACTATACCATCGATGGACCTGAACTTGGGAAGTAACTCCTGAACGGACACTGATGGGAGATGGACTGGTTTCCTGCTGCCCCACTGTTGTTTAAAGAGGACTCAGTAATTTTGTGTTTGATGTTGTGAACCTGCAGAGGAACTACATGCTTTAAGGGGTCTCGGGCGAGAATAATCGGGTGAGAGTGTGCTCCCACAGTTGCGAGGTGTGCATGCAATACCGGTAGACAACCATGGTGTGTGTTTGTGTAAGTTATCGTTTCGAGCCCCAGGTTAATAAAGGGTTTTGTAAACTGTGGTAGAACTGCCGATGTTCCTCTAGCAGCTTACCTGCAACGAATGTCACCTGTGGAGTGTGTTTAGAAATGGGTTAATATGTTAGGTCTTTAGTGGCGGTGGCAAATCAACAAGCATGTTAGTGTTTTGTAACAGGCGGGATGCCTGGATGTTTCAGCACTGTTTGTTTGTTCATTATGAAAAAGGAGGAGTGTTACGTGGGACCCGCCTGGGTGTGTTGCCCCTTTAAGGGGATGTGTTTGTCTTCACGTGTATTGCCCCTTTAAGATGGGCCATGACTGCGTCATGGCCCAAGCTAATAAAGGGAGCCCCTGCAGGCACGTGAGACAGAACGGCTGCAGACTCCGTGGAAGGTTGGTCTGAGTCCGTGTCTCATTGATGATGTAGGCCGCAGGCCTACCTGGGGGAGGCACAGGCCTGCAGGCCCTGTTGCCATGGGACTCTCGTGCCAGGACGGTGGCCGAGGTCCGCATGGTCAGGACCCTGGCAGGCTGTGCCCCCACCCCGATGGCGCTGGTGTCCCATAGCGCCGCGGGGCCTGCCGGATGGACATGGCAGGCCCCAAACTCCCACAGGCGCTGGGCCTGTTTGGGTGCTGTGAGGAAGCAGCACCCCGGGGGCGCCTGCCGGATGGACATGGCAGGCGACCCCCAACAAAGGGCTGTGAGGAAGCAGCACCCCTGTGTCGCCTGCCATATGGACCTGGCAGGCGACTCCCAACACCATGTACCTATCCATTTGCATAGTCTCCAGATTCTCTGGTAGATTGGAAAGAGATGGGGTGGGTTCGTTTAGGGAGGGGAGATGGAACATGCAAAATAACTTTGCTCTTGCATTGCGGTATGGAGTCCAGAAGTCCCCTGAACTCTGCATATTTCTATATGTTCTGCGTCAAGAATATGAAGGCATTTCTGTCCAGCAGCAGTGCCTTAAGTGGCACTACAAATCGAGCCGGGGCTAACAGCAGGGGTCCTGCTGGCCCGTTAGGCCACGCCCCCTTGACGAGCCTCGACTCAATGGGCTACTGGAACCCCTGCCAGGCAGCCTTTTGCAGATTAGCACCCTCTCCCCTGTGTGGGAGAGGGTGCTAATCTCTGCATTTATTTTGTATAAGCTTGCCTGGCAGGGGACAGCGCCTCGCCTATTCAGCCTAAATGGTGGTGCTGCCCCTCGCCAGCTGGGGAGGCGCAGCGTCACCATTAAGGCTAAAAGGGTGAGGCCACTGGAAGCAGAGGCCTTTTTCTTAAAGACTGAAACTCCTGCGAATCCGCGGGAACTTCAGTATTTAGAAAGCAAGGCCTCTGCTTCCAGCGGCCTCACGTTTTCTCCATAATGGTGGCGCTGGCCCACGTGCATCCCTTGATTAAAGGGATGCCTCGCAGGTGCGGCGCCACCATTACGGCTGAAAGGCATTTTTGTCTGAAGCCTGAAGCTCTCGCACACGAGCGAGAGCTTCAGGCTGTAGAAAAAAATGCCTTTTCGTGTAGTGGCTGGGGCTGCCAGGGGAGATTAGTGGGCCCCGGCAGGGCCCTGCCTCAAAACGAAATTTCGGAGCCTGCCACGGCCCAGCCCCGGCAGGCCTGGCCCACTTAAAGCCCTGTCCAGCAGGCACCTTTGTGTGCCTGGGGTGCTAGTGTACATTGGCCGCAGCTGTCTTAGGTAAATTGGTTGTAGAGGTTTAGTGTTCTGTTGCTTGGTGTCTGTTGGGTGGGATGTTTAATTGCCATATGTGGGGGGTGGTTTATTTGATATACATTTTGTGTGTTGGACGGTAGAATTTTAAAGTGTAGTGTGCGGAACAGTTAATGAATACTGTGTGGATGAGCCTTTAATCACCTTAACCCAAAGTAGGCCCACCACTTAAGAAGTGAGTGCACGTTGGTATGTAAAGCAAGTTTATTGTATAATCGGCCTGGAGGGGCTAGATGATTCTATAGAGTCAAACTAGCCAGGTCTCCCTGAAACACACAAACACTTTACATTATATACATTTTGCAACAGTTAAAACACTCCTGCATATTTTATTACAAAGCATCCGCGACACATGATTGGTCAAACCTATACATAAGAAATCCAATCTTCTCTAATTCCCATGTTCTCATTGTTCACCTTCATTTATCTACCATCATCAGCTCATATTTGTAGCACACCCCTTTCCTGGAGTCTTCCATGGTAGGTCGTGACATCATCACATAGTTACACATTTAAACATAAACATAACTCATTACAAATTCCAGCTGTCCTGGGACCTCTAACCCGGATGTGATTGCACATGGTTTTCAAGGACACTTCATACAACATGGAGAGGGGGAGAATGGACAGGTTCTCTTTGAACTGTTGATAACTATCTCACCCACCCCAACTTGCTGGTGTTCCTTGGACACTCTAATCTAAACGACTACCAATTCAACACGTGTGACCTCCGGACACAATCTGAGCAAATGCTCGAAACCCATGACGTATCTGTCAACTCTGCCCCCAGGCATCTCTTCACCCCAGGTTTATTACACAGTCGTGAACAGATTGCCGAATTCCCCTGAACAATAAGTTAAGTACTCACATGCACTTAAAATATTGCATCTCCTTCCTGCGATACTGCTAAATCATAAAAATGCCAGGCCTGCATGTGGCTATCTGATGATGTTGTGGCTACTCATACCCTTTCCCTCTGCCTCCAATCCCTGAAAAAACAGCTTTCCCAGTCACACAAGAGTTCATTCACCTTGCTATGCCCTAGCTCAGGGCCAGGCCAAACTATGAAGAAGCAAACTGACAGTATACAGATTTGTATATTCCCACCATGTACCCCAAACATATGTCTCTTGAGACCCATGTTTGTATGTCTGTGCATGCATGTTTTTAAAACTACAGCATCCTCTGCACAGTGGTTTCTTCGTGACAAATCCCCTTTCTTGCATGTGCTCCTTGTTGCCAAGCTTCTAGTTGCTTTGTGGCAGACAATACACACCCTGTATTTATAGTTCATTGGTGATTTTGACATTTATCTTACTGCGCGCATGCAAATCTAAATGTATCAACTTAAACACAAAGTAACACTAAAATAACACATATACCATTCTCATTAATTACACTAGATACATGTAAAAATGCAACATCGCACCAACTTTGCCACTCGCCCAGTCACCAATATGGCACGCACAACGTGAGCCCCTCTTTCTTATTGGGACCCCAACATTCCCCCTTGAGTTAATGCTTTAACTAATAAACCAAGTTCTTGTTCTTTAAACAATCTTCTTGGGGAAAAACCCTACAATCATCCCTTAGATTGGTCCCAATATGGGTATACTCCTTCACTGAACAACCCCAACTCGTCCCCCACCTTTTCCGCAATCTACCCGCTGCTCCACACAATCATCCCAACTTAGTGGAGGACACAAAACAGCTTCAGTCTGAGTACCCATGTGATATGAAATGGTACTGGTTCTAGCTTTGGACAGCTTTGGACAGGGTCATAGTCATCATGGCAGCTACTTTCGATACCTGGGTAGAACAACATCGTAGGAGGAACAGATAACAAGAAAAAAGCCAAAAACTGGCATCATAATCTTGACAGCTAAGCTCATACGAGACAGCACCCAAGAAAAACGAGAGTCCAATCAAGGGTCATTTCTAATTCCTGCCTCAGTCTCCATGACCACCCTTGGTTTGTGCACATCATCGATAATCTGAGTCAGAGTCCCATTCCCTGAATCATTAGGAGGCACAAATGGGCAGCAGGTATTCCATATCTTATGACACACCCCTCCCTCCATAGCTGTTAGGAGGTCGAGGATATACCTATTGTTCAAAGCAATGAGCCTCAGGGCCCAACGTTCTTAATGGAACTGAAAGCTTATTTGGGAGAATTCACAAATAATAAAAGTTTGTGCCGAGTCACCTGGAGCCACTTTGCATTCGCAGCAGCTTGAACACCAGGTGCCAGAGAAACATTTCTCCGTCTGACTAATCAAATAATATTTCTCAGGAATGTCTGTCAGACCTTTTGATCAGGCCGCTAAGAGGTAGTTCACCCCCTTGGTCCATCGCAATAGTCCCTCCTTTCCACAAATAGGCAAAGTCCTTGGGGAGTCCATGTATGATGATACAGGGGACGCAAGGGGCACAGGGGACAATGAGGGCACAAATGTGGATTTGAGCTTCATGCGGGCAATGATTAAATGTTCCTCAGGAATAACATGGACAGGCACATGAAACATGGTGAAACTGCACATACTTTGCCAGGCTGGAGGTAATTGTCTGTAGGCATACTGTCCACAAGCCCAAAATCTATTGAGAAGCGCAGCTGTACCTCCACCCACATCAGTAATGCGAAACGTGCGGCTGCAGTTCCCATTTGTGCCAACAAGCACTGTGCCATCGCCCTTAAAACACAAAGAAAAATGAGTAAGTGTCTGTATCATAAAAGGTTTTAGATATCTTAAGTCCTTTTGCAACGCATTTCCACATTCTTGGTTTACTAGTGCAACCCCTTCTTCTGAGAATCCCCTCATCCCTCCAGCTTTGCAACTTTTCATGCCTTGCCCCCATCGATTGTTGATAATAATGGCCCCTTTTAAACTCAACTGGACTCAAGCTTGTTCTCAAGGGAACTGTCCCTGCAGCACTGGGTCTATGAAGTAACGATAATTATTACATTTCTCAATCAGTCAGCTACAGTATGCTAAAGGATTATGGCCCAATGATGTTTGCTGGGACAGGACTGCTGTCATCACTTGCCCGTTTGAGTGAAAAAACAGACAAATGGTTTCTTGTAATTTGGGGTCACCAAGACCGGAGAGCACGTCACCATCTCCTCAGACCATTCTATCAGACCTTTTGCTTTTTGCACTCCCTTAAGCCCCAGCAGTAAGGGCCTTGTGTAACTAGAGTAGTCAAAAATCCATAATCTACAATAGTTACGCAGTACCAGAAACTGCTGCATTTGTTTCACTGTGAATGGTTGGGGTGTATTCTGAACTGCAGTGGCTCTATCTGGCATTACCTCCCTTCCTGCGGGCGATATCACCTGCCCTAAATATACTACCTTTGTCTGACAGTATTGCAATTTTTCATTGTTCACTTTGTACCCCTTCTCTGCAAGCAGGGTGAGGAGCGTTATTTAACCTCCTCAACAGTGCTCTTCTGAAGTGCTACAAACTAGTAAGTCATCCATGTACTGAATTACTGTACTGAACACATGTAAATTGCCCAAATTCATTTGAACCACTCTTTTTAAAACACTCATAGAGTCACAGTACCCCTGGGGCAACCATATGTGCTCAAATCTATGACCACAATACTTAAATGCCTTGAGGTAATGAGAATCGGGGGTTAGGGGACAGAGAAAACTGCATTCTTCATATAAATTACTGTGAAGTGGGTCAACCCAGTAGGGATATTACAGAGAATGGTAGCAGGATTTGGTACCACCGGGAACTATGTATCAACAATATTATTGAGAGGGCGCACATCCTGGATCATCCTCCAGCTGGACCCCATCACTTTCTCCACAGGGTAGCTAGCTGTGTTACATGGGGACACAGAAGGTTGTATTATGCCTTACTTCGACAGCGCAATAATGGTCTCATAAATCCATTTGTCCACTTCTCTAGACATGGGGTACTGCTTAACCCATGGTAATATCACACCAGGTTTCAATTTGATCCGTAGTGCTCCAATACTCTTTAACAGGCCCACATCATGAGGATTGCTGATCCATAAATGGTCCGGCACTTTCTCCAAATCCTCCTTTCAGTATGGTGATGTGTTTCTAATTATGAACCTGGTGTGTGGTCATTCCCTTTTCTCTTTCGCTATCTGGCAAGGCACTCCATTTTCAAAAACCATCTCTCCTGTGGTATCGGTATCTTTGAACAATTGCTCGTCACACACGTCCCTTAGCGATACGGTCAGATCGATGCACAGAAATTTGCGCCACTCTCAACCTTCCTCATCAGTGCCTGAGAGAACCACCCTGTTCCTCTTGAAATCTAGTGATTCTAGATGAACCATAACAATGGTGCCTGTTACCACCTGTGGCACAGTAGGATGAAACGAAAATTCAGTCAGTACCCGCCATGTCTGATCTCCGATTCCTGGGACCCAACTCAACAAAACCATTACCCCATAAAGAAAGAAAGTCGAATGTACAGGTACCCCCCTTATCACGGTATCACTACAGTGTGCGTGCAAACGCGCTGCTTCTCTCATCGGCTACAAACCTGGAGTGGAGCATACGATATCTTCCTCCGTGAAAGCAATCAGCGTGTGGAGTCGACTGAGGTGATCTCTGCCTAAGAGATTCACTGGGATATCTGTGCAATACAACAAAGCAGCAGATACATTTTGTGTATCTACCTTAACACATAGATCTTTTGTGTAAGGAACCAACAGGATAACCCCAGATAATCCCTGTGTGTACATTGTTTTGTCTGAGAAGGAGAGGTCACCTTCCTTGATGCAAGATTTTGTGACCCCTGTATCGACCATGAATGAAAATGTTCGGTCAACTACCTGCACACTTATCCGGTGTACCTCTTCCGGACGGTGGTAATGCACACAACTAGACACATCAGATACCCTGTCCTACTACACTGGTACTGGGCTGTCCTAATCCTGGTACATATTAGTACTGAGGAGCAGGAAAGGATTCCCTCCAAAAACACTTGCTCTCGTTTAATGAGTGATTCCTTGGGGTAAAGGATTTTTCTTCCATCTCTATACTGGTTCATGTGCTGGCATGATCAGTTGAATCACATTGGTCTGTGCAGCCCCAGTCGCTGGGTTCTGTTCAACCAATGCCTGCTGAGATTGCACAGAGCCTGGGGCATATGGCTTGGTCGAGGGTTGCCTTAGCTGAGCTCCTGTGTTAAAATACTATGTCCTGCTCCAGCAATCACATGCCACGTGTCCCATCCTTCTGCACGACCAACACTGAACCCCGTAGAACCCTCCATAGTTATTTCTCATTGGCCCGTTGAACCGGGGCCCCATTCGTCCGAACCCACCAAATGACCCTTTTCCTCCTGGAAATCCTCCCCAAGCCTCTCATTTGCCTTGGACCACAAGCCTACCTGTCCATCCAACCTTGTGTCATACCCGAGTCACTACATCTCTGTTGTCCCAACTGTCCCTGTTGTCCCTCTGTGGAGCTGGTAATCACTGCTCCTTCCAAACAGGTTTTCGCTAGCTTCTTCTGAACAAGCTTGGCCTCTGCCTTTTGTGCCTGCTCTATACTCTCCTTTTCCTTCTCTTGCCTCCTTTTACAGAAATGCACATGTGCCAGAATTTCCGCCAACTCTTGTCCTCCATCCGTACTACTTTGTCTCGACCGTGCTGGACTTCCTTAGAAAGGCCCTTTTTTTAAGATGTGATAAGAAATGGTCATATTCAGGTCCCATGCTTCTCCTGTCTCTGCCTTCCACATCTCCTGAATTAACTGGATGTGTACACCTTGATCAATGTTTAACTTCATTGTTTTGGCCAAAATAGAAATTATGTCGGGTGTATCGGGATACATAACCGGCAGGGCGCTGTGAGAAACCCGACAGTATTCTACCACCTACTCTGCTGGGATTTTCCATTCAGGTGGTCAAGGAAGGGCCATCGCTCTTTGATCCCGACCCTTGGGGTGGACAATTGAGGAAGGATTACCTGAGTAGAAGGTTGCGGGGGATTGGGAGCAGAATACGCAAGAGTGAGTCATGGTATCCCCCCTTCCCTAATTGCACACCAACCCACTGTCCCTCAGCCTTCATGGAGTATTTCTGCTCTCACCCCATCTCCCGCTCCCCATTTCCAATAAGTACTGGGATGAGGAAGAGTCGATTGGGAGCAATGAAGATTACCCATATAAAGAACATAGCTATACAAAGGGAGGCTTACAATTTAACATCTTTGAATTGTCCCACTAATAGAGGCAAGGTCAGGCACTTTTTCCCCCAAATGTGCACACCTGACTCAAATTGACTCTCACCGGCAGTATATAAAGGGTGGTTCTGCCAGAATCAGAGAGCGAGCTGGGGATGCTGATTGAACCAGAGGAGCCAAGGAGCAGAAGGCTGCATGACAAGGAGCCCAAAAGGACCGGTGGAGTGCAGGACGTAGAGACACTGGCCTGGTATGCTTGAGGCACTGAAGCGTGGCAAGGAAGCTGTGTCTCAAGGAAGTCAGAGACGGAAGGCAGTCTATTGGCCTTGTTCAGTCCAGTGCTCGTTCCCTTGGGATGTGTGCCGTTCCTAAGGGCTCCCGAGTGGCAGGTGGTGAGAACTTGTCCTTGACCTAAGAACCCATTGACCTGCTGGCCAACACTGTGCTACTCTTGGTGAGTTTCGTGAGCCAGAAAGAAACTCAGTAGCATGCAGGTGGCTGGAGCAGGAGCGTTGAGGAAAAGTGAACAGCCCACTGAGTGAAAGCGGGTAAAAGCAAAGCCATGGAAGAGAAAGGAAAAAAGCAAAGCGAAGCAAGCAAAAACTGGAAAGCAAGAAGAAAGCAAAGTGGAGTAACAGAAAAGGGCGCTCGAGACATGAAAATAAAGAGAGACGGAGCAAGTGCGCTGGCAGTGCAGAAACAGCCAAGAGGTGGTACCAGCAACCCGAAAGTGAGAAGGACGGTGCAAGCGACCCGAAATAAATGCAGAGTACAATAGGTGTGTTAGTGCAAAAATGAAGGTGCAAGATTGCACAGTGAAAAGTAAATGTGCAAGCGAGCACAGTGAAAAGTAAGAAGAAGAAGGGGTCCAGGAAGCACAGTAATTTGGAAAAGGACGGAAAGAGGCACAGAAGAAGAAAAGGTGCCAGAGAATAAGGAGAGGGGTTAGAGGTCAGAGTGGTTGCACGTGGGAGGAGCAAAGAACCTGGCATTCTCGAAAGTCTCCGATACTACCCCATGAAAGAACTGTACAGTGAAAGGTACATTCTGGCAAGAGGAACTTTTTGTTTGTTGAACTTTGTGAAGAGAGGTCTAGGCTTGGGGAAGGGAACCCTGAGAGGCTTAACAGGAACTGTGTCTTTTTGTTTGAAACTAGAAGAATCGAAGCTTGGGGAAGGTAACCCCAAGAAACTCAGAGACATTGTGAACTCTATTGACTTGCTGCAAGAGTCCTATGTGAAAGGTTTCAAGGGCAACCCTGGTGAGTTTCATTACTTTGAACTGGCAGAACTACACCTATGGGTAAGACTATCTGAAACCAGCTGTGGTTTACATTTCCCTTTGAATCACCATTTTTCCTTTAAGAAGACCCCCATCACATTTGGTTTAGGAGTGAGGGCAAGCATAGGTTTTGACACAGACAAACTTTAATTTTGGACTTACGGATATCGACATCCCTTAGAAGCATCAGTTGAGGGAACAATCCTCTTAGAGTTTGGGCCAGGTAGTCATTATACCAACCCCACAAAGTTTGATAATAAAGGTTTCAAACTGTTACTGTTTTGAGTCTGTGTCTCTCTCGATACCATGTCTGTCTCACAGCCCCCATACCTGTGCCCTATAATTATTAAATGCTGCTCCATCGTGGGTGTTTGTATCAAATTGAACTCCCAGATACACTGCTCGCCTCCAAAGCTTGTCTGACCGTTCTCCCATTAGGGTCATGAATAAGCTTTTCATGTCCCCGATGGCCAACATGACACTGGCAGTATGTTTCTCTGATGCATAGGTCCCCTTCCCTGCCATTGCAGTGAGCGAAGGAAACATCTTCATCAAATTATTCTGGTCCATGTGTGACCAATACGCCCTTCCCTGACCCTTCTGAAGTAACGGAAATTGAGTCACCCCCACCTTTACTTGGGCTTCCCCCATCTCCCTCTTACTATTCACTATGACCATGCATATACTACAGGTGTTTTAAGACCTCATGGTGTACTCTCCGTCATTGCTACTGGAGCATGAGGTAGGGCTGCTACACCCTGTTCTCAACATGTGACTCCCAGTTACCTTCGTCTCCTACTCTTGTTATCACCTCCCATGATACTTCTATAGGCACGGAGGTTTACTCAGCACTACCGTAGAGTGCTGGTTCCCACTCTCCCTGCTCCACCCCTGTACCCATAGCAATACATCTGTCCTCCAGGTCCACATTGGCCTTCTTGATAAATGACTTATCCACTCTAACAAGAAATTGTCCATGCATCCACCTTCCTTCCTCTATGTCCTTTGCCAGTCTATTCACTTCTTCCCGTTCTTCTCTTATATGCTGTCGTAACAGCACTACCTCTTCCTGCGTAGAAGGCATAGTCTCTCCTTTTTCACTCCTTCTCAACCCTTCATCTACTCTTCTGGCTGCCGGCCTCATTCTCTCTCATTCCTCCACCCTTAATCTCTCTGCTAACCTAGCAGTCAGGGGAGTTATACCCTTTCCACACACCGTTCTCAACCTTTCTACAGCCCTAACCATTGAAGGAGTTACCCTTCCATTTCCTCAATATCCCATTTTCTAGGAATTGTAGCTGATGGAGGCGTTACCTGTGCCGGTCTCATAACCACTGGAGAAAATTGAGGTTTGAACTCAAGGTCTGTATACCCGTCTGCGGGCGATAAAGTATCCATATGGTGGTGGTACGGAAGGAATTCCCACACCCTCCTTTTCCGGTCCTTTCTCTGATATTTTAACATTATGGCCTTTCTCACACATCCTCCATAGCTCTAAGAGGTTTTACCGCTTCTCTAACTTTGAACCCTTGTGCCTAGAAACTAAGAAAGTATACACATTTTCCAATATCCTTTTATTATAGGTTACCTCATTAGGCCAAGAATTTAGCATTCAACCCTCAGTTTCCCCAGCCATTCCCGATGGTACTTTAAAATATTAACCTTATAGCCAGGAAGTACCTGACACAAATGATTCAGTAGAGTCTCCATACTCCAACCCAATCTAACCAATTTCACTCCAAAATAAATTACTTAAAACACTGAGGCCAAACCTGTGGCACAAATTTTCAACCCAAGAAACCCCTTTGCTCCCCTTCTCGGTTTCTTAGTCTTCCACCACAATCACTCATATTGCTTGCTTTCACCGCATTCCCCTCGCTTAGCTATTCAATTTAGTTACCCTTCTCACTCTTACACAAAAGACAGCATCTTTCTTCAAAAAACACACATTGGCCAATATCTCTGAGATATCTCCTTCACTCGAGCATAGAAGGAGCACAATGTTTTTCACTACAACACCGCTGCTCTCGCTCTCTTCATTACTAGTATGGTATTTTCTACTACACCACCATTTTTCCCTCACTACAGGAATATTCCCTTCACTACTTCAACTAACCAAGAAAGCGAGGCGAGGGCTATGTCCGCAGTCAATACAAAATGAAGGGTGCCAAGGGTATACATCAGAAAGGTATCTATGGGTGGACTTACCATAAATTGCCACCTCACCCCTAGGTGAGGGCTCCAGCCAACCAGCCAAACTCAAGGGTATCAGGACAAACCTCACAATGGACGTGCTGTTGGGATACCACCTCACACCTCTAAAGTAAAAAACTAGGTGAAAATATATACAAAGGACTTGCAACATAAAACAGTTCACTCACTTCTTCAAAACATTGACCCTCTCAATCCCTGTAACCTCGTCTAATCTCTGCACAAGTACTCCAATTCAACCCTTACCAACCCCCTTAAATCAAAGAAAAAATCCTCTTATACCCTTATTACCTTCTTACTTTATCCGCCAAACGACGCCTCCACGGAACAGACAGGCCTCTGACCAATATGGCACCTGTAGACCTCTCTGTTTTCACTGTGCACAGAAGACTGGTCCCCGCAGAGTTGTGGCGCAGCCAGGCTGTACGGATAGGAAACCTCCAATGTCTCAGTAAACCTGGGGCCCATCCAGGGACGCCAAATGTGCGGATGGGCCTTTAATCACCTTAACCCAAAGAAGGCCCACCACTTAAGAAGCGAGTGCACGTTTGTACCATCGGAGGGGATAGATGATTCTATAAAGTCTAACTAACCTGAGTGTCCTTGAATCACACAAACAATTCACATTATATACATTTTGCAGCAGTTAAAACACTCCCACATATTTTATTACAAATCATCCCCACACATGATTGGTCAAACCTATACAAAGGAAATGCAATATTCTCTAATTGACACATTTTCATTCGCCGCCTTCATTTATCTACCATCATCAGCTCATATTTGTAGCACACCCCTTTCCTGGAGTCTACCGTTGTAGGTCGTGACACCATCACATAGTTACACATTTAAACATAAACATAATTCATTACAAGTTCCAGCTGGCCTGGAACCTCTAACCACAGATATGATTGCATATGGGTTTCAAGGACACTTCACACAATAATGGGAGGGGGAGAATTAACAGGTTCCCTTTGAACTGGTGATAACTATCTCACCCACCACGACGTGCTGGCGTCCTTGGAACAAACCAATCTAAACAACTACCAATTCAGCACACATGGCCTGCGGACACAATCTGAGAAAATATTAGAAACCCATGAAGTATCGGTCAACTCTGCCCCAGGTGTCTCTTCACCGCAGGTTTATTACTCAGCCTTGAACAGATGGCCGAATTCCCCTGAACAATAAGTAATGAGCTCCCATGCACTTAAAAGATTGCATCTCCTTTGCGCGACCCTGCCACGTCATAAAAACCCCAGGCCTGCCTATGGCTGACCATTTGATAATGTTGCAGCTACTCATTGCCTTTCCCTCTGCCTCCAAACACTGCAAAACCAGTTTTCTCAGTCGCACAGAGTACACCTTGCAAAGCCCTGGCCAAACTATGAGAAAAAACAAGGCATACAGATTTGTACATTCCCACCATGTACCCCAAACATATGCCCCTTGAGACCCATGTATGTATGTCGGTGCAGGCATGTTTTTAAAACTACTGTGTCCTTTTCACAGTGGTTTCTTCATGACCAATCGCCTTTCTCGCATGTGCATTATGAAGCCACTTGTTGCCCATCTTCTAAGTGCTTCGCGGCACACCATACCAAGATTTTATTTATATTTAATTGGTGCATTTGACATTTATCTTACTCCGCGCGTGCATATCTGGATGTATGAACTTAACCACAAAGTAACACTAAAGTAGCACATATCCCATTCACATTATTTACTCTATATACATGTAAAATTGGAATATCGCACCAACGTTGCCATGCCCCCCGACACCTATATGGCGCGTGCAACATGAACCTCTCTTTCTTATTTGGACCTTTCCTCACCACCCCAACGATACTTCAATGGGCAGGTTGTGAGGGTTGCAGAGAATCCGGAAGCCACATCTAGAAAATCATGACATGACTTTTCAATGCATTAGAATAGGAAAGCATGAAAAAGGTCTCAGAAGGCAGAGCAACCATGTTGTCTCCTGACACTCATATCACTTGCCTTACTCTGTATTTCTCTTTCTCTATTTCTCTCTCTATCTAGCTCTTTCTCATGAATACACTGTGTAGCTTGTGCAACAATTAGCAGTTGATGATAGGGAGGCAGTGTAGAGACTCCACTCGGCTACGAGTTATGATGGGGGCTTGAACAATTCATTCAGAGAAAGGGCTGCCTGAGAAATGAAAATCACAGGTGCTCTTTTCCCCTTACCTAGCATTTTGGTTGGCAAGGTAAGAGGCAGCTCAAACCTCACTCTAACTTGCCAGGTACCATGCTCAGGGAACCTGCTGGGACCTTTGCCAGTCATGCAATGAAATATGCTTGACAAGTATTCATAAGGAAATCAGGGTATGGTCCAGACTCCCTGATAATTTCTCCCAGAACTCTACCACATTGCCTCCAAAAAAGCCAGGTGCACACAACAACTGGCATTTCAACTAGTGTTGAGGCAGCTCCTTTACTTCAGCTTAAGAATGATGCTGAAACCCTGTGGGGGGGGGGGGGTCCTCATGGGACGATTGATGAGATGAGAAGCAAGAAAGATATAAGATGGAGTGAGGATTCCTCGAAGTACCCCACTGTCACTTGGCCTGAAAAGAGTGCAGTGGGTGCAGAAATGTCAAGAGAGGAATGCCGACAGTGAAATGAAGGTGATAATATGCGTACCTTCTACATCTCAGGAGATTGGAAAGCTCTGCCTAAGAGCTCAAGAATGAACCGTAGCAAAAGCAGGCATGAAGTAGATATCTAATGTTAGTGTCTGTCCTTCCAGAGATAATGAGGGGCTGTCAGGGCTTGTCACATGAACAAAGTGTGAACTTGCGCCACTAGAGTTGTCCGGGATCCAGAAAGAAACCTCCTAGCCCCAAAACAGCTATTATCACTACAAAACAGCAGGGCTGCCTTTCTACAGTAAGGTGGTGTCATGTTGGGCATTCACGATGTATGTTCAAGGCGGGGTTAGGGAGGGGGAAAAGAAAGGAAGTGATGTGATGGGGCAGGAAGCCCTGGCACGGGGTGTGGCAGTTAAATAAATGTTGGAGTTGATGATGGTTTATTCCATGTGCGTCTCCCCTTTGTTAGCGTGAGCTGCGGTGTTGCTTTGCCATGCCGTGATGCACGCCGGGACCAAACAATTAAGCCGACATTGGCGACGTCGGATGGACCCCAACACCCCGGCGGGCTCCATCTGCTGTGGGGGCATTGTTCATGTCATCTGCCGCAGGAATGGCCTACGTTCCAATTGTCCGCCCGGCGGCGGCAATGCGAGGGAGTGCCTCTTTCAGGCACGTCACGTCCCGCTTGATTCCGGGCTGTGGCAGTGAACTGCTGCAGCGACAAATGACAGCTCTTGACTACCCGGCTCCAAGCGGGTACGCTTAAGATATGTCAGTGTCGTGGAGAGCTGGGCCTGGTTTTCTTTCCCTTTGCAACGTGCATCCCCAGGCCCGAGCTTTCGTGGTTGGGCTGCCAGAAGGCCAGTTTGGACTTGGGTGCTTCTGCTGAAGGTGCTGTTTCCCACGTGGTCATTTCCATATGGTGAGGAAGGGGTCCCTGCACCTGCTTACTAGCATTCAAGGCCTCCATAGTTACAAAGTGCTCCTTGGACAATCTATGGCCGACAAGACAAGTCTTGATGCGTAGGAAGATTATTAATGAAGCCTTGAACATTTGTCGTTTTTGCTTGGATGACACTGGGACTTCTGGAATATTTGCCATGTGCTGTTCTGCTGCCTCTGCCATGTACGTGAGCGCAGTCAAGCAGCAACGAGACTGTACAGAGTTTTCAGTAGCACAAACCCAGCATTTGCGCTGCTTTAGAGTTTGTGTGCTTCCCATAGTTTGCTGTCAAGGTTAGGCCCAGGGAACATATGGCAGCCGTATGCTACACACTGAAAAATATATTTCAGCTTCTCATTTATGCATTTTTCCCTTCCTTCTTCCTTCTTTTCCTGCCTCTTTCCATATTCTCTGCTTTCTCTTCCTCTTCTACCTCCCCTCCTTTCCTTTCTCTTGCCAACTTTTCCTTCCTATGCTCTCTGCCTTTTCCTCTCAACTTTCCTGCCATCCTTCTTCCCCCCCTTCTTTTTCCTCCTTCTACATCACACTACATGATGAAAGGTTGAAGCAGCCTGTCAGCATTAGCAAATAAATCTGTCAGCGCCATGGTGCAGTGTGTGTGCGTTTCTGCAGTGCAGTCAGTCATTCTTTTTCTGCTGCAGGCCTGCAGCCCTCATCACAGAATGTTGGATTATTTCAAACAACAGGGACAGACACAGGATTACGGCACTCCCTCGCAGCATCTCAGTTAGTAGGGGTACACTTAATTAAATTAATGGGTGACCATCTCTCAGTCCTACCACGACCAAACTCTGGTCCTAGTGTTTATCAATGCACAGAAAAACAGGACCGCTGTCCCTACCGACACCAGCAGAACAGCACATGGCAAATATCCCAGAAGCACTCCGAATTTAGATGACGACACCCTGGCTCTCACCAAGGTGAGGGTAATACCTGCTAATTTTCAACAATGTGCCCAGTGCTGCAGGTATAAGCGCTGCCAATATTGTCGGATGAGGAAACCGACTGGTCCAGGAGCGCACACTTTGGCCATTTAGGACATCTGGGAATACAATTTTAAAGCTGAGTTGAGTGTATGCAGAAAATGTGCTAAAATTTAGGACTAGAAAACATTCTGTACACATCAGAAATTACAGCTGTTTGGAAAGTGTAGGTTTGTCAGGGTCCTGGCACACAGGAAGCCTCTGTGGGTATTGCAGGTCTGTGTAGCTGATGTTTGCTTATGGTGCGTGTGTCTAATGGTTTCTTTAATTGGGTTCACAGTTCTGGAGCCCAAACCAAGATGTGTCGCTAATAGTTCAATATAGAAAGGGCTGGTAAGTAATAGTGCATTTAAAATGGCACTAGTATGTTTTTATTACTATATTTAAAAAAGGTATTTATATTGTTTTGCCAACCGGAATAATACATCACAAAGTCTTTAATAATCAAGCAAACAATACGTTGACAGAAAGAATCGTAAACTGGTGGACAGAAAGCCATGCAGCTGTCCACTGGCTCAACAAGCATTTAATATCGACTTTTAATATGTTATAGATTCACGTCAGTGTTGCTGGCAACTAACAGCGCCAGACCCCGCGTAGCTTGAAACCGTGCCCCCCTCACCTATTCTAATATAGTACTAGTTGCCCCTTAAAGGAACTAAAGCATGAGACAGCTACCTTTCTTTAACCGTGTTTTTATGAGTTGATGACAGCATCCCTGCTCACTGTTTCTGAATTGCATTTGCAGCTCATAGTTACCCTCCTCCCCCAATAAAAGCTCAAGCAACATGTCGGATGCATGCAGTCTAAGGGCACCTTCATTACCAATAACTGACCGAGTGTGAGTGCGGTGTGGTCTGACAGAGAGAGTCTCACTGTCCGTATTCTCTCTGTCATACCACGCACGAGCGCTACTGAAAAAACAGCCACCACAGTGTCATCTTAGTAAATGTTCATGTAAAAGCCCACCCTCCTACTGCCTGCCAGGGCATTTAACATAATGGCCTGCTCCGCTGGCTCGAAGTACTAACCTGCTGTGTCCACAGTGGACTGATCTCGAGTCAGTCAGCCCCTAATCGTCGTCGTCCTTTTTTTGCTGCTCGTCAGCTCGTCTCCTGCCTCCCTCCCTCCCTCCCTCGCCTCATCTCCTGCAGACCGGTGGACTAGCTAGATCCGGACCCGGCCCTATTGCGACTGGTGCCTCTTGCCTGCCTCCAATGCCAACATGGCTTGGTACCTAGGCCCAGCAACAGCAGCATGATGCACATGAGCAGAGACGTTGCACATTGCAATGCTTGCAATGCTTGATTCTACAGCTGCACTGTAAATGCATTCAACACGGATGAAGTTGAACATCACGTGTATGTTAATGCTAGGTCGTCATGCCACTTGCAAGAAGAGCTGGCGCCAAGGTGGCTGGCAGCCAGGCCTGCTCTTGTTTTGTTACACAGTTTTGCCACTTTGTTTGCAGGTCAACAAGTGTTAAAAAAAAGAGAAAAACACTCTAGAGAGCGAGCACTGGAACGTACACTGTCTGCAGGCAGCAGCTGGGGAAAATAAAGTAGTTTTAAACACACTCGATGGATGTAACGGGTGCATTTTTTCGGCCCCCACTGCTGCTTGTAAAAAAACGGCTCATATGATTCTAATCTCAATCGGCCACGGGCCGAGTGGCCTGTCCACGCTGATATTGACAGCACTTGTACCTGCAGCACTTAGCACATTTGTTGAAAATTAGCAGGTATTACCCTCACCTTGAAGAGAGCCAGGGTGTGTTCATCCAAGTTCGGAATGTTTCTGGGATATTTGCCATGTGCTGTTCTGCTGCCTCTGCCATGTATTAGAGCAGTCAAGCAGCAATGAGACTGTACTGAGTTTTCACTAATTTGCGCTGCCCTGAACTAATAAACTGCTAGAGTTTGTGTGCTTACTGTAGTTTGCTGTCAAGGTTAGGCCCAGGGAACATATGGTAGCCGTATGCTACACACTGAAAAATATATTTAAGCTCCCTTCCTCATTCCTGGAATGTGATTTCGAGACCTCCTGCCTAGCTCAGCTCCCATTTTGTATTCCTTTCTAATTCTTCAAATAGTGAGAAAAGCAATGTTTTATTTTGGGGTTCGTGCTGTTTTACAGATGCCATTCAGTAGTGCTGCACACACTGAGCTGGCATGCTGTCCCATAAGAAGGTGTCACTAGGGACTGCGGTCCTGTTTTTCTGTGCATTCTGTCAATGATAAACACAAGGTCGAGAGTTTGGTCGTGATAGGACTGAGAGAGGGTCACCCATTCATTTCATTAAGTGTACCAATGTACTCCGAGGCCCCCGGCCGGCCCATAGAGCCGAGGTTTGCTCAGAAGTACTTTAAGACAAGATAGCTGCACCCATGAGATGGATGGGGGTGCAGATTTATTACTCCAACACCAATCAATAAGGACAACTCAATGGTTTGGCAAAGGGAGTCCGTTTAATGACAAGTACAAAAAAGGGGGCATTATGGATATTCGCAGTTATACAATCGTCCTTCTCGCTTCAACTCTGATGAACTTCATAGAAGTTGTAACATTTATACTCAAAACTCATCATCATTGATGTGTAACACTCAAAAGTTAACATGCAATTCTATTGGTTAGGAAAAGGTAACTTTACTATAGGTACTATATCTGTATATGTTAACGGAGTGAGAGGATTTTGTAAACACTGTCAGGTGGACGTCTAAACCCTTCCTTCAAAAATGATTACTGTAGACGTTACTAAAAGTACGACGTCTCATTCGTTCTACTAACTATAGGACCCTAGATTATTCGGTCCATTGTGATTGGGTTGGCACCAACCCCATGCATACTTTTCTACTTTGCTTAGCAGCAGGCAGAATGGCAGCAGGCAGAATGGTCGGCCAGGTGCAGGCTGCCCCTTAGTTACCCGGCCTTCATCCAGTCCTTGTTACAATCAATCATAACTTTATTAGCCATACATCAATTAGTTCTCTGCGGTTGGCCTCGAAACTGCATCTTCTGTCTGGAAAAGGTTCTGATATCTTCATCTGCCCTGGTGCCATGTGTAGGTGAGAACCCTCGCTTCTTCTTGCTCGGCTGGTCACGTGATTCAGACACCGTGAATTTGCTTCTTTTCCCTCAATTATTGTATTTGATTTTCGTTTCACCCGCCACCTGCCTTCGCCTTCTTATCTCGACCTTTCAGAGGCAGGATATTCTGTTCTTAGTTTCAATTAGATGTAGCTACTATTTGCCTCTTCTATTGGTATGACCTCGGCTCTCCTGGCACGAGTTGCCTCTGCTGAGCTTTGTTTCAGCCTTCTCTTCTCGTTTTGCTAAATATTATCTTTTCTTGTTTGCCCTTTAGTAACCTGGGTTGTTTCTGCTCCTTGTGCAAAGTAAAAATATACTTATAATATTGTGCTTCATTTGAGATGGATTATGTATAATGGCGCTTGAAGCACTATTCTTCTACTAAGCATAGTAAGCCACACTGTTTTCTTAGCTCTCTTGTGGTTCCAAGCATATTTACAGGTGTAAACTGGTCGAATATCTTCATCTTGCTTACAGCTTAAACTTCTTGCATTTTGACATCGTTCTTTCACTTTAGGTTCACGATATCCTAATTCAGGGCATTACGTCTCTATGCATCATTCTCTAGTTGTCATTTCTTCTATCTGCAAGTCAGTCCGGGCCCTCGTGACGTCACCATTTGTCTTCTATTAAGGCCTTTTTGGTTTCTTCAGGGACTGTACTTAGGCGATCTTCATTTCGTTTTATTTGTTGATAGGGTTTTCTTAATGGGTACCTTACTGTCCATGGTTTTCTGGGTACTGGTAATTCAATAGGTGCTGTTCTTCTAATAGGTACTGGGCAGAGCCCTACTGCAGCTCTCTGCTGGTTTATTTGCTCATCTTACGTCACATATCTCGGTGTGAACGTTCCTGGTGCTTCAAAATGGACGTTTGGAGTGCAGGTTTTGTTTGGGACCTCCTCTACACTCCCCCCTCTGGGCGATTCATCGACCACTTTCACTTCCGTCGTTGGATTCATTTTACTCTGCTCTTCTGCATTCACCTTCACTTCATCGCTTGGGTTCATTCATTCTTCATCTTCTGGATTTATACATGATGGTCTGAAGAAGTGTCTCTTTGGAGTCCATATTTTTATGACTCCCTTGAGGCTTCCTGCTGTCTTTACATGTTCGTCTTTATTCCATGTCATCAGTTGACACTGTCCATTTGGGCTGCAGTAAACCCATCTTCCCACAAAGTTTTAATGTTTCCTGGGATAGAGAAACTTTGTTCCTTCTGGTGCGTGAATGCTGGCTTTTACAAAGTCTCTTATTTCTTCATAAGTCAGGTCTTTGGGCTTCCATCCTGGCTTGACATCAACCATGCTCTTCATCCCCATGGCTTTCCTTGCAGTTTTCTGGCACTGAGAGATTATTATCTTGATAACACAAAATCCTAGCAATATCATCACTAGCAGGGCTCCCAGGAATTTGAATGCATCTACCATCCATTGCGGGACCCATGAGAATAGTGCTCCAAACCAGCTGTCATTATCAACTTCATCTGTCTCGTCAATCATCTGGTTCTGCAGTTTTGTCAGCATACCTATGGCTTCTGTTAGAGTTCCATTTTCCTCATCATGAGAAGGTATAAATGTGCAACATGATTCTCCGATTTTTGCACAAAGTCCTCCATCCATAGCTGTGATTGTGTCAAGGACATATCTGTTCTGGAGAGTCATCAGCCGGATGGCTCTTAACTCTTCCTTGATTGCATTGAATCCTTTTATTGTCGTGTTGATGGTCTGCAGTAACTCCCATCTGGTTATCTGTAACCATTTAGTATTTGCTCCAACTTGCAAGCTTGGCATGAAAATTGTTGTGAATACTGATGAGGTGAGGCTAAACAGCCTATGTTCATATGGGATTGCATGGAACACTTCTGATTTAGCAGAAACGTAATTCTCTCTCTCTTCATTCGGGTTATTAGTTCCACATATCTCCTTTTCCTCAGTTGTGCATCTGCTTTTGGGAAACTGTCAATATTCAGGTAACTTTTCGGGATCACCAACGCTGGAACGTGGACGTTCACTATGGTGCATATACCTCCCCAGTTTTTCGGAAGTCTGATGTATGCTTTGGATCCACATGCCCAATAATAATCCATAATCACTGCAGTTCCATGCATCATTCCTGGAGCATCAAAGATTTGTCCACAGTTCTGATTCTCTCCCATCTTCCTTGTGCCATTAATCCTGAAACATAATTTTGAGCTCTCCAGTGGTACTATCTGTAGGGGTCCTCCTCTGTCTTTGACCCATGTCAGCAGTTTTGCAAGTCTTGGCCATAATGGCTTGCAAATTCTCTGTGAATTTTCAATTGCTTCCTTGCAGGCTCTGAGAACCATCCATGCTCTGCACATTACTACTCCTTTCTCCCATCCGTCGGGTGAAAGCACTGTTCCCCAAATCTGCATTTGGTCTGTGTTCTTCCAACTTTGAGCCTCTTCTGGAGTTTTTCCTTTGACATTTAGCTTCTGATTCACTTTCCATCTGATTTCAGCTCCTTTTACTCCAGGCTTCTCATACCTGATCACATGATTCCTAGTATGAGCTCTGTTTCTTGTCTTTATGTCTTGAACATAATCATCTTCATCGGGATAGGCTGTTTCAGTTGCCCATATTAGTGAGGCATCACTACCCATGAACTGGCCTCTGGTTTTGCACATGGCTGTCTGTGAAAGACAGTGTGCTGTCTGGACTTCAATTTCTACAGCTACACAGATCTTGGACTTCGCCATGCTGTATGGTAGGAGTGCACAAACAAAGTATTCCCCTTCCGAGTTTCGTCTTCCAACTTCTTTCAAGCAACTTGAAAATTATTAGAAGACTGTCATTGCACACAGAAAAAAATATATGTATATGTTCAACCAGATAATATGAAATGTTCAGATAATAGCAATCATGATCCGATGCTGTAAGTAATTGAAACCACACATCAAATTGTGAGAAATGTCTTCATTGTATTGTAAGGTAATAGCCGACACGTGTTTCGACCCCGACGGTCGTTTTCAAGGCTATTTGTTACCCATAGTACAGTACATTATTGAAAAACATAAAGAATATACATCAAAATCCACCCATGATGTAACATAATATAAAAACGAAATAAGGTTGTAGCATACCACACCAGTTGGTAGAAGGTTTGGGATGAGCAAACGTATATGAAAGAAAATAGGAGAGAAAAGACAATGAATTCATATTCGCTATCCTGGATACTTTGCTTAGAAAAATGACATTTGTTATATGTATACATAATCCAAACTATAGAATGGCATTCTGACTATTTACTTGGAACCTTGGATGTCACAGAGCTATATACTAGCATTGGACACAATCTGGCGATCAATGCATTGGAGTTTACTTTTATGAACTGCTCGGCTTCTCACTGGCAACATGTCGAAATGCTTAAGGATTTTTTACTTTTTACTTTGAAAAACAACATTTGTTTATTTAATGACTCATTTTTCCAACAAGAGAGGGAGGTAGCGATGGGTGCAAAATTTGTGCCATCTCTAGCAAAACTATTTATGTCCCAAAGAGAAGAAGAACACATATATCAACACAATACATACTTGCATCACATAATTGGATGGAAACAATTTATTGATGACATTATTATAATATGGACAGGCACACCGGAATCTTTTTGTGACTTTGTTAAATATGCCAACATCAATACATTTGGGATTCAGCTTACAGGATATGCCAGCTCGTCGAGCATAGATTTTTTGGACCTGCACATCTTTATTTCAGACAATCAAATTCAAACTAATACATATCGCAAACCAACAGAGGTAAATTCAGTCCTTCACGCTCACAGCAGCCATCAAAGGGGAACTATCAATAATATTCTAGGGGGTGAGTTCTATAGAGCTCGTAGAAATTGCAGTCGTGACTGTGATTACCAACAAGAATGTCAATTGCCTAATAATAGATTTCTTGAAAGAGGATATATTCCCAAAACTATTATGTAGCTTCTAAGAAACATGAGAACACCACACAGAAAGAATTAGTTAATATATGCAGGAAAGAGAAAACAGATACATAACCGGCTGCAATTATAACTCAATATTCCAGAGATAGTGCTGAATTATATCGCATGGCAGCCAAGCATTGGAACATTCTTCTATTGGACAAAGACCCGATACCATTTCTTACAGACAAGCCTAAACTTACCTTTACTAAAGCACCCACATTAAGAAACAAACTGTGCCCTTCCTTTTTAAATATACCAACTACAGAACCGCAAAGGTGGCTTTCAAGGGAGGGTGGTTTTCATAAATGTGGTCATTGTAACCAATGTAAATATGCTATGGACAAAACATATATCTTTGGAGATTCATTCAACAACGAAATTACCATAAAAGACCATATCAACTGCAAAACAAGTTTTGTTGTATATGTTATTGTATGTGTATGTGGTAAATATTATGTTGGCAGCACCATCAGGCAGCTACGCATACATATACGTGAGCACTTACTGAGTTTGAGGAATGTTGAACCTAAAACACCATTGGCTATTCATTGGCAAAAAACACACCAAATGGATAATACGGAAGAGATACGGTTTCTGGGTCTGATGAAAGTTAAAAAAGGAAAGAGGGGGGTGATACACAATTGAAATTACGTAAAATGGAGGCGAGAACAATTAGCCTTTTGAGAACAACGGAGACTGGTTTGAATTCAGATCACGAGATGCATGTTTTTTTTATAAATGACTATGTTTATGCGATTTATGACAAAACTGAACTATATTTCATATGCGTGGGGTGGGGGTCTTTGCCTCGTGTTTATGATTTAACCCCTTTGGAGACCATGAGACATGCAATCCATTTCACTGATTCACGAACGCTTTGATGTTCACAAAAATTTGAGTCGACACTTATTTCATTAGTTTACATCTGGTACATTCAATTGTTATATTTAAATGTCCAAACAACAATGTTATTTAACTTGATATTTTTGACAACCACACATATAGAGAACATTAGATGATTGCGATGTCATTACAACACATCTATTTACTATTACGTGTCATGTTTACATTGTGACGTCACGCGCATCTGTGCGCGTGATGTCGTTACATGACACATCATTCCCAAGCGCAGTGGTCCGCTGTATCTATTTGTACAACGGCGTCCTGGCTCCGGGGAGCGAGCATATTGATTGCAGGGATTCTCTTACCCATGAAAGGTAAATTTCAACTCTACAGGAGCTATACACCCCAAATTTAACATCAGGCATACTAATTATACATATATATTGCTTTCAGTGACGCGGGGATTTAACCCATTGACTTTGTGCTAATTGACCAGGTGATATCTTGACTCAAGGTCACTCGAAAATATCCTATCTAAGGTAGGCAACATTATATATGAGTGCATAACATACCGTTTAATTGTTTTTATATATGGCAATACGGACTTTACAATTACACAATACCAATTACAGGTCCAAATAACAACTTGTGCATCCAGAGGGTAAGGAATTGCCTCTTTTTATTGCACATTAGATTCTCATTACATAATTTATGTCACGGTGGCAGAGGTGCATTTTACTTTGTAATTTTGGACTTCACTTTATACAAAGTCCCCTACATGGGCTAGACTTGTATGGACTCCAGACGGGTGATCGTGGGCGCAGGTCACATGTCCCACTACATGCTCTTTATGTATGGATCACATAAATATATTTCTTTGGATTATGGATACATATAACAAATGTCATTTTTCTAAGCAAAGTATCCACGATAGCGAATATGAATTCATTGGGCCTCATTACAACCTGCCATTCCGGGACCGTGCAAAAACCGTGACGGCGGTAAAAACGTTTCCGTGTCCGCAAGGTTGCGGAAAAACCGTCCGATTACACGCTGTCGGTCGCGCGCACCACACGGACTCGGAAACGTTGTTACCGCCGTCACGGAAAACCCCACGGAAATGAAAATAACGAAGCCACAAGTGGCGCTAAACCCGTTTCCGCCTCCGCCACCACGGAACCGGAAATACCATGATCGCCAAAACAGGAAACAGAGAGGCGGCCCTCATATAAAAGCACAATCCATTGCCATCCAGAGCCAGCACAAGCACAATCCGAACTCTGAGAAGCCAAAAGGGACCACCAGCATGACTGCCATGATTCCTGCTCAGAGGCAGCGCAAACAGCGCTTCAGCGAGGCGGAGCTGACCGTCTTGGTGGAGCACATTGTGGACAATGCTGAGATGCTGTTCAGCGCCGACCAACGGCGTGCCAAACAGCAGCGGAGGAAGGAGGTGTGGGCCGAAGCTGCACGCAAGTGCACCGCCGTGGGCGTGGCAGTGAGGAGCGTGAAGGACTGCCACAAGCGTTGGGACGACCTGAGGCTGAGGGTACGCAACCTAATTTCCACGCACCGCCAACGCAGCAGTGGGACAGGTGGAGGACCCCCTTCCCCACTGAGGCTGCAAGCATGGGAGGAGCGTTGCAGCAGCGTCCTCCACCTAGAGGGAATCCATGGGATTGGGCAGGCTGAGGCAGGAGTGAGCCCACCTGCAGATGCCGGTAAGTGCCCAAACATGAATGCCACATGTAAATATGCAGTTGTGAGTACTGGGCCAAAGGACCCATTAACAACCCCCCCACCCTCCCAGGCAGTGCATGTGTGGGCCAAAGGACCCATGAACAATCCCCCCCGCCAGGCAGTGCATGTGTGGGCCAAAGGACCCATGAACAACCCCCCCCCAGGCAGTGCATGTGTGGGCCAAAGGACCCATCATGATCCGTATGACAACCAATATCACTGAATGCAGACACCAGCAATCAGATGCATGTGACTAATACTATTCAATGTACAATCTTAATGACGCATGTGATGCACCCATCAGCCACCACAACAACACTAATTTCATGCCCTTTGTGTCCCCACAGCCGTTTCAAGTGACAGTGATACTGCACAACAGGCCAGCCAATCTGCATCGGCAAGTACACTAGCCACCGCCACCACACAGGAGGATGCTGCCGGCAGTTCTGCACCTCTGGCCACATTACCAGCCACTACAGATGTGCGGCACACCACCACCACCGACATCCCCACCGTCTCCACACTGGCTGAGTCTAGACAGGTGCCACGGGAACTTATCATGGACACCCAACACAACACCGAAGGCAGCAGCACTGCAGAGGGGGCGGCCTGCAGTGATAACAGTGCCCCGCAAGAGCACTCGGAAACGGGGCCACAGGGGGAGATGCCCACATTGGAAGACCTGGGCTCCTTCCATGAGCTGGGGTTCAGCCCCACTTCACTGGGGAGTCCCATGAGGTCGCCCACCCCATCCATGGCCGAACTGAATGCCCGCATGCAGCGGATGGAGGACCAGCAGGCTACCCTCACCCAGCTGGTGGAGAGGCAGCTAGAGGAATCCAGGCTGCAGAGGGAGAGCTACAGCGCCTCAGTGCGTCGCCTGTCGAGGTCCATTGGACGCTTTGCGAGCACCATAGTGACCCTTGCACGCCATGTGCGGGAGGGCAACGACCACACCTCCAGGCTTGTAAAGGCCATGTTGGTTGGCCAACAGGCAAATCTGGCACGGATGCCCTCAATCCCAGATTCTGGGCCATCAAACACTACCACCCCATCCAGCTCCACTACTGCCAGTCCAAGGAGGCGCTCGAGTAGGCTAACGGGTCCTTCGGGCAAGGTTGCACAGGCACAGAAGCGCACGCGGAAGTGATGGCATGTGTGTGGGGCAGTGCAGGACACATGTGGACTACAAGGGTGTGAGAGGGGTGGGCACGTTTGGGTGGTGGGGTAGGTAGTTTTGGGGGTTTGGACAATGGGCTCTGGGTGGGGGTGGGCACGTTTGGGTGGTGGGTGGCCCCGGGTGTACAGCTTCCCTAACCAATGCACCTTCTTCCCTGTTGTTATCACATCAATACATCACCATTTCAAATCAAGACATACATGTGTGGACATTGATCATTTATTTTGCAGTGCAACTATTAATTCATTGTCGTCACCATGTTTGTGCATTTCTGTGAATGTGCTGTGACTCAAAAGTAAATGCCAATCAGGGCATCCCGTGCTCTCTGGCCATCATGTGGACCCCCAGGGGGAGGAGGTGCCATCCCATCCCCATCTCCATCCCCATCCCCATCCCCATCCCCATCCCCATCTCCATCCCCATCCCCATCTTCCTCATCTGCGTCTGGTGGCATTGGGATGTTCCTGCGCAGGCATATATTGTGCAGCATGGCACATACGAGCGTGATTTTGCCCGTCTTCACTGGGCTGTACAGCAGTGATCCGCCAGATCTGCTCAGACAGCGGAAACGGGCCTTCAGCAGTCCAAATGTCCTCTCAATCATTCCACGTGTGCGGATATGTGCCCTATTGTATGCCTCTTCATGCCTGTTCCTTGGTCTCCGTACAGGTGTCATCATCCATGGCGGGAGTGCATATCCCGCATCACCTACATGGGATGTAGATGGGGGAACATGTCAGTGTTTGTGGCATCATGTCCTCATCTGCTGCTGTGCATTCTTGTATCATCATTCATTCATGCATATGTACCATGCAGTGTCTGGAGGTATGTTTCGGCCATCACGAGGTATGTCGCTGACTGCATATGGGCCTACACATTGACTTGCATGTTTACTGTGCCCTGCGGGTGAAATTTGATTGTGTGCATGTCATGGTGCAGTGCTGTCCACACATGGCAGAGTGACTCCACTGTACGGAAGTAGTAAATACACGTCGTCTCATTTACACGCCTCCCGTGCTTTTTGGGGCAGTGTTTCAATTGAGGGTGGGTGTCTGCAGTGGCACAGGGTTAATGGGACAGTGACGGGATTGGCTGTGGCAGCATGTGCACGGGCACATTGTGGTGCCCTGTCATGTCTTCCTTCATGATGTTTGGCATCTGCTGTGTATTTGGTAGATGGAAGGGGGGTGATGCATGTGCGGTCACAGCGGCACACTCACAATGCTCATTGGCATACACACACACCACTCCGACAGGGTTGTAGCATCGTCAGCTGTACTCACCCAATAGCCACGTGCTTTGTCCGGCATAGCGTTCCATGTACCGTGGCAACGTGGAATTCCGCAGTACCATTGATTCATGTGATGAGCCTGGGAAACGTGCACAGCAGTGTGTAATCAGTTGCATGGCATCACAAACCATCTGGACATTCAAAGAGTGATACTGTTTCCTATTGCGGAACACCGCCTCAATTGCATGTGGTACTGTCAGCTCGACGTGGGTGCAGTCAACTGCGCCTATGCAATTTGGCATGCCTGCTATGGCATGGAAGGCCAACTTGGTGGCAATGACCTCGGGGAGGGTGCGGGGTAGGGCTATGTGTTCCGACACATGGCGCAACAGGGCATCCAGTACCTGTACCAGGATTTTTGAGAAACACGGTTGTGATATGCCGTGCAGCTCACCAACCGTGTGTTGATAGGTGCCAGTGCCAAAGAAATGCAGAACTGAGACAACCTTCAAGAGGGGGGGATGGCGGTGGGGGTGTCAATTAGGCTGCTGATGTTGTCCTGAATCATGGCGGTGATGTGCAGGATTGTTGCACGGTCCAGCCGGTATAGGGTGTGGATCTGTCCTGGGGTGAGGTTCCAGGGTGAGGCCCTGATGCGTGGTATTGGTGGCTGGCGGCGGGGTCGGGCTGGCTGGGCAATGGGGTTTGCCATAGCTGCAGGGTTGGCTGGTTGCCGCCTGCGCCTCCTCCGCCTACGCCTCCTCCTCTGCGCCATTACTGCCACCATGTGCAGTACTGCCTGTTGGTTGAGTAGGCCCAGTCCCAGTGCTACTAGACCTGCTGCCTGCATGGTTCTGTGTTGTGTTGGGCTGGGTGTGGCCCTTTTGTAGGCTCCCAGTGGCCTGCTAGGTCCAGCTGGGCTGATTTGGTGCACCTGTGCCCTGATTCAGTTCAGCAGGCAGTGTATAACGCCATGTTCGCGCTGGCGGCTGTTCCGCCACCGTGATCACGGTATTTCCGCCATTTTTTTCCCGGTATTTCCGTGTCCGCGCTAGTTGTGATGCTCACGGTGTTTAGTGTTGCCGGTAACGGAGGGGTTTCCGTGCAGACGGACTTAAGGGGAACCCTGTTTCCGCGGTGGCGGTTTAGGGTGGTGCTATTACCGGGGCCGCGGGTCATGATTGCGCGGACATGGAAACGGTGCCGGTATGGTTTTACTGGCAGTGTTAATTCCGGACCGGAGTACTTGTAATGAGGCCCATTGTCTTTTCTCTCCTATTTTCTTTCATATAGGTTTGCTCATCCCAAAACCTCTACCAACTGGTGTGGTATGCTACAACCTTATTTCATTTTTATATTATGTTCCATCATGGGTGGATTTTGATCTATATTCTTTATGTTTTTCAATAATGTACTGTACTCTGGGTAACAAATAGCCTTGAAAACGACAGTCGGGATCGAAACACGTGTCGGCTATTACCTTACAATACAATGAATACATTTCTCACAATTTGATGTGTGGTTTCAATTACTTATAGCATTGGATCATGATTGCTATTATCTGAACATTTCATATTATCTGGTTGAACATATACATATATTTTTTTCTGTGCGCAGTGACAGTCTTCTAATAGTTTTCAAGTTGCGTATATGTACTGTGAACCATTGAGTGGAGGGTTCACCTTTAGAAAGACTCCTGCAGCCGGAAGCAATTCTATGCATTCCAATCACTCAATGAACTCAAAGGCTGGTGAATACCGCACAATTCTAAGTATCTTTCACACTCGATTCAATTCAACTTCTTTCATGTGCTGGTACCAAATGTTGTTTCCCAAATGTGCTGTGCTGTCCAAGTAATCATTTAGTTCACTGTCGTCTCCATGCATGCTCCTCTTGATTCTTAAGGTTTTCATGTAGTTTGCTATCACTACATCCCTGAATGCATTTGTATGGCTCCTTCTTGCTGTAGGATCCTCACTTATCCCACTTGCTGTAGGATATCTTACTGATGGTGCAGGCCTTCTCATCTGCGCCATTTGAGTAGACATGAGTCTGGCAGCCTTTTCCTTGTCCTCGTATATATCCTTTTCATTCTGGTTAGGAGTGCCCATATCAACGCTGGCATTGGTCCTGTATATCGCTGTATTGTGGAACTTGTACTTGTCGCTTTCACTGGAACGTATGGGTTTGTCAATGCTGTCTCTGTGGGTTTATTCTCCAACTCATCTTGTCTCTTCCTGGCTCTGGCTATGAACGGCCATAGTGAATCTGATATCAATTTTGCTTGTGCAAGAATCTTCTCTTGGCTTGCCTTTATTTCTATAAGTGCTGTATCGGGAATGTCCATTAATGTTATTCCTGAGGGCTTCTTTTCTACTTTCCTTTGTTTCTCCACTAATTCAGCTTTTCCCATGTGTCTCTTTGGTTCACTTTCAGCAGGACTTCTCATGATAAATAATCTCTCAGATCGTGGTTCCACAGTCATTGACACTAGGCCTGATGTATGTGCATTCAATGTTTGCATGCATGTGGTCATCAGTAATCTTGTCACATTCATACTTTGCCGACCCTGGCTCTGGCTTTTCGATTCGTCTGTTACCACAGATGAATCGAAAAGCAATGTGTGTCATTTCTAATCACGTCCATCTCAAGTTCATTCACTCCACCATCAGATCTTCTAGGGACTGGAATAACTATGTAAGATCTGGGTACTTTCGTAGATTTCATGTGCACATCATTAGGTTGGTGCACCGGAATAGGAACGCTTTGTGCACCAATAAAAAATGCAGTTCTGATCGTTAATGACAATAAAACAATGATGAATATAATACACAAATCCATTATGCCCCTGTAGGTCAGGCAGCAGCATTTACTTCCAGAGAAACGTGGACGTCTTTCCTCCTGCGGGAGGACAAGGTTGCTGCTCTGGATCCCCATCTCGATAATTCGCCAAAATGTTAACTTTTACTATACTCCTTTAATCAAAATTGTCTTTCGGATTCTTTGCTGTGAGTTTCAGGTATTACACAATTGTCCCCCCTCTTGTGAATAATTATTTATCTATTATCTCGGGATCCAGTTTTTTTACTCGGCTTTGGGAAGCGTCAATAGCAAGCAATAATTCAGCAAGTCTCTTTTACTGTGCATGTTCAAAGTATGTTAGCTCCCAGTATATGCCTCTTATCTGCTTCATTCCCGAAGACATATTTTGTTTGTTAAAATAGAAAATAGGAAAGGAAATTTCTGGCAACATTCTCTTGATCAGTCCTTCGGCAGAAGGTCTAAAATCTTCTCAAATAGTTCTGCTGATGGTTGGAGAGTTCCACTCGCATCACTATTCCATGCAAGAGCATGCCCATCTGTGTAGCATTAGCTCAGTCTATGATGAAGGTGTGGACGTCAACTTCTACAGGTCTCCCCACTAGCTCTGAAAAATCAGTGATTAACCAAAGACAATGTTGCTGGTCAACCTACTGTCTTCTGGTGACAGGGACATTTGTCCTGTCTTGCTGAGATTTGGAACTATTTGCTCTTATGCAATGTAAACAGTGAATGCACGTCACGTTTGCATGGAGTGCGAGTAAGATCACAATGATATTTAGGAGTTTACTTAGATGTTCTGTATTTGATGTATCTCGAAGAAAAATGAGTACATCTGTTGTCCTTCCAACAACATTTAGACAGTCTTTGATTATACGAAAGAACAATGTATTGACAAGCTCATTTACTTCCTTCTCTGCTTGGGACATTTGGCTTCTCCTCGCTGGATTTAGGAAGTAGGAGGAATTGCTCTGTGATTACAGTAAGCAGGCTCTTTACGATCTTTTCATTTTCAGGATCTTGAAGAAAGTCAGTGACACTTATGAGCCTCCCCACCAGTGACGGGTACGATCTTAGCACTAGATTGAAGTATGTCACCAGGTCTTTGGTGATGTCACTACTGTGGGCACCTTAAGTGATTCTGAAAAAAAGTCTCTGTGTAGAAGGAATCGGGGTATTGTATTTTCTTCCAATTTATGTGTCCTTGATCAAAATTTGGCATGTTATTTTCTCGTCACAGTTTTAGTGTGTCTCAATCCAAAGTTCTAATTCAATAAACTAGGTTGTGGTTTATAAGTGCAATTGTCTTCTCACCCTGCAACTAGGATGCACAGAATGTCCAGTTTATCTGTTCTTATCCTCTTTTTTGCTCAGAAGAATGTCTAAAGTGAAACCACAACTATCTCACAAAAGTTCCTTTGTCTTTACTTTTCTGTTGCTCATGCATCCTTTTTCTTCATCATGGATCTCGTCTGCACGTGCTGTGGTTCTTCCCCGTCGCTCGTAGTCTCCTCACGCTGGGGTGCAGGCAGGGGGCCTTCTCTGATGTAGGGTTTGATATCGGCCAGAGAAATCCAAGCTCTCCTGCCTTGTAGTTTCACTGTATAGGGAGTGCAGTCCTCCACTGTAAAGGGACCGTTAAATCTTGGCTCGTCCCACCTTTTTCTCGTATGGTTCTTTACCAAGACGGTATCTCCAAGGAAAACGGATGGTACACAAAGTCCTTGAGCTGTGCCTGTAGTAGTATCTCCATCTGTGTTCCGTGCTGCCCCGCACCATTTTCGTCGTCGCTGCAGCTGGTCTGAAATTACAGCAAGGCAAGATGTCATGCAATTCAGGTCATTTTGCATTTCAGACCCTAAGATTTCTCCCCTTGACTGGGCATCACATCTAGCTCTATCTCCGGGTGTCAGGGGAGTGCACATTCTTCTTTCTGTGGCTATCTCGTGTGGCATAAGATGATGGTCATAACCGAGTTGGTTCCTGAGTGCATACGGTGCCAAGGGAAGGCAGTGCAACCATCCCTTTCTTAGAGTAAGCTTCAACTTGACCATCCTTTCCTTTAATAAGCCATTGAGGTTCTGACATATCCCGTTACCTTGCGGATGATACGCCGACGAGAACTTGTGCTTTATACCAAGGAGCAAGCTAATCTGTTCGAAATTCTCATTTACAAAGTGAGCCCCATTATCTGATCTCATGACTTCACACACACCCCACCTGGGGAATACTTCTCTCACTAAAAATGTGGCCGCACAGGTAGAGTCTGGGTGTGTACATGGACCTGCTTCTTCCTATCTAGAGAATGGACACACCACAACAATTAGGTATATGTACCCGTTACATACTTGAATCATGTCGACATAATCAACATGCAAGTGCTGAAAAGGCCCATTTGGCCTTGGGATGACTCCTCTCACTACTTTTATTGTGTGCCCAGCTGTGAATTGATGGCAGATTATACAGTTCACTATAAAAAATGCAACATGCTCGGTTAAATTCGGTATAAACCAGTCTTCTGCGAGTGTTGCCGATAGATTCTCTTTTGTAATGCGTGCCGGATAATGTAGCTGCTTCAGCGCTAATTTTAACAGGGCTATAGACATTACTGGTTTACCAGTGCTGTCTTGTCACCACAAACTGTCAGAGGGGTTTAAAGAACACCCTTGACGTTTCCATAGATTTTTCTCTTCCTGTGGTGCCTCCCCTTGAAGTTCCATCAACTGTGTTTGCCCTAGATTGTTATAGCTTTCAGTTGTATTTTGTGCAATCATTATCCTCTCATTGGTATGTGTGACTTCCACTTCCATGATCGTCTCATTCTTGGATGCCATGCGTTTGGCTTCTGTGTCTGCTGCTTAATTTCCGCGTGAGATAAAATTGGTCCCTTTCGTGTGGGCGGCACATTTCATGACCGCTATGCCCAATGGCAGCTGTAGTGCCTAGATCAGCCTGTCCAATAAGGCTGCGTGCTGCACTGGTGTGCCGTCTGCTCAGAGGTAGCCCCTCCTTTTCCAGCATCTAGGCCTGTGTGCACTGTCGCCATCACATAGGCGGAGTCACTGTACACCATTACTTCCTGGTCTGCGTGATTCTCAATGGTGAGTATCAACGCCAATAATTCAGCAGCTTGCGCTGAATAATGAGATGGTATTCGTGCACTAAGGAGTACTCAAAATTATCCATTTGCTGTGTGTTTCATTACAGCGACGCCCTGTATATGTTTGCCCATCATTTTGATCGATTCTCAGAGAACCGTCAATAAAGACACTTTCTCATTCCGCCAAAGCATTTTCTTTTACCCTGGGAATTTCATCATAGAATTCTTCATAGTTCGCACAGTCATGTATTGGTTCTCCTTCAGTGACTGGCTCTGCTATAAACATAGCTGGGTTCACTATCTTACATCGGACTACCTTAATCAATAGATTTGATATGATCCCTTCATAAGCAGAAGCTCTCTGAGGTGTCAGTGTGCCCTTTGGTTTCTCTAAAATAGCAAATAACGAGTGCTCGACGTACAATGTCATTGAGCATCCCATTACAATGGTAGTAGCTTTTTTGATGGCGAACTCTGCGGCAGTCAAACTTTGTTCGCACGGGAAATGGCCTCTCATCACAGGGTCCAAATTTCCACTGTAATATGCCAGGGGCTTGTACCCCAATGTAGTTCTCTGCATGAGAACTGCTGTCATAACGCTGCCATTCGTGTGTGAAAACAGGTAAAATTCCTCTGCATAATTGGGAATCCCTAAAACTGGTTCTGTGCAAATAGCTTTTTTGAGTTCAGAAAATCCTTCCCCCATGGTCTCAGACCATTCAATGTTTTCTTTCGTCACTTGGGCCTTCTTTAAGGCTTGAAGCAAAGGCTTGGTGTAAGAACTGTAGTCAAAGACCCATGCCCTGACATAGTTGCACAGGCCTAAAAAGCTCTGCATCTGTTTTATCGTGTGTGGCTTAGCTGTGTTCAGTATGGCTTCAGCCCTTTCTGGGGTCACTCTTTTTCCCTCATGTGAGATCAGCTGGCCTATGTACAGCAATTCTGGTTGACAATATTGTAGCTTCTCCTTGTCAACCTTATATCCTTTCTCAGCCAGTATAGTCAATAGCTGAACAGAATTGTGCCTGCATTGCTCCTCTGTCATGCTGCAAATTAAGATGTCATCCACATATTGCAGGACAACGCTTTCCAATGCGATATTGCTTAGGTCCATCTGTAGGACTCTGTTAAAAATAGAAGGAGACTCACAGTACCCCTGGGGTAGCCTTGTGCTCTTCAGATGCATCTGTCTGAATGTGAATGACGTCAGATCTTGTGAGTCACAGTGCAGCGGGAATGAGAAAAATGCATTTTTCAAGTCAATCACCATGAAATATTTTGCCTCAACAGGTATGTTACATAATATCGTAGCCGGGTTCGGGACTAAAGGGAACTCAGCCTCAACAATATCATTTATTGGGCTTAAATCCAGGATTAGCCTCCAAGACCCTCCCTTTGATTTCTTGATCGGATAAACCGCAGTATTGCATGACGACTCTGGCATCACTAAGATGCCTTGCTCCATCATAGCCGAAATTGTCTTAAAAATCCCTTCATCTGCCTCTCTGGACATGGGATATTGTCGAGCTTTGGGTAAAATTGCTCCTGGTTTGTTCAATTTTCACTTCTCCAACCCTTTCAATAGGCCTACGTCACAGGGTCCTGTGGTCCACACTGAGACAGGCACCTAGGCCATGTCGTCATCAAAATATTCCGATGGTTTCGTGCCAACATCATTCTCTGAGGTACTTCCCTTTTGATCATTCTCACCCAAAAGGTAAGACTCACCTCCACTATTGTCTCTCCTATATCTGCTTGCTCTTCAAACAGATCATCATCAGTGACGTCAATCAATCGGTATCCTTCTTCAAAGGCGATTACTGCGCACCATTGTCGGCATTCATCGTCATACCCATCAATCAAGGCCATTTTCCCTCGTACTGCAGCTGTGTGTATCACCAAGGGAAATACTTGTCCCTTTTCCTTGTGCATAGGTATTCTTGGCCTAAATAGAAACTCATCTGGGGTCCTTATGATTCTGTCTGCAAGGCCTGGCAGTCCTGCCATGAGTATGTGCATACGCAAATATTTCTGGCTCTAATGGGACAGCTCTCATAGCTGTGTGTCCTGCGAATGCTCTAATCACTTCGCATACGTTTGAATAGTGCATTCCTGGAGTTGAACATACTATGCCCTCCTCCGTGAACGAGATTGTCACATTTAACCTTGTCATTAGATCTCGACCCAAAATGTTTACTGGGGTCTGTCTTGAATATAACAAAGGCACATTCATCCCACATTCTCCTATAGAGACTGGAAGTGTGTTTGTGAAGGGAACACAACTAGTAGCTCCTGTGAATTATTTATGGCATCGCCCGACTAGGAAAACTTGCCTTCATATATGTACGAACGTGTTTCCCCCATGTCAACTAAGAAGCAATATTCTTTATCCCCTATAACAACATCCACCCTAGGTTCCCGGTGAGGGTCGGGTGTCACTGATAGGCTAGAACACATCAGGGCTCCCAGTGAGCTGTCCTAGCCCATATATAGTTTGGCCCCACAGTGTGCTGATGGATTTCCCCCATTCCCAGTGTTACTTCTCATTCCAGGGTTCACGGTCTGTCCTGCGCTCATCGTTTGTGATAGCTGCAACGGTGACTGTTCGGACTGTCCTTGTGGAAAACTCACTATATTCTGAGGTTGCAAACCTTGTTGCAATCCTGGCGGTTGTTGTTGCACCGTGCGAGTGTGCAGGGCCGGTCTTTGTGTCAGGCAGCTCAGGCGGTCTTTGTGTCAGACAGCCTCTAGGGGGCACCGCATGGCGGTGCTCTGCATCAGTGCAAGCCAGTGCAAGCCAGGCCAGGCTGGCTGCACACCAGCAAGGCCTTGATTTTGACACCTGTCACCTTTTATTAGGAGGAGCAGTGAGCACTGCTTCAGGCTGCAGCCTTTGCCCTCAGGCAGGGCAGCAGCAATTGACAATAAATTAGCAACATGTTTGTTGCTATTTCACTTCCCCCCGGCCGGGACCCGATGGCGCTGGCGCCAGCCAGGCCCATGGGCGCATGTGCGGCATGCCCTCAGCAGGCTATGTGCGCGTGCGCACTGATAGCTTGATGATTGGGGCTGGCCTGGCTGGCGTTGGCCCCTACCATTTGGAAAACAGGAGCGAGTGGAGAGGATGCATGCATCATGCATAGCACAATATCAGGTAAGTCAAGTGTGCTGTGTTTGGGGGTGAGGGCGACTATACAACATGTTAGATGTTGATGCAGCAACAGGCGCATCCCATCCCGATTCCTTGTGAGCAGCAGCAGCACCAAGCCACTAGACACAGGTCCAGGGTGCTGCTGCTGCATACATGGAACAACATGCCCGAGACCACGCAATCATGCGATGTATAATACATGAAACTAACTGTCAACTTCAAGTGTGTGTGTCCACACGTCGGCACATGTATGGCATGCTTGCACATCTTGTCCATGTGATACGTAACATGGACAAGATGTGCAAACACGCCATACATGTGCCGACGTGTGAACACACAAGTTGACAGTTTCATGTATGCGTGATTGCGTCTGGCTACATCGAAGCCGGATCTTCCAGTGTTTCTGCCCCCATTTTGGATAACACCTTGGGCAGTGGGCAGTACGGCGGGGCGGGCCCGTCGCCCCGTTATCAATTCGTAATGGCATGCCATGGACTTTATTGCTGGGCCCAGTCCCATTGAACAAAATAGGAGGGATAGGGGCGGGGGCCGGGGCAACGGCAGAGCTGGAAAGTGACACGGGAGACTGGAGGGAGGGCGAGCTGGGCAGGATTATAACCAGAAATATGGTGGTGAAGAAAAGGGGGGGCAACGGGAGGAGTACAGGTGGGTGCATGATTGCACAGTATTGCAGGAACAGCCTGGGCGGAGAGGTGGGTGCATTGCAGGAGACGGAGAGGTGGTGCATGTCCGAGCATTGCAGGGACAGACTGCGGCCTCCTGCTTACTACAAATAATTAAATACAAATGAAGGTCTACTGGCTTGTGTGTTTCGCCAGCCTCCGGATTTCCCCAGTATGCATTGCCTGCCATCTCCCTCTGTGCTGAAATCTCTCATTTGAGAGCGTGCTGAGTTTCTTCACAGCTCAGCGTGCGGTGGTCAGGTGGTGAAGCAGGGAACTCTTTCGGGCCCAGGCTCTGCGCTTTCAGTGATAGGAAGTCTGCGGCATCCCCTTCCTGCTCGGGGATCTTCTGCTTAGTTTGCAGCAGGGTCAGCTAGTGTCTCGACTCTCGCCAGATCTAGGAACTTCATCTTTGTCGCCTCTCGTCCCCTTGGGAACTCCTCCCTTTTCACAGCTCGGGGTCTCCGCGGGGTCTCGTTCCGTTTCCACTCCGAGGATGTTTCTCGTCGCCCCAGTGTTCATCCCAGCTCTTGCTACCCTCCTGGTTCTCAGAATGAAAAGTTCCTGCCGGGGACAAGTGATGCTGGAAGGCCCAGGCGATGTGCTGAAGAGGGACGGCTGGCTGTGGCTCATGTTCACTTTGGAAAAGAAACATGTCCAATTTACTCAGGCAATAACTTGTCATTATCATGCAAGCATGCCCCTCCAGCACCAGCCTTATAAAGCTTGTTTTTTTACCCTAGGCTTTGCACTTGAAAAAGCACATTTCAGGCACGAAACGGGCATCAGCCAAGACCTTACGAATACAAAGTAGTTTTAGAAGCAAATCTGGAAGGAAAATCAACCAATAAGAAGTGCCCTTGCCTAAAGCAAACCAATACTAGTCACGGCATAGGAGGTACGCCAAGTATCTATTCCTGTCTATGTTTTGGATTACGTGATCATTTAAAAGCTGGTAAAATAGCTTGGTGGGTTGAGCCCTTGCTGCTGCGATCTGTGTGTGATCCACAAGTAGCAAGGTTAGAATCCCGTCAAGGCCACCCTACCCCGTCATCCCTTTGAGGTAGATAAGTACCAACTTAGGTTGGGAGGACGATGGTGTATTTAACTATGTTCTATGAACAGCATTCAGGTATAATCTCTATGTAAATAACAAATTATAACTAAAATGTTCACAGATTACTACTTTAAAATCAACCACACAGAAGAGGACCTCTCAACAATAAACATCCCTTGCACTGACCAGAACGCCTCTGGCAAAACATGCAAGTCGAGCAGGTATATGGCGGGGGCCATATTCACCTGCATTTTCTCATCTACACTAAAAATTCACAGCCACTCGTGCCATTAGCACAGACATAGCCCGAGCTGCAGTATATTCAAAAACATATCCAAAAAAGGGTCCTACATGCACCCAGCGAGTAGTAGACATTGGTGCAGTGTATCTTCCAAGGATCCCCACATCCCCTTCCGAGAGTTGATTTAGTCTACGGTTCCTCGACTAGCACTGGGTGGCTAGTTGACTCAGAACCCTGTTCTTATTGGGGATTTATATATCGCCAACCTAGCAACAGAGCACTGTACATCTCGTTGAGGTTAACATGCGAGCTAAGGAGGGTTTACAATATGTGGCATATGATATGATGTGATGCTGAAAGGGAAGGCGCCTAGGTGGCACCTAGGTATTGAATGAAGAGTAAGATCCGACGTGAACTGCAAGAAGCCATCTATATTCACATTATAGCACACAGCAGTGAGTGCTGCCCACAGCTCCCTTCCCTTTAGTGGGACTCACACCGCAATACCACCAAACAGTCACGCTTTCATGTCTTAGAATAGATGCTGGGGCACGTGTGAGAGTCCTGGGCTTGCGAAACATATATACACTCTGCTGCTGGCTACCGAGGCTCAAGAGGCACAAAGACAACCTCCTGCAGTGATGCACAAGAACCATCACTAATCTACTTGTTGGTGGGGATCCTGCTTCTGTGCCAGATACCCAGGTTTCTAAGTCTTTTCTATGAGTGTTAAGCTGCACCCTGCGCAGACACAGGTGCATACAGTTCCCTCCCGCCCGCCCCAGCCAGCCCCCAGTTGTGTACACTCCCCTCCACACACTACAAAGCTATGGGAATCCTGCTTGCATCCCTTATACGCATGTGAAAGCCCAGCCAAGTACACAGCCAGCCTTTCTTTAACGCACTCTGGCCATCTCTACCCGCTGCAGTGCCATGGGTCCTGCTTCCATTATCCATCCCGTATACCCGGAGCGGTGGAGCAATGGTACGAGACCATGGATTCAACTGTCTGCACCCAGATAAGGTAGAATGCACCCCCTGCCCCAGGCTGTGGAGGTTTTTCCTTCCACCCCATGCAGACAGACTGCTGCAGCATGTGTGTGAGAGGTAGACTGCTCCAACACACACACCCTGCATGGACACTGCAGCCTCTCACTGGCGCACAGACCCTTCCACCCGCTCTTTCCTTTCATCTCTCCCATACGTCCCGTTTCCACCCCATGTACCCAGACAGGATGGGAGGAGCAGGGACAGCACGGCTTGGGGGCTGCCCTGTGAACCGCGAGAGAGCCTGGGACTGCTGCTGCTGACGAGAGTTGGGTCTCTTCTGCTTTTAAACCAGGAGCAGGAGTGCCTCTCCCTGGATCTGTGATGTCAGGGAGTCCTCGGCTCTCTATAACACCCTGCCACTCAGCAGAAGCAGGCAAACAGGGGAGGGGCAGTGAGAGGGAGACGGGGAGTGGAGGGAGGGGGAGATAAAGGGGATACAAGAGGAGAGGGAGGGGAAGAGCAATAGGAATGGAAGGAAAGGCTGGAGAACAGAGTGAGAGAAAGGGGTTAGAGAAAATGGAAGGGGGAGTGCAATAGGATAAGTAGAGGGGGGAACAGAAGGGTGAGGAAATAAGAAGTGAAAGGACGAGGGAAAATGGGTGGGGGCTGAAGTGAACAGAAGAGAGATCATCATGGGGGTGTGGTGGACGTGAAGAAATCAGGGTAGGTAAATGGCACAATGGGGTTAAGGGAGAGTGGGCAAAAGCAGAGGATGCGACCAAGGGGAAAGGGCGACAGTGGAGGAAGGAACTAATGAGCAGAAGGAGATGACATGGGGAGGCAGGTAGAGGGTAGACAGGAAAGGGGTGACAAGGAAAACAGTATGTAATTGCATCCACGCACCCCATGGATTTTTATGTGATTAAAATGTATACCACACGTGGTTGTCATTTGCACTGGATCCAGGTGCAGTGACTGATATGATAGAGAGAGGTGGGGGGAGAGGGAAAATGCAAGCTAACTTTGCTGATGCCTTCCTAGGTAAACTAAGCAGCTCTGTGTCTTTGTGTGGGTTTCTAGGTGTTTTGCATCAACAGTGACAAGCTGTTTGTGTCGGTTAAGTGAACTTTTATATCGCACTAAATACCAGAGACCAGACTCTAAGCGCAGCACCAGGAGTTCTAACTCATGAACGCAGTAAGATTGCATTTCAGAGACCATCACTGCAATGCCGCCTGACCTATGAATGCAATAGCTTTGCTGAATGTTTTTGAAATGTGTTAGAGTTTGGAAATTGCAAACATGTGCAGGTGCAACTTTAGGGTTATTCATTTGATTTTTGAAAAGGCAACCTTAAATTGAACCAGTAATGAGTTGTGGCTGAGGACTACTGCTTTCATCCGTGGAATAGGGCACTCTAGCACATGGACTGAGAGTAGCAGGGCTGAAGTCGAGGGTACACGCGGGGGGCGGAGTCCACCCACTTTTTTCAGAGGGTAGACTCAGTCCCCCCCGCAGCTAAAATGAGAACCATTGAATTTCATCTTTGAATTTATGCATTAAAGCCGACCGTGGGGATCGGACCACAGTCATCAGGTTTGTAGGCCGGACACTTCACCACACTGCATTATATAACCTGATGAAAAATAACAAACAGCTAAAGGTGAAATGTCCCATTTCGGTACTGCAAGTTCCCGGGAAAACATTTGTTTTGGTTCTTAGAGTTTAAAACAGGCACACCTTTTAACGTTTTCAAAAACACTATTAGAAGAAAATATCCTCTCTTGGTCTTGTGTGTGTTGATTTTATGAAAAAGCAAATGCCATTCGTCCTGTGCAATTTGGGTGGTAATGCAAAGCCAATTTAATGAAATATTATGTTACGTTATGTTACTTGGTATTTGTATAGTGCCTTATGTATCATTAGTATGATCTCAAAGCGCTGGTATCCGACGATGTACTTCAGATTGGCAAGGGCAAAGTCAAGAAAAGTTGCTTTTTGAACACATAATACAGGTAATATACTAAGACTGTCACCTAGTGTCTCGTGTATGCATGTTCTATTGCATTTGTATTTCTATCTGGTTTTTAATGAAGTGCCCTATTTACAACATTTGTAACACATTTTTTGGTTGTCATTTTTAGGGGTCGGAATGTGGGTGGGGGGCGCCAACGATGCTTCCCGCCTGGGGTGCAATCTGGTGTAAGACCGGCCCTGCAAGTCTGTGCAACTCCCTGTTGTATGAAGGTGGGTCGATTTGCCACGCCTGCTCCTATTACTTGACCTTTTTTGCATCATGCCTTGATTATTGCATGTGCAGGCTAAATGCCTGTCATCCCAGAAAACCAACATACTGGGGTGGTTGGATAATTTGCCAAGTTGACATGTCTTGATTGCCATTTTGCATGTTTTGCAAATCTCCTTGATTATTCTGAAAACCTCCCTGATTACTCTGCCATCCTCTTCCCCTAAATCCTATTCACCTGGGGTAAAACCCAGTACTGCCCTGATTATTCTGTTGTGGATTATTGACCTGCTGCATGCTCGATTCAGCTGTGCTAGTTATCATGGCTCCCTCGAGCATATTTTGACAATTTCTTCTGGACTATTCTTCTACTAAGCATAGCAAGCCGCACTGTTTTCTTAGCTTTCTTGCGGTTCCAAGCATATTTATACGTGTAAACTGGTCGAATATCTTCATCTTCCTTACAGCTTAAACTTCTTGCATTTTGACATCGTCCTTTCACTTTAGGGTCCCGATATCATATATATTCATGCCATTTCGTCTCTTTGCATCATTCTCTGGTTGTAATTTATTCTATCTGCAAGTCAGTCCGGGCCTTCGTGACGTCACCATTTGTCTTCTATTAAGGCCTTTTTGGTTTCTTCAGGGACTGTACTTAGGCGATCTTCATTTCGTTTCATTTGTTGATAGGGTTTGCTTAATGGGTACCTTACTGTCCATGGTTTTCTGGGTATTGGTACTTCAATAGGTGCTGTTCTTATAATAGGTACTGAGCAGAGCCCTACTGCGGCTCTCTGCTGGTTTATTTGCTCATCATACGTCACATATCTTGATGTGAACGTTCCTGGTACTTCAAAATGGACGTTTGGAGTGCAGGTTTTGTTTGGTACCTCCTCTACAACCCTACTACCTGAGATGCTGCGAGGGAGTGCCGTAATCCTGTGTCTGTCCCTGTGTGTTTGAAATAATCCAACATTCTGTGATGAGGGCTGCACGCCTGCAGCAGAAGAATGACTGACTGCACTGCAGAAGCACACACACACTGCACCGTGGCGCTGACAGATGTATTTGCTAATGCTGACAGGCTGCTTCAACCTTTCATCATGGATTGTGAGGTAGATGGAGGAAAAAGAGGGGAAGAAGAAGGATGGCAGGAACGTTAAGAGGAAAGAAGGCAGAGAGCATAGGAAGGAAAGCCTGGCAAGAGAAAGGAAAGGAGGGGAGGCAGAAGATTAGAAAGGAGAGAATATGGAAAGAGGCAGGAGAAGAAGGAAGAGAAAAAATGCATAAATGAAGGGATTGTAAAATTAAAGAGAGGGATAAAGGGAGGAGGGAAAGGATGAAGGGAAGAGAGGGAGGAAAGTGGGTCACTTATCAGAGGCCATACTATATTAATAGATGTTCTCACCGGTGAGCATCTCAACCAACCAAAAAGAAAAACACGAACGAACATTTGAATTCAGGTTAACTCAAGGGACCTTGTAAATGGGCAAATGATGTGCCATGCATTGCAATATCATCCAGCTAGTGTTAGGAGCAAACACTACAAGTGATTGAAACTCATGTCGACAACTATGTTCTTAATGCCCTATACATTCACAAATCAAAGCATAACAGAAGTGCATAGAAACACAGCAGATGATTTATTTTCTTTTATTTGGCCAAAGCGTTACAAGGAGATCATGCATTTCTTTAATACATTAGAAAACAATATATATTATTTTGATTTCTTCTGGCCCTTTGCATTTTTATAATTTCTTCCCAGGCACTCTGGTACAATCCTAATAATGTAGGCTTTTCTAGATGTCTGGGTGGACTGCAGGTGTGAAAGTGTGCCAAATGTGGTTAATTTCCGATACATGCAGTAGTGCCATGGATGTGCGCTCATCATGTCTTGACATGTTAGCAATGTGTCAGCGAAGCGGTCAGCACCTAATGGGAGTAAACTGGCAGTGCTAATTCTGTTAGGAAACATGACGGAGATATCTGTGGAACATCAGGGAGGCCTGCTATGGTTTTGATGTTGGCATTGGGTGTTCTTTGTATTGGTAAGGGATGTACATGCACTGTTCATCGTTCTATGACGGTGCCCAGTGGGATAATGTGATTTGCCCAGGCGGAGCACTGCACACACTTCAGGTGGCACAGAACTACGGTATGAATTGAGAGCAGTCTGCAAGCTTCATCCGTTCACCACGAAGACAAATTCTTCTTCATGACCTACTTGCCTTTACCTCATCAGTACGTTTGGTTTCAATAGAAGTTGCCTTTATGTAGAGAGAACTTGAAAAAGTACACTAATAAATCACTCAGACAAATATATGCATTCTTAGAGAATTTCGTTAAGGAAAAAAGATGTCTGTAGCACGGTGGTCTTGAAACTGGTTGGCTGGCCTCCCTAGCGGGCCTAAAGGATGTTCGAGGACTCAGACTCTTCAAAAATGGATGAAGGTGACTGCTTTTAATTGAAAATATGAGCAGTAGACCAACTGCTTATATTTTGAAGAGCCTGGGCATCATTTGGGACTCCTAAGGGGGGCCAACCCGTAGGTGGGGGCCCAGAAACAATATTTTTATTCAAGGGGGGCTCGGTAAGAACATGTTTGAATACCACTGACTAGCCATATTCCCCCCCCCCCACCTTGAATGGAACACTACAAATACCAGAATGCAATTCAGCATGAGGCTAAAAGAAATCCTGTGGGTTTTGTAAATATACTTTCAAGACATAAATAAATCACAAGATGTCGTGTGTGGAAAGGTAACCTTGTTGTTTTTCAATGGCCCAGCAGGAATGGTGCAGCATCGAGACTCGTTTAAAAGTGCAAAAATTATGGTTTCCATCTCGTGTGGAAATTAGCTTTCCAGCACGCTGTGCTCTAGTTACTTTTTCTGGGTCATCACTTGGCTGTAATGCTTACTAAAAGGACATCTATAGTCATTACCAGTGTCAACTAGTAAAACATGCTTTCAGTCTGGTTGTCCAAAATAAAAACAAGATTGTGTGATGATATTACTGGCTTTCTTTTCTTATACAAAAAACGAAAGGAATGTTATCTGATTTTTCCAAAGTGTTTGCACAAAACATTCAAACCAATGAACACCATCAAACCATCATAACCTCCATCAGTAGGGTATTTTTTAAGATCGCGAATTTGCCGCGATTCACAGACGAGGGACACTTTTTTTGGGGGTGCCCGGGCCTATTTTTTGCACCAGTCTGACCCTGATTGTAGTATTCCGTTTCCCGAGCCTTGCAACAGATGGAACGTGTAAGGCTCAGGAGATCAGAGAGTGGCGGTTGAGGGTGGCAGAGGAAGCCAGCTGACTGCACTGTCTCTGCAGACTCAAATAAAGGAACCTGACACTTACTGGGTGTACGCTCGTCTTTTCAGTGGCGACGAGGTACATTCCACCCATTCCACCAATTTGGCAGACTCTCACACCAAGTGGGTGTAATGAGTCCAGTCAGGGAGGTTACAGTGAGGAACATGATGAGCTGAATACTATATTTTCTTTTTTTATTGCATCTGGTTAACTTAACCTTTTGCAATCATACAAAATTATTTAATTTCAAGTAATTCCATAGAAAAGATAATTCCACCGAAAAAGGGAAACAAGCTGTTCATTAAACTAATAACCTAAACAGAGTTTAAAACCTATATAAAAATAAATCTCATAATTTCAACAGTCAATTCCAAACTAAAAGCCCCTTAACTACATTTCCTTCAGAAGTCCCTTCTCTTCCATAATGAACTTGAAACCCAATGCAAAATCCCTCCTTTCCTGTTCTTCCCCTCTCCCTCTTGTACTCACCCTCCTGTCAGGACGGGCCCGGGGAGGATATCCCTTATATTACTATTAGGAGCCCACACTTTGGTTCTTACAACATTATATTACACCTTTCAAGCATTTGGATCACAGCTATTGTCCTACGCTGTGAGTGACCGTTGATCAGATTTTCCCAAAATTATTCTTGCATGTATTGTGTTGATTCAAAGATGAATTTGCTGAAGAAAATTCGTCTTGCGAATACTATCATAAGTTTGGCCAAGGATTTGCTTTGATCTCCATGCCATTACGGTCATTACTTAAGAAAGGAGTTCATTTTGTTTGGTCAAAAGAATGCGAAGACGACGTCCGGAGGATCAAGTAAGACATTCTAAAGGACAAGTCGATTCTCACAGTAGATGCAAGCATGTTGGGTTTGGGAGTGACGCTTGTGCAATGTGATGAAAACAAAGAGGAGAGCATAGTAGCTTTTGCGTCAAGACCACTCAAGGGAGCAGAAAATAACTATTCAGTTATCGAGAGGGAGGCTTTGGCAGTTTATTGGGCTATTTGCTGTTAAACTGTTTCTTAATTTTGAAAGAAATGACTACCCCTAAATATTCCTATTTTTGACTGAACAATCCATTACACATTTTTGCGAATTGCTAATAGTAACCCCTCAGTGGGTACAGGTGTGAGCGACTGATTAGCTAGATGTCCTTCATCTAGCTTCCTGCACGGTTGGTAGAAAGAGTTAACAGGTTATCAAGGATGGAATCCAATAGGCCTTAAGATCAAACTTACTGTGGAAAGTGGTCCTTAATCACATGTTGTGGGGCTATCTCACCACACCGCACTCAGTGACCAAAGTGTTACCTTTTTGTTTCATTTTGAAGGGAAGGAAGCCCAAGATCAAAGTGTGTCCGGGTTGGCTGGGTTTGACCAATTCTGTTGCAGTAGATAGAAGTTCCATAATGGACTTGATCAAGAAGAGTCAAAGGCATGCCAAGAAGGTGTTTGATTATGGAAAAAGTGTGAAGGATTACGTCTGGAAAGTAGTAGATTGGGTGTTGATTTGAATTCCTAGATCTACTTACAAGTGTTTGGAAAGCACATTTCTGGGCCTGAAGAGAATTTCTGCTGTTAGGAATGGAGTCGTAATTTTTGAGGGAGGTGAAGTGTGATCGATGGGCAGGTTAGACCCTTGTGATGAAGGTAACGACTATGGCAGTGTTCCACATTTTGAAGGGGAGGGTGAAGGTGTGTCAGCAGCAACCAATGAAGGTGATGAGGAGTACAGACAATGACAACAAAAAGAGTGAGAAGAGAGCCAGGTTGGTTGAGGGACTTTGCGCGTGATTGAGGATCAGGAGGGTTCCAGTTGCGGTGTAAGTCACACCTACAAAGAAATGTATATAAGTTCACTCTTCATAATAGTAATGTAAATAGATTTTTGTCCACTTAATTGTGTTACACTGCATCCTTTTAACTTGTTAGAAGTACATAATATTTCAGTTATTCTCAGTTAAGTTCTGCATAAGACTTTCTTGTTATGTATATCCGTCATTTCGTGTTTTTTTAATGTGTAATTTTCCGTCTCCCGAGTCTTTCCACAGGCAGAACGTGGAAGGCTCAGCAGAACAGAGTGGCGGTTGAGGGTGGCGGAAGGGGCCAGCTGACTGTACTGTCTCTGCAGGCCCAAATTAAGGAACCTGACACTTACCGGCTCTACGCTCATCTTTTCCTGTATGGCTTAATTGCATCTATGAATGGGAGTGTGTTGTAATAAAAGAGTCTTAACCAATTGTGCCTTCTGCATCTTGATTTATAAGCAATATGTGTGTCCTCACATCTGTTCCTTGCCATGAAGTCAGGTTTGAAAAAAAGCCAACTGTTTTGTCTTGTGGGCAGATATTACATACGTATGTATCGGGCACTGGCAATATATGCCCAGGAACTACCACCATTTTCCAGCAGTTGCTATCCTATGGCCAGCTAGTACCATTATGACAGTGTCAGGCAAATGCATATCCCATGTGAACACAAAAGCTGATACTGTTTGCGTTGCCAATGCTTGTTTCTGTTTGATTTAAATGTCTATTTTGAATAACTTTTTTGTTCACATTACTTCATTTCAATGAAACACTACTCTCTAGATAGTGATGATGGTCCGACAAAATTAACATCAACGTACCCTTCCCTCAGATGGACTGGCCAAACTACTCATTTTGCCTCGCGATGACATGCTCCACTCCGCCCCATTTTATTTTTACGCAGTAAACTATGTGGTGGACTATGCCATTAACGAGAAAATGTGTACACGCTTTTTCAAATAATATATTTAAAGATAAAGAAATATTATTGGCTAAAAGCTCCCATAATTTCTGCCTTCGGTAACATGACATTCTTCCCTCACGTGGAGATTAGAACCCTGTTAATTGTGGTAGGCTTCGGTTTGTTGTCTTGTCTCGTGGAGGAGCATGATCTATTTCCCCACGTGTATACGCGTTTATCTGCGTCCCCTCTGGCTTCATCTGATCTTTTCCTGCCAGGCCTCCATCTCTCCCAGGCATTGGCCCATCACGTTGCCCTTATCTCTCAGCACAGCATGTTCAGCCCCCTCTCTTCCCGCCCCTCGGTCACCGCACATTCGCCTGCATCTCTGAATAGACTCTGCGTCACGCAGCGCCCAAACCGCCAAGGACTCGCTGCACAGCCCAGTCAGCCAGCTCTGTCGAGTAACGAAGTAGAACAGAATACGAAAGAAGAAATCCACAGACTTCGCTCTGGACGTGTTTCGTAAACAGCGTTTGGAAGGCAAACATTTGCAGGGCCGGAGCAGTGGCCAATGATGGGACGGTTAAGAGGGCAATTTAAAAGTGCGCCCAGTGTGATCTCTCCAGTTGAGACTGTACACAAAGTACGTTTTTAATAAGTTCACTACTCATTTCTATGGCTCTCCATAGCAGGGACAACTTAACATGCTCTTGTTTTGATACACGGCAGTAATCTGCATGTGAAGTAGCAAAACATAACTCCTACGCGAACTGAGAGGCCATGATTAACAAAAGGCAGAATGGGACTCCATCCCAGTTGAAAAACTTTTCGAATAGTCCCCTCCATTCACCACTGTGAACAGCTCTGTTCTCAGGACTTTTAGGGAGTTTTACAAAAGTCCTGCAATAGTTAGACTTGTGAAGCCTCACACTTGGAACACAGGGCTCCAACTCTTATTAGCACCTGGGTCGGGGCAGCCAGCTAATCAGATGGCTATCAACACAGGCTTGGACCACCAGTATAAGCCTGCGTTCCAAGCCGCCTGACAGCCAGCTCCCCCGCCACCATCTTCCCCCTACTCTCCGCCCCCCTCTTTTTTTTCTCCCCACTTCCCCCTACTTTCCTTATTTCGCCAGCAGAGAGTGCCGCTGCTGCATCCGCTTGTTACCCTCGCCTCCCGCTGGCCGCCATGGAGGCCATCTTGGAAAAGGATTTTTCTTCCTACAGTGGTACGCCGCGTGAAGCCTGTTGCTTTAAGGAACATCCTTTTTTTTAGCATCCAGGGTTCCCGCTTTGGTAACCTGGAGTGCTAATAGCCTTCATCCCCCGTGCCAGGGGATAACAGCCTAGAGCACTCATTCGCTCTCGCTTTGCTCGGGCCAATAACTTGGGCTGCCGGGCCGTTATCCCCCGTTCCAGCCCCTGGACGGGGGATGAACACCATAGTATAGGCCTGAACCACACAAGTTTTGTTGGTAGCGATGGCTGAGCAGCTAGGCTTATTTTAGAAGGGAGAAAGGGCTGTAGGCAGTACAAGAACTTAGAGTATACACATAGGTCAAAGAACTACTGACACATTAAAAGTTATATACACATTTTATTTTATGTATACACTAAGGTAGAGTAATTCTTCAGAACGGTAAGTACTATAACACACAATAAGTAACATTTGAACAACTTATGAAATATTTACAGTATGGAAATCACTTTGATAATACTTTTAGAATGGCAGTATGCAATTCATAGGTAAGTAAAACACCTTTGTAATAACTGTTTCAGGTAAAATAAATGAAACAAAACCGACATAAGGTAAGTAAATACTTTGCAATAATTTCACAAAAGGGCTTTAGTTTCCATCTTTATCTAGTTACAAGTGTCTCAGAGTCAGATTGGAGCTCAAAAAAGACAAGGCACAAGCTGTAGAAAGTTCAAAAGTTCCAGAGGAAGTCTTCGGTAGTAAGTAAGTACAGCTTGTGGTAAAAAAAAGGGTTCAGGAGAAGACTCCCTGAGGGCGCACAGGTATTAAGCCTGGGCGAACGTATATAGATGAACTCCCACACATACGAATCACCACTCCAGCAACACATGAGCAGCAAAGCAACTCTTAGTCATTTCTACCATGAGTCTCACAGTACCTTAGAAGTGAAGAAGCAGATGCAGCATGATGCCCCCACATTGCAGCAGCCGCAGACCCGGTCATCAGATTCTTGGTCAGGCAGACGAAAGAAGGGGCACTGGAAGGGCTCTTGCACCAGCAGTCAAATGAAGAGGCTTCAGACAAAGGATTCTTTAGGGTTCTGTGATTTTGGCACCCTTTTCAAGACACCAATGAAGAACGGTTACCGCACAGACAATTAATCTCGCTTTCCCGGTTCAGCACTATGGTGAGGGGACTTCACAGAGTGGAATCTTGCCTCTATAGGTCCTAAAGGATTCCACCAAGGTTTCGGGAGGAATCACTCTTCGGAAGGCGATGCAGTGCACCGTGGCCACAGGTCCCAGGGTATTGGTGTTTTGCAGCACGTGAAGGTCACTTCGTCGTGGGAATGGCTCGAAATGCAGGGCGTCTTCAGACTGATTGGACTCACCAGTCTAAGGGAGAGAGTCATCTTTTTCAGGGCTCTCCTGACACTTGGAAGAAGGCATCGGACAGCAGCAATTATTCAAAAGACCTCTCTGGTCATCTGGAAGCGGCTGTGGACATCTCCCCTCTTTCTTCTCATTGATTCTTCTATTCCAGGGGTCAGCTTGTCTTCAGCATCATGATCCATACCGCTTATGCAAGAACTCAGGCAATCAGCACCCATGCACCATTCCAGACAGCCAGTCTCCCAGTTGGAACTGGTTCCAGGCAGGCACAACAGAAGCCAAAGAACAGCAGAGTTTCAGAGTGCTCCCCTATTTCCTGTCCTGACAGACACACTGGAGCCTTGCCAGGCTTCACAAAGATTGTTAGCACAATAACAGACAGACGGACAGTTGTACATTTGATATATCGGTGTACCGCTAGGTACCACCCCTGGAGGGTGTTAGCCTTCTGATGGTGCAAGATCTCTTGGATACAGAGTTAACAAGGGTTTACAACACAAGAGTGAATGCAGCCCAGGACCTCAGTTGGTCCATGGGTATTGTCATAGGAAAAAACACAACAACAGGTGTGTACAAGTATGCATGGGGTGAGGTTCTGTCATAGATCGACACTGTAGTGTTTCGGCCACAGGGTACGAAGACTGGACATAGGTGACTGGGAAGGCCTTCTTCAGGATGGAGGTGAAGTGATGAAACACTGTCCGTAGGGTATCGTGAACCAGTTGTGTACCCCCCAACTTTTTGCTGATGTTAAACACCATAGTCTGACTTTACCAGAGGATCCCATCCTTCTGCTGCACTTCTCTGGGCTTTTAGCTCACTTTTTATGGGGAAATGGACATGCCCTTAAAACAGTCAGTACTGGGAGACTTTGTTTCCCTTAGTCCTTTCCAATGTTACAACTTTTCTGCAACATGTGAAAAGTGTACGACGTACCTTCCAGTACAGTGCACTTAGGTCTATTAGTCATTTCCAAAGGCCCTAGATACTCTCAGAGGAATTCTTAGGAGCAGTGCAATGTGCCTTTGGATAGGGCTGGTGGCAGCTTATATTTTTGCATATTTGTAACCCTTTCGGCCAGGTAAACCGTGATTACCGCGTTTGGCATGAACAGGTGGCCTGGCTCCAAAATTGCCATGCCACGAGGTTCTTTGTCCTGTCCTTTGGCCATCTTGCCCCTTCACCTTCCCCAGGTCGAGCCGACCCGGGTCAGTCCTTATTTGGGCACGCAATTCCCCTGAAGCGCCAAGCTTTTGCAGGCTTCTGCATGCCTTGTGTGTGTGCCTCCAGGATGTGGGCTGGAACGTCTGGTTCCAATACACATCCTGGATGCCAGAGAGTCTGGAGTGCTGTGAATGCCTGGGACCACTGTGGTCCGTGATTGGTCCACGTATGGTATGCCTCTATGTGAGCAGATCTCCCATTGGGTCCTCTTTGTTTCGGCGCGAAGGAGATTCTGTATAAGAGAAGGCCCCAAACACCCATACCATGTCGATTTCTGGAATTTTCACTGAACGAAGGATAGGATCCAAGTATCCTGAAACTAAGTAGCCAAGTCGAGGAACTGCTGGTGACCCGCTGGAAGGTTTGGCACCCTGAGCCCGCTGTCGTCCTGTGAGACCCCTCTGCATCTGGTCGTCCTAGAAGGTCTGCGAAGATGCTTCAACCCATTGGAATAGTAGGACCAACTATTCTCGGCACCTTCATCAAACCCTGCAGGTAAGCTCTCTCGGAAGTGTCCCTGGGCCAACAAGTGGGCTGACCAGCTTACACAGACTCTTTACCCTGATACCGCCACAGTTTTGAGGAGGCCCTCGAAACCTGGTACGTCATGACACTCTCACACCAAATTTCATACACATGGCATCCCCAGGACTGGAGTAAAGTGAGTGCGCCCAAACCGGAGTATATGCGGTTACCGTGTCGCTCCGCCGTGGTGACGAACTTTGCAGGTGCACTGCATTTGTGCCCCTCTTGCCCCTGAAGCCTGCTACAGTGAAACCGGCCTGATCTATCCACCAGGAGCAGAGAAATCGCCACTGTCCGATTTGGAAATCATCAATGTATCTTAGTCGCTGAAAGCCGCAGAGCTGCCAAATTGCTGCACTTGAACCTGCAACCGAAGTGGACTCGATTGCCGAAGTTTGGTCCAGAGTGCGCCAGGGGTCGGTGAGTAATCGCAACCCTAACTGGGGGCCCCTAGCACCTCCATCCATTTTTATGCACAAGTGGCCCCTATTCTTCATCGCCTCACCCACCTTCCTGAGCTGCTACATACCCTTGAAGAGACCCCGTTTGCCCATCTGCATTACCTCGTGCACCAGCATTGCATGTACATTTGAGCAATAGGCTCTGCTCTTCTTAGGGATTGGACTGCCTCTTCGTTAGAAGTGTGTTGGATGCAGAAGGGACTAAAGACTACTTGCACTGCCTGTTTCCTTCCCCTTTTAGGCTGTGGACCCATTTTGTGTATTAACCCTTTAGACCCCATTGGTCTTGTATATATGTATTTAGACAGGATTGTGTTGGTCTAAAAGTATCACTGTGATTTGATTTGTGTGTTGAAACTCAAAGGCCTTAAAATAAATGTATTTGTATTTTTGATATATCTACACCTGACTGGGAGTAATTTGTAAGTGTCTTTTGCCCTCGGTGCTCATTGAGGTCTTTCACTCACCCTCAGCCCTCCTGAGACCTAGTCTTGACCGCCGCCAAGCTACCTTGATTGATCTGCCTTGTCCAGAAGGTTACCCTTTTCCAAGAAACTAGTCTGGCCTTCTGAACCTCTGCCCACCAGGTCAGAGATCAGAAATCCATCTTAACAAATTGGTGTACAGCGGTGGGCTAGGATATGGGGTATCCAGTGTTGCACACTAGTGAAGGCATTTCAAGTTATTCCTACACAGGACACATAGTGACTTTGTAGTGATAATTGTAAAGGCAAAAGACATATCTAATATAATGGAAACAAGTACCTTTATAACCTTAAATGCTTCTAGATCAGAACATTGAGAAAGATGTGTACTGAGAGGGGTTTACCTGCTCAAGGTACAAAATTGGAAATTATCCAGAGAGTCATGGAATGGCAAGAGTTGGAACTCAGTGCCATAGCTTCTGATGAAGGTGCAGAAGGAGGTGAGGCTGCTCCCACTGGCAAAACTGACAGTTCTGTCGCTGCCCTCATTCATGGTGCCCATGAGGATGTGGATGATGTAATGTCTAATGTTTCCTCTGCAAGCTCTGATGCTGATGCCATGCTGGAATTCAAGAAACAAGAGCTGCTGTTTAGGCAGAAGGAGCTTGAATTTCACATGGCTAAGCTGAAGGTAGAGCAGGCAGAAAAAATGAAGGACAGGGATCACCAGTTGGAATTGGCCAAGCTTCAGGTTTCAAATGGACCTGGACACAGGTCTGGGTCCTCCTCTCATCCAGGATTTCCTAAAGATCTGCTCATTGTGTGTGATGAGAAGAATTACATTATGGACTGGTTGAATGCATTTAAGTATGCATGTGAAGTTCAAGAGGTTGTAAATGCTGACAAGATTGCATGGTTGCTCAGCAGACTACCCCATTCTGGCTGCAGTGCTATTATGGAAACGTCAAAAGCTGAAAGAGTAGATTTTGCAATGTTGAAGCAAACTCTCATCTTAAAGTTTGGAAAGACTCCTGCCCAATACTTAAAGAGGGTTAGAGAGTACAAAAAGAAAGAAGGAAGTACTTTGGTGTCATATGTGACTGATTCTTTAAAAAACTTGACTGGCTGGGTTGAAGGCTGTGAGGTCTTTACCTTTGAGGGTATGATATGTCTTGTCATGCTTGAACAGATGTTTGCATCTTGTTTCCATGAGTTTAAGCAGCATTTGGCAGATTCAAAGGAGTTAGATCCTAATAAACTGGCCATTGCAGCAGATTTGTGGGTGTCACATAGACTGTCCCACAAGGACAAGACTCATTCTGGTAAGCAGGAGGAGGGGGGAAAGTACAAAGATAAGGAAGGTGGGGGATCTGATAAAACGTCCTCCCAGAAGAGCCACAAAAAGAAAAATAAGGGTAAATCACAAGAGAACACACAGGGTAGTGGGGGTTATCTTCCAAAACAGAACTCTGGTTACAGTAAGCTTCCCTATGTCAACAGACCCAGTGGATCTTGTGTGGCTTGTGGAGCAAGTGACCATGTGAAGGGGGACCCCAGATGTAAGGTCAAAACCTTGGTGGTCCACTCTGCTAATCTGGCCTTCTCCTCCTATGAGAAAGAAGAGATTACAGGGGCATCATGGGATAGATTCCGAGGTAGTTTTAGTTTCCCTGGGTTCCTGGGAGCCTAAGGTGTGAGATGTACACTATGCAGAACTGTAGCAGATTCTACCTTGGTAGACCCAGAGGAATTTGCCAGAGCTCCTCTGATGCTCACTAAGTTGGCTGGTGACCCACCTCTCAAGTTCCCAGTTATACCTGTAAATCTTACTATTAATGGTACAGTGGTCAGGATTCCAGTGAGCATTCAGATAGATGTTCCAGGAAAGGTCTTGCTGGGAAATTGTCTCAGAGCTTTGGGGCTTGTGGGAGATACAGCAGAAAGACCCTGCACAAGGTCACAAACAACGGCAGCACTGGCCAAGGCCATGCCATGCCCAAGTCAAAGGGGAAACCTAAGGCTAAAGGAGTCAAGAAAGACAAAAGAGGGAAAGAGAACATTCCCCCTAACTCACCTACCACTGAGGTGGAGGTAGTTGGTCAAACACCTGGACCTGATGTGTTAGAGGTGCTACCTGAAGTATTTGATCCAAATGGCCATCCTGAACTAAAAGACTTGTTAGTAAAAGGTGGTCCTGACAGGGATGAATTCAGTAAGGGCCAACAGTAAGGCCTAACCTTGCCTACTTAGTTTGTGTTACACTGACAGCAAAAATTCAAATTTGCCTATTTTTGCACTACCTAGCCTTGCCTACTTAGTTTGTGCTACATTGCCAGAAAAAGTCTAATCTGCCTATTGTTGCATTCTACCTAGCCTTGCCTACTTAGTTTGTGTTACACTGCCAGCAAAACTCAAGCTTGCCTATTGCTGCATTCTACCTAGCCTTGCCTAACCTTGCCTACTTAGCTTGTGCTACACTGCCAGCAAAATTCAAATCTGCCTATTGCTGCATTTTACCTAGCCTTGCCTACTTAGTTTGTGTTACACTGCCAGCAAAAATTCACATTTGCCTATTGTTGCACTCCCTAGCCTTGCCTACTTATTTTGTGTTACACTGCCAGCAAAATTGAATCTGCCCACTGCAGCATTTTACTCAGCCCTGCCTATCTTGCCTGTGCCACATTGCCTTAGCAATCTCGAATCTGCCTTGGCCGTTTCCACAGCATGCCCAGACTATGTGCCCGGTTGTTAACCTGCTTAACCTTGACCTGTTAGCCGTGGCGACACATTACTGCCAGCACTATGCCTATGCCTTCTCACTGCACTGACATCAATGTGCTTCATGCTATGCCTTGCCTAATGTTGTTGACCGTATCATACTAGTCACTTCCTAGTTCCACCTACTAATCCGCTCCACTTAGCGGTAACTGAATTCCCTATCTCTGATACTACACGATCTTTGATACTGGAATTGGAAGCATGTTAAACTTAGCAATACTGCTCTGTACTATGGCTGTTGCCATGCATGTGGACTCTAGAAGCCAAGATTACATTGATCAGTCACTAGTACCTATCCTAGACTCTAGCCTGCTAACCCCTACAAATATTGCGCAATCTAATCTATCCATACACTACAGGGCCCCAGTGACAATATCTTACGCCTCTCTACCATGCGCCACGTCCAGTAGAAATGACAGACTCTACGCTAGACTAGCCAAATTATATGAACCTTTGAGAAGAGCCCTTCCGGCCACTAACCTCAAAACTAACTATAAACTCAACCTTAGACCTAGCCACTTAAAGTTGTCCCCACCACTGTCCATCTTGAACACGAATACCCTTCAGCTCAATAACCATAAGCCTAAAGTTTGTAACAACTCTGATAAACCTATCAGGGTCAACAAAGCAGCTGTGGCCCCCTCCCTCAAAGGAGCGCTTCTCAACGCAAGATCACTAGTCGCACATGTTACCGACATTGCCGACTTAATCACTGAAGGGAACTTGGATTTCCACGCAATTACGGAAACATGGCTCCATAATGCAGCAGGACCTGCGCTTATGCTAGCTATCCCTGATGGCTATACCATAGTCAGACAAATCTGCTCTTGGCCTTAGGCTAGCCCCTACCCACCTATCACAATCATGTGAAGTTCTCACTGCCAAAATTTAGATAAACAACTCGCAATCCCTTACTATGCACCTAATATATAGACCACCTGGCCCTCTTGGTACCTTTGCATGATATAATTATGAATAACCTTAAACTTACCTCGCAACTACTCCTATTAGGAGACTTTAACCTATGTTTTAATGACCAAATGGATAAAAACGCAACTGATATAGCCAACACTATAAACGCATTAGGCCTCACCCAAAAAGTCAATAAACCTACCCACCTTAAAGGGAGAATACTGGACTGGATAGTGGACCTTAACTGTTCAGTTATCATTTCATCAATTTTGCCATTATCTTGGACAGACCACTTTCTGGTCTCCTTCCACCTATCCACTATGCGACCCACTCCACTGGCTCAACCATTAGCGCCACCATGTTTAACTAGAAGCAAAAAAAGCATCACTGTAGAAAAAGTTATCCCTGCCATTTTGCCCACACTCACCGCACTACCAGAAAATCTTGCTCCTAGCATCCTAGTTCAGGAATTTAACAACATTATGCTCACCACACTGGATACAATTGCCCCTGTCAAACTTAGACCTAGCAAACCAATAGTCCATTTAAACAAATGGTTCACTCCCCAACTTAAAGACCTTCGCACCTTAAAGAATAAAAGTGAAACTAATTGGAGACTTTGCCCATCTAGTGAGAACAAAGCTAAATTAACCTCACTTTCCTCACACTACAAGAAGGAAATCTGCCGGGCAAAACGTAATTCCTACGACAAGCGTATTGCTAACTCTAACTCGAGCATGAAATAACTCTTTTCTATACTCAAAGAACTAGAGTCCCAAATTGCTATACCTGATGTCTGTACTAAGGACAGAACCTGGTGTACAGACATCCAACATGCCTTAGCTAATAAAATTACTACACTCCAGAATAAAATTCAACAAAAAAAAGAAGTACTGAACTTAAAGCACTCGCACAACACCCTCTTGCCCAACGATTTACCATCGGCACACAATACTACCTTCCATTTTTCTAAAATGTCTATCCTGGAGGTAGAAAAAATTATCCTATCACTTAAGCCCTCGAACTGCAAAGGCGATATTTGCCCAGCACAATTAATAAAAGATGCTGCCAGAGAACTCTCCCCATTCATAACTGAACTGATAAATGCCTCATTTGCCACAGGTACCATACCTGCTAATCTCAAACAATCTGCTAATCTCAAACACTCTTGGGTGCTACCCCTCCTCAAGAAACAGACACTAGATCCTCTTATTCCCACCAACTACCAGCCCATCACCACGGTCCCATTTTTACTAAAAATATTGGATAAAGCCGCATACATCCAAATTCAAAAACACCTGGAACTGCACAAACTTTTACGCAATAGACAATCTGGTTTCCGTCCACTACACGGAACAGAGAAAGCCTTAGTTGACCTAAAGTCCCAAATAGACGAACAGAGAGACAAAGGAAGGACAGTACTCCTGCTCCTACTTGATCTTTCTGCCGCATTTGATTTGGTCAATCACAAGGTCTTATGCCAGCACCTTGACTCTGCAGCCCACTTCTCCACGGGTGCCATCAAATGGATTGAGTCCTTCCTGAGTAAAAGAACCATGAGAGTCTTCTCCCCCTCAGCAGCTGCCGACCCAATACCTATCCTATGTGGCGTTCCCCAAGGGTCTTGCGTCTCGCCTACCCTCTACAATATCTTCACTAAGCCACTGTTCGACGATCTGGACCAGCTGGGTATCACCTACACTAACTATGCAGATGATACTCAGATTCTCCTCCCACTTTCTGGGGTTTACAGTACGGACATGGGTTTAGTGAACAAAGTTTACCTTATCATCCAAGCATGGTTGGCCACTCATTGCCTGTATTTGAACGATGATGAGACTGAACTTATAATTCTGGGTTCGCAGGCCAACATCAAACAACTAGGCCAAGAATTCTCCTCATTTAATATTGATTGGAATACCATCAAAGTCTCCAAGGAAGTAAAAACCCTTCGATTCTACCTGGACTCTACACTGTCCTTCGATAAACAGGTCAAATCCCTCACCTCTGCCACGGCTTACACCTGCAAGCTACTCAGAGCTGGTAAGCCGTTCCTCTCTGACAATAGTTGCCTGATCCTGGCTAGAGCTCTAATACTCTCTAGAATTGACTATTGCAATGCCCTATACAGTGGTGCCAATAAATCTACCATCCAAAAGCTCCAAACACTTCAGAATAATGCGCTAAGAGCAGCCCTAGGCATAAACAAGAAAACTCACATCTCTTCCCTGAGACGCCAACATAAATGGTTATCCACATCCAACAAAATACAACTAAAAACGCTTTCCTTGACCTACAAAGCCCTCAACAACGCAGCCCCTAGTTACCTTATAGATAAACTCCAGAGAAGAACCTCTCTCAGACCCACCAGAACTGGGAATGCTAACTGTCTGACTATACCCAAATATAAGCTCACCACTATTGGGGGCAACATCTTTACTGTAAAGGCAGCTAAATTCTGGAACTCACTGCCTCAGGAGTTGAGAGCAGACCAACCTTACCTACATTTCAGGAAAAACGCAATAAAACACATCATTGCTACTGACCCTTAGTCTCCCATTACCCAATGGGGACCTGTCCACTTCCAAAGAGACTTGCTCATCCTGTATTAATAGTGCACTACTGCGCTAACTCTGAAGACCTTGCGATCTACTCGGGAGCCTAAGTGCTTTACGAAGGGCCCCACTTTTGCACCTATATCCTCTTGTACAGTGCCTATTTTTTATTTATGTAGCTACATTGGCTATTCTTTGTCTTCGTCCTATTTTGTACATTGTATATATCCTGTAATCATGCAAAACTGTATATTTTGCAACCTTGTAAACACTGTATCCTGTGTATATTCGTAACTTTGTAAGCTTTGCATTTCCATATTGTTGCGCCCTTTTACTCACGAGTCTGGTGCGCCTAACAAATGAATAAACAAACAAACAAACATGCGTGTCATCTCTGGAAGGCCAAAGGAGGCAGGCCTGCTCCCAGCTTGAGGGTAAACCTCCTGGGAAGCATAGGATTTATTGGGAAGGTGTGCTCCTCTACAGTGAGCCTACAGAGTCTACAGAAGGAGACCATAGGAGGTTGGTGGTTCCCCTTGTTGTAAGACCCTTCCTCCTGCAGCTGGCACATGAAGTGCCCCTTGCTGGTCACCTTGGAATCAAGAGAACCAAGCAAAGGTTATCCATGCATTTCTACTGCCCCAAGATGGGGGTGTAAGTAGAAAGTCACTGCAGGAGATGTGCCACCTGCCAGGTATCTGTTAAGAGTGGCACAACAATCCAAGCTCCATTGGTATCACTCTCAGTTGTGGGGGTACCATTTGAAAGGGTAGGGATTGACATTGTTGGTCCCCTTGACCCCCAAACATCCTCAGGCAATAGGTTTATCCTGGTACTGGTCAACCATGCTACCAGGTATCCTGAGGCCATCCCATTGAAGACTGCCAAGTCAGTTGCAAAAACTTTACTTGGGTTGGCTTCCCTAAAGAAGTTGTGTCTGATAGGGGCAGCAACTTTATGTCAAACTATATGCAGGCCATCTGGAAGCAATGTGGTGTCACATATACATTTTCATCTGCATATCACCCACAAACCAATGGTCTAGTTGAAAGCTTTAACAGAACCTTGAAAAGCATGATTGGGGCTTTGGAAGAACCCCAAAGAATAAAATGGGATCTTCTGTTACCATGCATACTGTTTGCCTCCAGAGAAGTAGCACAGAAGGGTTTTGGCTTCAGCCCCTTCGAGCTTCTGTTTGGTCACCCTGTGAGGGGACCCTTGGCCATAGACAAGGAGGGATGGGAGATGCCCACTTCCCCCCATTACTACCAATGTAGTAGACAATGTGCTAGGGCTCAGAAAAAGGATAGTACTCCTGATGGGTCTGGCTAGTGTGAAACTGAAGGCAGGGCAGACACTCATGAAACATTGGTATGACCAGAAGGCTTCCCTCATCAATTTCCCACCTGGTCAGCAAGTCCTGATCATGAATCCTATAAGGCCTAGAGCTCTGCAGGACAAGATGTCAGACAAAGTAAGGTCTTAGATTAAGACTAAGGTCAAAAAAATGTTGGATCCTGGGGTGATTGAACCCTCTTGTAGTCCTTGGTCCAGCCCTGTGGTTTTGGTTCCAAAGGCAGGTACCTCTGAGTTGAGGTTCGGTGTGGATTACAGGGCTCTGAATGCTGTCACCAAGACAGATGCACACCTCTTGCCTAGAACAGATGAGCTGGTGGATACTTTGGGTGCCTCCAAATACCTCAGCACATTTGACCTCACTGCAGGCTATTGGCAAATAGCTCTTGCAGAACATGCCAAGGAGAAAACAGCTTCCTCAACACCAGAGGGTCTTTAGCAGTTCAGGGTAATGCCTTTGGGGTTGAAGAATGCCCCTGCCACTTTCGAGAGGCTTGTGAATCATGTGCTTAATGGACAAAGGTTAAGTGCTGTCGAATGGCGCTATGACCTCATATAATATCATGAATGAAATCTTTGAGCAAGAACATCCAAAAACCATTTCTAGATAGGTGTCTCCAATGTGCTTTAATCTCAAACTGTATCGGAGACAGCCAACACATGTTTTGGCCTTCGCGGCCGTTTTCAAGACAACTTGTTCAGATAAATCAAAAATATCTCCTTAATGGTCTTAGTGGGACCCCTCTGCATCTGGTCGTCCTAGAAGGTCTGCGAAGACGCTTTGCTCATTGGACTAGTGGGACCAACTTTTCTCATCAAACCCTGCCAGTAAGCTCTCTCAGAAATGTCCCTGGGCCAACCAGTGGGCTGACCAGCTTATGCAGACTCTTTGCCCTGATACCGCTGCCACTTTGAGGAGGCCCTCGAAACTTGGTACGTCACTAGCGCTCTGTACAAGGCACTCTCACGCCGAATTTCGGATACTTGGCATTCCCAGGTCTGGAGTAAAGTGAGTCCACCCGAACCGGAGTATAGGCAGTTACCGTGTCACCCAGCCGTGGTGACGAACTTTGCAGGTGCACTGCATTTGTACCCCTCTTGCCCCTGAAGCCTGCTGCAGTGAAACTGGCCTGATCCATCCACCAGGAGCAGAGAAATCGCCACTGTCCCATTTGGAAATCATCGCTGTATCTTCGTTGCTGAAAGCCGCAGAGCCGCCAAATTGCCACACTTGAACCTGCAACTGACTTGAACCTGCAACTGAAGTGGACTCGACTGCCGAAGTTTGGTCCAGAGTGCGCTGGGGGTCGGTGAGTAATCGTAACCCTAACCGGTTGCCCCTAGCGCCTCCATCCATTTTTACGCATGAGTGGCCCCTCTCCTTTCCACTGCTAGTGCGAACTAGCAAACTATTCCCAACTCTTGGAATCGACTCTGCCCATCAAGTGGAGGCCCTCCTCGAATAGTGGGATCCTATTCTTCATCGCCTCACCCACCTTCCTGAGCTGCTACAGACCCTTGAAGAGACTCTGTTTTGCCCATCTGCATTACCGCGAATGCCAGCATTGCATGTACATTTTGAGCAATAGGCTCCACTCTTCTTAGGGATTGGACTGCCTCTTAGTTAGGAGTGTGCTGGATGCAGAAGGGACTAAAGACTACTTGCACTGCCTGTTTCCTTCCCCTTTTAGGTTGTGGACCCATTTCGTGCATTAACCCTTTTGGTCTTGTATATATGTATTTAGACAGGATTGTGTTGGTCTAAAAGTATCACTGTGATTTGATTTGTGTGTTGAAACTCAAAGGCCTTAATATAAATGTATTTGTATTTTTGATATATCTACACCTGACTGGGAGTAATTTGTAAGTGTATTTTGCCCTCGGTGCTCATTGAGGTCTTTCACTCACCCTCACCCCTCCTGAGACCTAGTCTTGACCGCCGCCAAGCTACCTTGATTGGTCTGCCTTGTCCAGAAGGTTACCCTTTTCCAAGAAACTAGTCTGGCCTTCTGAACCTCTGCCCACCAGGTCAGAGTTCAGAAATCCATCTTAACAGTATGTACCCTAGGCACAGATGGACAAGAACAATTTAATCAAAGTGCTCCCACCGTTAACGCCAGAGGCGGGGAAATGGATATACATGTTTGAAAAACAGACCGTGGCTGTACCCATTGCCGTGGGTGATATGAACATTTTATTAGTGCCAATAGTAGGGGAGCAGACTGGAGAAGTGTGGATTAAAGCAGGATACCCCGGAGTAAGGTTGATGATGATGCGATTGACGGCGCACTGTTCAACAACATCCTAGCACAGGTGTGGGGCGTGCTTTGGCGCACATACCAACACTCCCCAGAATTGCAGTTCATTATGCAAAATACTATGGGCGATGATGAAGACCCAGCGCAGTTCATTATTAAGGTTCAGGAGATGTGGAGAGCGGAGACAGGGGATCCATTGGGACCGATCAGTTCCCCATTTCTATTTCGTTATCAAAAGGGCCTTACCAAAGGAGGTGCAGAAGGAACTAGACAAAATTGTGGGCAATGAAGCTAAAGTGTGGGCGGAAATACAGAGTATAATAATACACCACTGCAAACAAATAAATGAACGTGAGAAAGAAACGGCACAGCAGTTGCGGGCAAATGAGGGGAAATTGGTACAGAGGAAGCTACCTAAGATAGCTGTAGAAGGGTCAGTGTCAACACCTGCACAGATCGATGCGACAGGGAGTACGCTGGGGACTCTTGAATATTGTAAGGTGCATTTGAAAGGCCGTATTGAACCCAACGGAGGGAGGCCCAAGTTGCAAGGAGGAGCCGAGCCTGGCAGAGGGAGCTGCAAGGGGCGAAGAGAAATCACCCAAGGTGCAAGATTACCAAAGGAACTTTTGTTTGTTTGTTGATTTTATCCATCAGCCCTTCTAAGCCAAGAGACATTGTAGAAAAGAGACTTGGCCCCTGAAGGTTCTGGTATTGTTGAACTGGAATTGTGAACCTCGTGCTGGAGAGGCCCAGGAGTGTGTTGTGCTCAGAAGACCCTCCTTGTCCCGTGCTAGAAACGTGGGGAAGGGAGACCCGGCCATACAATCGTGACTCATCATTTTGTGAACACTTCTTTCTTTTCTGGTGAACAATATCCCACACTCTTTTTGTAACTTAGTGATGAGGATTGGCAATAGGTTTTTTAGTATAGGCCCTTTTTATTTTCACAAGACGCCACTAGGTCTGCCTTATTATTTGATGGTCATAGCTTGCACCCATCTTAGATTTAGGTTTAGGTTTAGATTAGGCGTTTATCTCACCCATTAAAGTTCAATAAAGTTCAATAAGCACCCTTGAACTTTGATCACTTGTGTCTGTCTTTACTGTTGCCACCATGAGTTCCTTACACTACCCACCTCAGAAAATAAATGTGTCTAAGTGGCATGGGCCCTATGCTATATTAGAACGAACAGTAAGCTGTACTTATAAGTCCATTTGTATCATGTAAATCTCTCGAAAGAGTGGAAAGAAAACCTGTCAGGCACCCATGTGAAAATATTAGCCTGTCTGCTTCCAGAAGAGATAGACAACCTTGAATTCATTCCTCCAGAGCTATCGATCCAACATCAAGAAGATCTAAAAGATGCAGTCAACTCCTTTTCCGATGTATTCTCAGAAACACCAGGAAGAGTAAAAGGCACATACCACTATATTAGAACACCTAAAGGTAAAATGGTTAATTTAAAACCATATAGACTCCCAGAAGCCCGGAAACAGATAGTGATTGAAGAAGTCAACAAAATGTTGAAAGCCAACATTATCAGACCTTCATCAAGTCCTTGCTCCTCTCCTATCGTGTTGGTCACTAAACATGACAGTTCCTGGAGATTCTCTATAGATTTCCGTCAAGTTAATTCCATTTCTGATTTCGATGCCTATCCCATGTATCGATGACCTAATTGATAAACTCTGAGCAGCCACCTTTTTATCTACCCTAGATTTAACCAGAGGGTACTGACAATTTCCAGTACATGGGCCAGATAAGGAAAAGACAGCGTTTTCAATGCCCCTAGGACTGTTTCAATTCAAAGTCCTCCCTTTTGGCTTACACAGCAAACCAGCCACTTTCCAGCGCCTCATGTATAAAATCCTCAAACCGTATTCCGATTTCTGCGGGGCTTATATTGACGATATCGTCATTTATAGTAAAACCTAGGAAGACCATCTCTTCCATCTTTATACCATCATGAAAGTCCTCAGAGAGGCCGGCCTAACTGCTAATCCAGCCAAATGCAGACTGGCCCGGTCAGCCATAAAATACCTCAGCTTCTTTGTAGGGAATGGGAATGTACAGCCTCAACATGAGAAGGTGATAGCCATCCTAGAAATACCAACACTAGAGACCAAAAGAGATCTTAGGGCCTTTTTCAGGTTAATAGGATATTACCGTAGGTTTATCCCTAACTTTTCAGACAAAACAGCTAGGCTGACAGACAAACACAAGAATGCCGAACCCCAGAACTTCATTGGAAGGACGAGGATGATATATGTTATGACACTCTAAAACAAACTCTGTGCCAAAACCCAATCCTGAAGGTAGTAGACTTCTTTAAAGAATTTATATCAGAGACAGATGCCTCGATTACAGTCTTAGGAGCAGTACTGTCCCAGGTTTGCAATGGTTTAGAAGACCCTATCCTATTTGCAAGTCGCAAGCTCTTCCCATGTGAAATAAATTAGTTGTTGGAATTAGAGTCCCTGGCCATCAAGTGTGCCATTATCCATCTTAGAACTACCTATTAGGAAGAAAGTTCACGCTAGTTACACACCACTCACCCCTAGTTTGGATTAGCCAACGCAAAGATCCCAACCCTCGGGTCATGCGATAGTTTCTAGACCTACAACCCTACTGCTTCCAATGGAACACCGAACAGGAAAAGAACAGGGGAATATAGATTTCCTTTCCCCGTTCCCCTGTGAAGCAGATACCGCTACATCACATGGAGGAAGGGTATGTGAGAAATCTGAAGGTGTCTTGCCCGCTAGTCCCCGGAGATCTGTTATCCAGGTGGCCAGGACACAGCCATCACTATTGGATCCAGTTCCTTCGGGTGGACCAGTGGGGAGGATCACCTGGATTGGGGAGCTTTGGGGAGTGTAAGTGGGACACCGACCGGTGAGACGCGGTAACCCTTTCCTCCTAACCCTTTTCCCCCAGAAGCTCTACCGCCTGCCCCTTTTCCAACACAAATCCTTTCTTACACTGTAACAGACAACGGACAGAGCCAATTACACCAGACCAGCAGTCCAAATGGAAGAGAAAGGCAGTGAGACCTGGAGGGAAGACGAAGAGGGAACTGCCCTTGCCCTTTTCAACTCAGACACGAGAAGCACCCAAAAAGGAAATCATAAGACCGGGAAGTCCATCTGGCGTGTGGTGTGACAGGTGTGAACAGCACACAGGGCTCCCCCGTGCTGATAGGCAAAGCTGGAGGAAGTGCTTGCCGCTGTGGTGCCGTCCTTGACTCCCAAGGCAAGAAAACTCTGACAGTTAGCACAGCCAGTGAGTCGAAGAAGATAGATGGTAAAACTGAACTGTGCTGGGACCAAGGTTGCAGGCGGCGACCTTATTGAACAAAGAAATGGTGTAAATGAACTTGAAAGAAACCCCAGACAAAGGTTCAGAAGCAGAGTGATCCGGCGTCGCGAGCTACTCTAACTAAAGCCTTTTTTGGGTTGTAGTGTTGTTTTGTTGCTATGAAACCAAGAGGTCTTAAGAGTGGCTGGAGAGAAGTGTCAAAGTGGTCCTACAAGGGTCGAGAAAAACCCCTTGTACACTCGAAAGTCTTTCACATATTGAAGAAAGGTGAATGTGTAAAGACTGACTGGGGGCTGGAAAATCATGGGAAGTGAACCCTACATAGTGCTAAAAAACTGAATGAACTGTGAAACTGGCAAATGTAACCCCAACAGAGGGATGCCAAACTGAATGATACATTTTTGAGTGAAAGGCTGTAGTGAACCCGATTGAGGGAGGCCAACATTGCAAGAGGGATCAGAGCCTTGCTGAGGGGGATGCAAAGGGGTGATGTTACTCACTACGCTGGCCAGGGCGTTGAACACAGGGCCTCAAGGTGGTTGGAGGAATGATGAAGGACGAGAATCACGTGGATCTCCAGAGCCGAGGTTCTTCCAGAACCTGGGCCTCCTCAACTTGTGGAAGTTATTTACTATGATATGCCCCTCTGATGGGTGTTATGAACACAGGAGTAGATCAAATTTAGGAGTGGGGAATACGTGCACTGCCAACCCAGAATTCTGTAGGAAGAAAGAAATAACAGGTTAATGCTGACGGAAGAATAGGAAGACAACAGTATAGTCTAATTCCTCCCCGACTATACCTTATGAGCAAAGCTGTTATGACTTAGGATGACTTATGGCCCTTTGTAACGAGAGAACAGCTAGAATTACCACTTGCTATCAGGGAATGAGAGTTTGAAAGGAAAAATCAGTGCAGAGTCTTACCACAACAGCGGTAGAGGAATTCCTTGAACCAATAATGAGTTTCAAACAACGACAGGGCAAAATAACAAACAGGTAGTTAGTAGAGGTACGTAACCCAGAGCGGCACGCGGGTTGCACTAGGTCCGGGATGGTGCACTACCTGCAGAGTGTTCTTTGTGCACTCTATGTTGGATTTAGGTTCATAGTGAGGATCTCTGTGAGGACTAATGAGGCAGATGATTTGAAGTGGAGAGTCTTGATACTGGAGACTGGGTGGTCAGAGGTGCATATAGTCAAATAAGGAAACTGTGTAAATCCCTCAGAGTGCAAAGGGAGTATTCCCCAACTTGGGTGTAAACCAATGGAGCAAAAAGCAGGTGCAACAATGGGCTTACCGGATGTCTATAGGAGACGATGCAATGCCGATATAAAGTTCCATGCAGGCAACGTACAATGGGCTTACCAGATGTCTGTAGGAGGCAATGCAATGCTGATATAAAGTTTGATGCAAGCAACGTTGTTTGCTGAAGAACACACATTGCGCAATCAAAGGAGTCCCGGGACTGGCTGATTTCGGCAATGAGAAGACAAGATGATATGCAAAACATTAGGCAGAGGCAGTCCGAGGATAATCCAGGTCGATTACAAGAATTCGAGGGACCGAGATGAAAGGCACAAAGGAGTCAGTTTAGCAAGCTGTGGTCAAGTTAGGAATCAAAAGGTAAACAGAGATAACCGCAGGAATAACGCTACAAATAGAAGCAGCGTTCAGAAAGAAGACGCCGGTTTTAAGTGTTTGTTGAAAAGGCGGGTCATTCGAGACCCTGTAGCAGACAAAGTCAGCTGACTAGTCACGTGACGTAATCTTCGTTTCTGTACATCAGAGAGAGCCTTTGCAGCTTGTTGCCATGGCAATCACCAACGCTGCCAAAATGACATATATGAATGCTGTTTGGTACGATATGAACGCTGCTTGATATGATTGACAATAGGGGACCGCTGCCGGGTGTAACAGCATCCACCCCCAAAGACAGCGGCAACCCTCTGAATGCGTGGAAAGAACGCAACAGGTCCGGGGAATGGATATGAGCCAAAGGCTCCCATGTTCTGTCCTCGTGTCTGTAGCCATTCCAGTCTACGAGGTAATAAGGCAGACCCCTTCTGAGCTTGTAGTCCAAGATACGGGCTACCTTGTATTCCACTTCACTGTCCACCAGAACAGGGTACGGGTGCGAAAGCAAGCGGGTATTAGGCAAGGCTTGATCAGGGAGACGTGAAACACAGGGTGTACACGCCAGGATACTGGAAGGGAGAGCTTGACTGCCACAGGATTGATCAGAGAAACAATCTTGTATGGACCTACGAAGAGAGGGAGCAAGGAGATTTTACTGGGTATACGCAGATGAAGGGTAGATAACCAAACCTGCATGCCAGCGCGATAATCCGGGGCTAGGGTACGACGGGTGTCTGCATACTTTTTTAACCGTATCCGAGCCCGCAGAAGGTGATATCGAATGTCCCTATGTAACTGGTCCATATCACGAACACAGGAGAGGGCAGCGGGACTGGCAGTAGGAAGCGACGGTTCTAGAGGTAGAGCGCGTGGATGCTGACCATACAATGTGCAGAAAGGTTACACCCCAGTAGATGAATGCACTAAGTTGTTATATGCAAATTCGGCAGGGTACAATACCGACAGCCATGAGCTCTGGAATTGGAGGCATAAACACCAAAGTTACTGTTCCATAGTAGCATTAGTCTGTTCAGTCTGTCCATCAGTCTGGGGATGATGAGATGACGGAAACCTGTCCTCAATCAACAGAGAGGTAGTGAGAGCCTTCCAGAACCGGGATGTAAACTGGGTACCCCGATCAGACACTATGATGGAAGGCAAACGATAATGACAGAATACGTTCTCAAGGAAGAGTTTGTCAAGAATGGATGCAGTAGGGAGACCCGAACATGAGACCAACACTGCTACTTTAGAAAAGTAGTCTACCACTATCCAAATGGTGTTGTACCCATCGATTTCAGGCAGTTCGACAACGAAATCCATAGATATCATCTGTCAGGATTTGTACGGAACAGGAAGTGGCTACAGAAGACCCATGGGCTTCAAATTGGTTGACTTGCATTGAGCACAGATTGCGCAGTTCGACAGATAGTCATTGACATCCCTTGACATAGACTGCCACCAAGCCCAGCGCCTCAGGGACTCCAGGGTTTTCTGTTGACCAGGATGAGCAGCTATGATCGAGTCATGAGCCCATCACAGGGCATGGATACTCACCTGCCTGGGTGGAATAAAGATCTTACCCTGTGTCTACGTCAGGCCCTGGATGATGTCCAGGTTGAGTTCCCTGCCCTACATTGAGTGAGAGACAACCCAGTCCGTAATGAGAGACCGTAAGGATGGCTGTACATTACACCCACAAACCACTCTATTTGGCAAGAGTAGTAGAGGTTCCCTATGCAAAGGAGGATCCTCTGACTGTAAATGAGAGAGAGCATCAGCAGAAGCTTGAAGCTTGGCAGGACCGTAGGTGATAGAGAACTGGAATTGAGAAAAGGAAAAAAGGTGCCAGCAGGCTTGTCTGGCCATTAAGCATTTCATGGATTGAAAGGCCAGGAGGTTCCGAGGATCTGAGTAGACTGTGACCAGGTGTCGAGCACCCAATAGATGATGTCTCCATTCTGTAAAGGCTTCTCTTATAGCTAAGAGTTCACGGTCCATGATGGTATGGTTTCTTTCGTATGTAGACAGCTTCCTTGAATAGTAGGCGACGTGATGGATGTCGCCACACTGGGACAGGCTTGTGAGAGAAGAGCGCCTACTGCAAATCCCGAGGCATCTGCCTCAACAAAGAATGGTAGATCAGGGTTGGGATGTTGCAAAACCGGTGCCGATGAGAATGCAGCTTTTAATACTTCGAAAGTGGCCTGGGCCTGCAGAGACCAGGTAAAAGGAAACTTTGCACTTGTTAAAGCTGTGAGAGGAGCTGAGATGGACGAGAATGAATAAATGAATCGCCTGTAAAAATTGGCGAAGTCCAGGAAAGACTTAGATATTTCACTGTTTTGGGCACAGGCCATTCTAGGACTGCTTTTATCTTGGATGTACGCATGCGCATACTGTGGTTGGTCAAATCGTACCCTAGGAACTCATCTTCAGATGCATGAAAAACGCATTTCTCCACTTTAACGAACAGATGGTTTTCCCAGAGCCGTTGCAACACAGAGCGTACATGTTGAATGTGCTCAGATACGGAAGGTGAGTAAATAAGGATATCATCCAGGTAGAATGCCACGTACTGATTCTGGATGTCTTGAAAGAGATCATTCATGAAAGCCTGAAACGTAGCAGGTGCATTACAGAGCCCGAAAGGCATCAACAGATTTTTGTATAGGCCGAACCGGGTCTTCAAGGCCGTTTTCCACTCATCGTCCCCCCTAATACACGCATGATTGTAGGCACCTCTGAGATCCAATTTGGTGAATACCTGGGAAGACCCCAACTGATCAAGGAGGGCTGATATGAGAGGAAGTGGGTACTAGTTTTTTTACCGTTACCGCGTTCAAAGCCCTGTAATCTATGCAAGGCCTTACGGCTCCTTCTTTTTTGGGAACGAAAAAGAGCGGAGAGGCCGTGAATGATTTTGAGGGACAAATAAACCACATCTCAAGTGCTTTGTCTATGTATTCTTTCAGTATTTGATCCTCCTAGAGGGTCAAGGAATACACTCGACCTGACAGAATTGTTGCCCCTGGTACAAGGTCTATTGGACAATCGTAGACCCACTGTGGTGGAAGAGTCTCTGCTATCCCCTTGCCAAAGACGTCATGAAAGTCAGAATATGCGTGAGGTATGCTGTTGGTTGATGCAAGCGAAACAGTCCCAATGAAGGAGGACGTGGCCACCAGAGCCTGGTAGGGCATCCCCGCAGTGATTCTGTGCGCAAGCAGACACTGGCTGTTGTACATTGCTGAAGGTAACTGAATCAGATGCAACACCCAGTCATTGACTGGGTTATGATGCTGAGACCAAGGAAGGCCCAGTAGGGCTTTATATTGTGGAGCTTTAATAAGGTCAAAAGAAATCACATCTGTATGGCCATCAGAAGTACACATGGAAATAGGAACCGTCTGTCGTGTGACTGGTCCCGACTCCAGTATGGAACCATCCACTGCATTGACAGCCTCAGGTTGGTCTTTGGTCACTGTTGGAATCCCTGAAGAATGGGCGTATTGTTGATCCATATAATTGCCAGTGGCCCCATAGTCTATGATATCAGAGGCCGGAAAAGGGACTCCTGAAGCGACCGAAAATGTGACAGGAAGATGAAAAAGCGCTGCTTGCCCAGATACCTAACTTTCCCGACGTAGGGACTCTAGCTAGTTTCGAGATTTGGTGTTTCCCACCTTTCTCTTGGGTTTTTTGGTGCAGTCTTGTAGCAGACATTCAGATGGGCCACAATACATACACAGGTTATGGGACCTCCGGTATTCCTTTTGTGCCGAGTCAGTGGACCCTCCATGGCTCCGACCTGCAAAGGTTCTGGAACAGGCACTTGTGAGGTCCCAGAATCCAAAGGTACAGGAACAGGAATCGCTTTCTTCTCTCCCCGTCTCCCAGCCCTTCGGGTGTCGATTTGTAATACTAAATCGAGTAATTCCCCGAATGTTGTAGGTACCACAGGGACTGTGGACAGAGTGTCCTTAAGCTCCTCGGACAAGCCCTGTTAAAACACAGCTGACTTTTCCTTTTGGGGCCAATCTCTCTCGCAAGCCAGCTGGTTAAACGTAGCCAGGTAGGTCAGGAGAGAGGAGTTTCCTTGCCTTAACTTCAAAGATTCCAGGTCTGTGGCTTGGGTGGTATACCGGTGTCAAACACTCGATTCATGGCCTTGATCAGAGCATCAAAATCATATAGTACATAGCTATTTGATTCCAATAAGGGGTTTGCCCAAGCAGCAGCTCTACCCCCTAAATTTGACAAGACGAAGGCTGCCTTAGTGGTGGAGGTAGGAAAGGAAGACGGGCGGCAGAGGAAGTGCAGTTTGCACTGGTTTATAAAGGTTCAGTAATTCTTTGGATCACCCATAAAGTGTTCTGGAGGCACCAGTGGGAACTGAGTCAACATTAACACAGGAGTAGGTTCCTGGCTCAGGAGAGGAAACCCAGAACCAGAAGCGGTACTCCCTGAAGCTTCAGCCCCTTGGGAACGGGGTGAAGTCATCATTTCCTGAAGGGAGTCGATGCAATGACACAATGCGTCATGGGCAGAGGTAAGATCAGTACGTAGATCAGCAACCACCTGCATAATTGTTGCTAAGGCATCTGAGGATTCCATTAGCTCTTTTCAGGCTTCTATTTCTGTTACTCACCACACTGGCTGGGGCGTTGAACACAGGGCCTCAAGGTGGTCGGAGGAATGAGAAGGGTGAGAATCCGGTGGATCTCCAGAGCCGGGGTTCTTCCAGAACCTAGGCCTCCTCCATTTGAGGGAACTCTTTACTATGATAGACCCCTCTGCTGGGTGTTATGAACAGACAGAGGAGTAGATCAAATTAAAGAGCGAGGAACACAGGCACCGCCAAACCAAAATGCTGCAGGAAGAAAGAAATAACAGGTTAATGCTGATGGAAGAATTGGAAGACAACAGTATAGTCTAATTCCTCCCTGACTATACCTTTGCAACCACTTCTTTGCCTCAGGATCCTTCCCCTCTGCTCTGATGTACTCCTTTGTGCATCCTCTTCTCAAGAAACCCACAGCTGATCCTTCTTGTCCAGCTAACTATCGCCCAATTTCCATTACTCCCTTTCTTGGCAAACTCTTGAAAAAGTTGGCCATCTCTCAGCGTAACCTTCATTCCAATTCTGTTGGCTGTCTCCATGACCACCAGTCTGGCTTCAGAGCTGCCAGAAGCACGGAAACTGCTCTCATGAACATCCGTGAACATCTGCTCGTCAACGTTGACTCTAACATTTCCTCTGTCCTCATCCTCCTTCGATCTCTCTTCTGCCTTCGACACAGTCAACCATACCATCCTGCTCAACCATCTCTGTGAAAACCTGGGTATCACTGATCAGGCTCTGGCCTGGCTGACCTCTTTCCTCTCAGATCGACCCTCCCAGGTCCAACTTGGGTCCTTCCTTTCATCTATCTTCCTCTAATACCTGTGGTATTCCCCAGGAACTAACCTCTCGCCCTGGCTTTTCAACCAATACCTGGCAACTCTCGCCCACTGCATTGCCACTTTCTGGTCAAATTTCCAGTGCTACGCTGATGACACTCAACTCATTTTCAGGCTGCCCTCTGCCACCTCCTCTCCCTCTCTTATCTCTGATTGTCTAACTGTCATTCAAGATTGGTGAGCCACCAATAATCTTTGTCTGAATGCCAGCAAGACGGAGATCCTCCTCATTGGCACACCTTCACCATCCTTTCCCCTCATTCTCTGGCCGGCCTCCCTTGGCCCTCCTTCTACCCCCACCTGTGAGGCTAAGAACCTCGGGGTCATCGTTGACTCCACCCTTTCCTTCTCCGCCCACATCTCTGAGGTCTCTAAAAAGTCACATTTCTGACTGCACCTCCTCAGAGGTACTCTGCCTTTCCTCTCCTTCCCCCAGAAGCTCATGGTAGCCCAAGTTCTGGTTCTCTCTAGCTTGGAATATTGTAACAGCCTCTTTCTAAATCTACCTGCCTCTACTCTCCGCCCTCTGCAACTAATCCAGAACAGGACTACGAGACTTATCCTTGGCCTCAAGCCCTGGGATCCTATCTCTCCAGCTCTGAAATCTCTCCATTGGCTCCCAGTGGATGCAAGGATTAAATTCAAAACCCTCTGCATTGTCACCAAGGCTTTCTGGGGCATGGGTCCAAAATACCTTCAGCTATCCCTCCGCAAATACTTCCCCTCTCGAGCTCTTCACTCATCTACCTCCAACTCCCTCAGGGTCAGTCATTTTTCAAAGAAACAAGCTGGGGGTAGATCTCTGTCTTCGGCTGTGGCCTCTTTCTGGAACAGCCTCTTGGCCACTCTAAAACTTGAGGAGAACCATCTCCGGTTCTGGAAGCACCTCAAGACCTTCCTCTTTTCTTCTGCCTTCGCTCCCCCTCTCCCGTGCTGATCTGTTCTCTCTTGGCACCGTCCACCTGGCCACCTTCTGTCCTCCGGGCCCAGGTACCTGCTCACCCTGCCACCCTCCCGCACTGCCTCCGGGCCACCCCTTGCACTGGGGTCTGTATCTGTACCCATATAGCCCCCCCTTTTTCTTCCTGCACTTATCAGACCTACCCTGCCTGCTGCCTTAAACCTAGCACTTGCAAATTGCTGTCTGCACTAAAACTGTTTGTTGCCTTTATTATTTATTTATTGTTATTTATCTGTTTCTCCTCTGCTTTGCACTTTCCACTTCTCCCCCCTTCCATGCACTTTTCCCCTTCCCCTCTCCCATGCACTTGCGCGTTCTCAATGTCCCTGGGCTTAGTAAGATCGCTGTTTTGTTCTCCCCTCTTCCCCTCCCTTGCCTTGTCACGCTCTGAAACACCTGTGTACGAGCGCAATAGAAATAAAATATCAATACCTTATGTGCAAAGCTGTTATGACTTGGGATGGCTTATGGCTCTGTGTAAGGAGAGAATGGCTAGAATTACCACTTGCTATAAGGGAATGAGAGTATGAAAGGAATGATCACTGCAGAGTCTTACCACAACATGGGTAGAGGAATTCCTTGAACCAATAATGAGTTTGAAACCAACGACAGGACAAAATAACAAACAGGTAGTTAGTAGAGGTAAGTAACCCCGAGCAGCACAAGGCTCGCACTAGATCCGGGATGGTGCACTACCTGCAGAGCGTTCTTTGTGCACTGTATGTTGGATTTAGGTTCACAGTGAGGATCCCTGTGAGGACCGATGAGGCAGATGATTTGAAGTGGAGAGTCTTGATACTGGAGACTGGGTGGTCAGAGGTGCAGATGGTCAAATAAGGAAACTGCGTAAATCCCTCGGAGTGCAAATGGAGTATTCTCCAACTTGGGCAGCTTACCAGATGTCTATAGGAGGCGATGCAATGCCGATATAAAGTTCCATACAAGCAATGTTGCGCGCTGAAGAAAACACAACGCGCAATCAAAGGAGTCCCGGGGACAGGCTGATTTCGGCAACGAGAAGAAGACAATGTGCAAAACGTTAGGCAGAGGCAGTCTGAGGATAATCCAGGTCCATTACAAGAGTTTGAGGGACCGAGATGAAAGGCACAAAAGAGTCTGTTTAGCAAGCCGTGGTCAAGTCAGGAATCAAAAGGTAAACAGAGATAACCACAGGAATAACGCTACAAATAGAAGCAGCGTTCAGAAGGGAGAAGCTGGTTTTAAGCGTTTGTTGAAAAGGCGGGCCCTTCGAGATCCCGTAGCGGACGAAGTCAGCTGACCAGTCACGTGACGTAATCTTTGTTTCTCTACAGCGGAGAGAGCCGTTGCAGCTTGTTGCCATGGCAATCGCCAATGCTGCCAAAGGAGCGCGGTCATGCGCCAAAATGACATATATGATTGCTGTTTGGTATGCTATGAATGCCGCTTGGTATGACTGACGTGAGGGGACCGCTGCCCGCTGCCGGGTGTAACAGGCGAAGAGCAATCGCTCAACATGAAAGATTACGAAAGGAACTTTTGTTTATCGTTTTGGTTCAGCCGGCCTTCTAAGGCAAGAGACTTTGCAGGAAAGAGACTTGGCCCCAGAAGGTCCTGGCATCGTTAAAAGGAACTGTAACCTCGTGCTGGCAAGGCCCAGGCGTGTGCTGTGCTCAAAGGTCCTGTCTTGTGCTAAAACACTTCTTTCTTTTCTTGTGAACATTACCCCACATTACTTTATAATTTAGTTGTAAGGACTGGCAATAGTTTCTTTTAGTATAGGCCCTTTTTATTTTGACAAGACGCCACTAGGACTACCTTATTATTATTTGATGGTCGTAGCCTGCTGCCATCTTTGATTTAGATATTGATTAGGCGTTTTTCTCACCCATTATACAGTTTAATAAACACCCTTGAACTGTGATCACTTGTGTCTGTCTTTACTGTTGCCACCATGATTTCTGTACACTACTCAAAGAGCATCTGCATACGAGCTAATTCTCTGCAGCCCAAATATTCACATTGTACGATGTAAGACAATGAACCCTGCAACATTCATAACAGAAATGTTCACTGATGACGACTTAGCCAGACACGACTGCATAACATACAAGGGGGAGGCGGATGACATTCCCAAAGCAAAGGACATACCACTAGAAGGGGGGGGGTCCTCTTCATTGATGGGTAAGCGACAATTGACCAGGACACAGTTCTCAGGGATACTGGTGCAGCGGTGGTACGCCTAGTGGACAGTGAATATGAGACATTCATCTTAAAAAGGCTACCTATGCATTATTCAGCGCAGGCATCAGAATTCATTGCACAATCGTCACAGGGGTGCCAAGTGGACATTTATTCAGACTTGGCATACGCCACAAAACAACAGTGCATGCCGTCTATTGCGATGGAAAAGGAGGGCTTCAGGAGGGTGGATAGGTCCCCAGTGCAACATGCAGCGTTATTAGACAAGCACATTTTCGCACTTTCACAGCCTTCTGTAGTGGCGGTCATCAAATGTGCCACCCACACTAACAACACTGACAAGGTGTCACTCGGATACGCTGCCGCAGACACAACGGCCAAAATTGTTGCATATCTCCCAGTGCCAACAGTGGCGGAATATAGTGTCACAACCAGTGGCGGCTAGTGAGTTTGAAAGCTGGTGGGGTGTACATTTCCCTGGGGTAATTTGGGAGGGGGGTGTGCGCAGCGCACAAGCCCACACCACACAATGTGGGTGCAGGGGGGGTTCTCCCCCACAAACATTTTTTAAAATGGCCTCCAAAATGTGTAATTTACTGTCCAAACCCACCAAAATAAAAAGCATTAGGTTTTACACACTAATGGTGGTACACTATTCTTACGTGCGCAAGTGTGATGGTGTATTTTACAGCAGCTTGTATTGAGAATAGCTGGTACTATGGTGTTTGCATAAAGAAATTCATTATATATGTAGAACCTGATAGAATGGATAGGCCTGGATTGTTATCATTATGGCATCATTACTCTTTGTTATGGAATCATTCCATTATTGTATCCTGCTTAGTTATCCATCATCTGATTAGTACTGATTAGGAGTACTGACGGTAACATTACACTATCCACAATTATTCTGCTACATATAGGTAGCATTTGCATTTGCTTTTAGAATGACACACTGTCATATTTGAAGAGCCATGTAGAGCCATTTAGAGACAAGGTATATTTGTAGAGACACATGTAGAGACTGTTATGTATTATGTATGCATGTGTAGAGACACGCACTGAGTGTGCAATTAGAATGAGTTTGCATTATGTAGTGCTTGGATTTTCGAGAGAAAGCGTAAATGCTAGAAAGCACGTAGCTGGCTCACAAGCCATTTTGAATAGAGACACACAGAAGCGCCACTGGGCTCTGTGCAAAATGTTATGGTACACTGTGAAGGAAAGGAATGTAAACAGTTCTTGGCAGGCACAGATGAACCTTTGTCCGAGTGGAGAAGGCGAAGGAGGCTTAATCAGCCTTGGGCTGGTGTTCGCAGAGAGAGAAAAGGTGGGAGGCAGCGCCATGGAGCAGGGAGATGGTTTGCTCTCTGAGAGAGAGAGGGATAGTGAATGACAGTGAATTGAGGAATAGATGGATAGATGGTGTATTGCAGGCAGACAGAAGGCCATGACAGAGATATGCTTTGAAATGTCACATTGACAAAGAACACAACCAGAACACGGAGTGATTGCAAGTGAAAGTACATGCAAACACAGACTTTCAGGCATTGCTCATATTTAGAAATGCTGACAGAGACAGAAAGAGACATTCTTAGTAAAGAATGAATGTAACCATAGGGATTTGAATATGTCATTGGACAGTATAATGGAGAGAAGGGGAGTTCACTAGTTGTTGGAGATGGAGATGTTGATGGAGTTCGAGTTCGATGAGATCGAGAGCTTGGCAAAGGCTTGAGGCAGTTCAAGGGACCTGACTGCCTGGTTGCAGAGTAGCGGGAGTGGAGAGCTTGCACAGAGCAAGAGGGGAGTATTGCTGAAAAAGACATGGGTGCATGGGGGATTTAGAACAGACTCACACAAAGAGCTTTGGGTTTGGGATAGGGGAAATCAGACAGGGATTGTCTGAGAGAGAGTGGGAAGTATGGTGTGGATTGGAGAGGAATGCTGAATGCTGGCACTTGCCATATGTATATTGCATTAGACATTATAGAACCAGTTAATCACAGGCTTGCATTAGAAGCCTGTAAGGCTTATAGTTATTCACTGCATGGTAGATTTGCACCAGAAGCATAAAAGGTGCAAATTCGAGATTTTCATAGCTTTAGGAATGCTTGCATCATGCCTTGTTATGTATGAATAAATGTATTCTATTGTTATAATTGAATCGATTCTTGTGTTTTCTTTGTGTCTTATGTTATTGCATAGCATAGGAGTAAGGTAGGTATATGTTGTTAGGAGTAATCTAGGAGTAACACAGTGCACAAAGGCCCTGAGATACGAAAGCAGGGGGGGGGCATAGTGATCCACACCCCCCTAGGAGATTGTCTAAGATTGTCTAAGACCGGTGCATGGTTGTCCAAGAGGGGCTAGACCGTGATAGGAATTGTTTGTCTGTCTCTCATATAGATAGCCAGTAATGATGGAAACATATCATTTTGTCATGCTGTTAATGGTATTCATATGCGTTCATCCTCTTACTAAGGTGTGATTTTAGGCATTTTCAAAAAGGGGAGAAACTAAGCTAAAATATTACTTGTTAACCACTTAATTAATGCAACATTTGTTCTACCTCTAATGGCTGTCTGACTCACTGAGTTGCCATTGCTTCAGTTGCTCAAAGTTGAAACACATGGAATGCACAGGTCACAGAAATAGCACATACATATTGCATGGAGAAAAATGCAACAGAAATAGTTCACTAAGTTTAATATTTTCAGTGTTTTATTATCATAACCAACAACCATGACATCATAATCTGATCAACAATTAAACAAACTTCACATATCTCACTGTTCTGTCAAGTAGATCACTGCAACCTTACACAAAATCCTAACATGTAAAAACATTGAAACAATTAAATAATTCAATGAAGGTATAACCCACAAAATAACTGCAAACAGCTTGTAACAGAACAACACTCAACTCTCAATAATTTTGAAAGTTTGTAAACAAATTGTTCACGTCTATGTTTCAGAGAGGCAAATCTATCAATAGTCCATGTATTGAAGTCAGGGATCACTTGAATGAGTTCTTTTTCCATGGACAGCATGGCCAAAACATTCAGACGATCCTCAGTCATTGTGTTTCTCAAGAATGTTTTAACTAGCTTCAGGGTGGAGAAACAGCGCTCAGACTCAGCTGTTGTCATGGGTGAAATAATCAGAATTTTTAATAAATGGATTGTCTCACAGAATGCTTCTTCCAGATTGTTGTAAATCAACAATTTTGAATTGCCCCACATGCACTACAGAATTCCAGTCGCTCATAAACAATTGAAAGCTCAGTGCGCATGTCTTTCCTTGTTTAACATGGTGTATGGTTCGACAGTTGCAGTCAGCGCATCATTGGGACATGACTACCCATGTATTTGAAATAGGTCACTCTGCAACAATTTGGCCCCCTCCAAGTGTTTAGTAAATGCTAAGTTTTCTTGGACCTGTGTAACTATGATATCAGATACTTCTTTTGCCAAACGATTTAAAGTGGTCATATTTATGTTGCGACTTGCAAAAGTTTAGCTTCCAAATTGTCAGTGACTCTGCCAATGCACTTGATAAACGTTGCATTAGCTTTCTGCACATACACATAATTAATATCTCACTTCTGTAGCTGGTTATATAGAATGTCAACATGGGGCATTATGTCATTGAACAAAAAAAGGAAGAAAAGGAACTTCTACTCTTTCAGAGTTCTAATGAATCCATGGGCCTCATGCACAGTAACTATCAAAATCATCCTGTTTTTTAATGATCTCAGAGCATCTATGGAGTGCGTTCCTATGCTGATATATGGCTGATATATGGCTTCTACTACCCGAATATGGTAGCTCCAACAAGTGCAAGATGGTCTTGGAAGTCTTTTATCTGATACCTCATCTCAAACTTTGGTTCTTTTTGGAGAACGAGAAAAACATGTACAGAAGCCAGAGATATCAGTAAAGAAAATTTGAGCTTCTGATATTTTGGAAATAGCTTGTTCCATTATGGGGTTAAGCTGGTGTGCATAGCAATGAACATAATGGGAATTTAAATGCACTTTGGCTACTTTCTTTTGGACTCCACCAGACACCCCCCTCATTATACTCGCACCATCATATGTTTGCGAAATTCTTTTTTTGTGGCAATCTTGGGGGAATACGTTGTCCCATTTTTTCCATTATGGCAGTAGAAATGGTCTGTGCACTATAGTCTTTCAGGTGAATAAATCCATAAAACCTTTCAACAATTCTGATTCGTTCATCAATGTAGCGATAGACTAGCACAGACTGAGTCTTAGTGGAAACAGCGGTTGTATTGTCTGCCTGAATAGCCACTTAGTCCATGCGTTTTAACTGCTCTACAATGATCTCTCTTGTAACCGTGAGCATGCAGTCCAGCTGCTTATTCTGAATAGTTTTTAAGTGCCCTTGAAAACTGTTGCATTCTTTAAATGCAGTTCCATTGCACTGTTTATGCTGGATACAAAATTAACCAGGCCTCTAAATACACCAGGATCCAAAGAATCTTCAGTTTCATCATGGCCATGTAAAGCCAATTCAAATACACCACAAAAACGCACACGGTCGATTAACTTTGACAAGATGTATCGTTTTTTTGTCCACATTCTCCTTATACTTCATCACGCTCCTGCGATAGGGTTGTCCAACTCTGTTACAATGTTTACACTTCCCAACATTCGTAACTGTAATATAATCTCAATATGAGATTTGCATGATTCATATTCTCAATATGAGTTTTGCAGGATTCATGTCTCTTGCATTTTTCTGACAAATGCTTTAAGTCAGTGACTCCAGGCTGTTTCACCTCCAAACACCAGACAAGGGAAGCAGAACAAAGACCGGTTGGCAACGCTACCAGTGAGCCATGTCTTCTTTTCATACCAAACCATAGAAAATGTGCATGTGTAGGCCTTTCCCTATCTTTTGCGGACTGCTCAATTTTTAAATCTGGCCGATCAGGCCCTAGTCATTTCACCTCCAGTTTTTCACTGTGTGCAAGTCCGGAAAATGGTTTTGAGAGCAATTGGTCCACTGAATTCATTTTCACCCAGAGTGACACCTATTAATAAGCAGAATTATGATGTAAAAATGTACATGGGATCATGTAGTAATTGTTCAAAGGTATGCTCTTTAATAACACAGAAGTATAATTTGTCAGTACTGGGCACAGATAATATCTGCAATTATACCCAACTCAGCTGTATTTGTCATTGACCAGTACAGTTGAGTTGCATATAATTGCTGGTTATCTATGCATGAGTTAACATACATGCCTATTAGCAACTGTGACACCAGCCACACAGTACGTATTGCAGTTTGTTTGGCAAATGAGTGCTTATTGAAGAAATGAGGCAAGTTTGTTCCGTTAATACTGTTCTAAAAAAACATTGTTTACAATGTGGGGAGAAATGCAGTTTGATTTTTCCGACTGCATCACAACACCTACCCCTCCCAAGGACTGTGGGAGCAATGGTAAAGAAAGAAGGCATTCTGATGTTTTAAAGGTTGTGGGATTTTTCAGCTGTAAAACTGAAATCACTTTATACCATTCAACTGGAGGATACCAGGACATCATGAGTTAAGTGGGAACCACCACCCAATCCAATCCTTTGAAAAACAGTTTCCAAATGGATAATAAGTGTGCTTCCGTTGACCCATAAGCACATTTTTTAGCATTATATGTCTTATGACTTTCCATTTTCACATGCCACCCTGTCAGGTAACCATAGATACCATTGTTTAGTGTACTGTTCATCTGATTTCCTCACCTCTTTGATCCGCACAAACATGGGCTTTTTTCAATTTTTTTAAAGCAAGATAGCTGTTTGCATTCTTTACTAAAGAACCGAAGCAGAGTTGGAGTGCACCGAGCACCCAATGCTACAAAAGACTTGTGCTAACTCACCTGCCTTGTCGTTCTGGAGAATGGTCACTGCAATGAACTCCTTCTCAGGCTATGGGAAAACCAAATCCCTGAAGGTGCACTATGGAGGTGGAAGTCCGATGTTTTTAATTTCACAATTACCTTGGACTGGTTGGATTTGTTCATGCAAGGTGTTTTCGATGGTCTGTAAAGAGAAAGTGAGAGACTGATCTGAGAAAGGGCAGAGCAGTATTAAAATGGTTTCAGGCATTGAGGAGAGAGTTCACTGCTTATAACATTGAAGCTGCACCAAATTAGTCTCATTACAATGTGTAAAGAAGTTAGATGCCCCCACACAAGTGAGTTTGCCCTTTCCCCAAAGTCTCTGTTACCCTCCCTACATTTGAAGGGTTATCCCCTCCACCCCATCAAAATGTGTTGCCTTATTTATAAGAAAAAACTAAAGAACAACTTAAATGTTATGGTTATTTACAGTAGCAAGCACGTCGAATGCAGCAATAACCGCACAGAGTCGAGAAAAGAACACTGAGATCCCACCAAGAGATTTCTTAGGACAACGACAAAAAGGAAAAGAACAAGGAGGAGGAAAAGGACAAGGAGTGACCACCAGGTTCCAATCAAATCAGACTTAGTTGTCAAGTTATCAGATCATACACTCACCAAACGGGAAAACCAAACACTACAGAAAGGTCTAAAATGTGTGCCAACTTACAATACCAACCTATTCAATGCCACAGTAGAATTGCATAAATTGACGCACAAATAAAAATTAAAGGTCTTCTTTGCATAACTTCGAGCACAACAAACGAAAGAACACATGGAGGATAAATATGAAGAATTTAAACTCAAAAGCTTATTTGTCGCACCGATACAAGTACCAGCCATAGATATCTTTGAGAAGATGGTGTCAGCCCTGTTGGACTGTTCCGCCCCTGAAGCCCAATTCTCTCCCTCCTCCTCACCTGACCTCCTCCTCACCTGAGAGACTGGAATCCGAGCTGGTTGGTATCTGTGGTCGCCGGGCATGGTAGTCCTTTTTTAATGAAGACTGTCTAACCCGGGAGAAAGCCCCAGTGAATGCTTACACAACAGCACACCTGTGACTCCTCTTCCGGGAGGGACTTCTGGGGAAAAAAGACTCATAAAGGCACAAAAAAACCCAATGACCAGCAGGTTCCAAGCGGTAGGTAAGACTCCTGGACACAACCCCTCCAAGCGGTCCGCTGGAAGATCGGCTCTGAGGGCTTAGTAGTTGTAGCAAAATGGGATCCAAGAGTCCAGCAGTGACACAGCAGTTGAAACCCAGAGAGCGTACACCATACAAACAAGGCGAGGAAATGAGACTCCACAACAAGAAATAAAAAGCTGAAGTGGGGTCAGCCAGAACAGCGGTGAGGAATGAGTAGCAGAAAGAGAGAGCCGAGGGAGAGCCTGAGACGGCGAGGAGGTAAGTGGAAGCACAGAAGCACAGCACCGAAGCGCATAGCGCAAGAGAGAAGAGTCGGAAAGGAAGAGAAAGAGCATGAGCACACCTGCAAGGAAAGCGTGGTGCCGTGCGGGAAAGACACAGAAGGATGATAAGTTCCCACAGTGGAACGGAAAGGAAAACTAGCGTATTGTAACCAAAGGCTGCGGGGAAAACGAACCGCAACGGTTGCAACACGTCGAATGTTGGCGAGAGGCTTGGCTTAAAGGCTCCAGCAATGGCGGTTGACAAACACTAGACCATAGCTTACGGTGCACTCAGTGCATAGTGGAACAGCTAATGGCCGCCTAGACGTACTCTGGACCAAAGGCGCCATGGAGAGAGGCGCATGACAGATGGTCTTCAAGGATTTGAATAAAGTCAATTTCGGGAAGACAAAATACAATAATCTAAATCGGGGAGAATTACCCATCATCAAATAATTATACACAGACACAAAAATAACAATTAGACCAGCCGACAAGGGAGGAGCCTTGGCCCTCATGAATACAGATGACTACAAGAAGGAACTCAGAAGACAATTGAATGATCACACGATATATGCCAAAATAGATCAATATCTTACCAACGAGATAGCCCAGAATCTGGAGGAATTATTGCATAAAGCGGAAAAAAGAGGATTCATCACAACAAAGATAAAGGCATATTTACAGAACAAACAACCAAAGGTCCCAAATTTATACCTGCTGTCCAAGATTCACAAAAGCCTCATTTGTCCCCTATGGAGACCAATCGTAGCGGCAACAGATGGGATATTACAACCGTTAGGAACGTATCTTGATCATTTCTTAAACCCGGCCATCCAGAAAACATCAACATACGTGAAAGACAGTACTCACTTCCTTAACATTCTAGAAAGTATCAAATTAACACCAGAGGATAGACTGTTCACAACTGATGTCAGAAGTCTTTACACAAACATACCACATGACCTAGGTCAAGAGGCGGTTGAGTGGATGTTACTAAAGGAAGAAGAAATTGGAGCAGCGAAGGAGTTTCTGATGTCATTATTAGCATTCATTTCAGTTAATTTGTACTTTAAATACGAAGAAGATTTCTACTTGCAAGTGTCTGGCACGGCCATGGGGGCCACGATGGCCCCGTCATATGCCAATAGTTTTATGTACCATTTTGAGACTCAACATATCCTAGAAAACGCCAGGTGGAAGGACAAGTTCAAGATCTGGATAAGATTCATAGGAGACATCTTTGGAGTTTGACATGGGAGCAAAACCTTACTTTCTCAATTCCTTGAAGAAATAAATCAGATTTACCAAAGAATTCAATTCACTGCCGAGATGGGCAAACCTGATATACACTACTTGGATGTCAAAGTTCATGTTACAAATCTACAGATAACGACCTCACTGTACACAAAGCCTAGTGACAGAAATAACCTCTTACATCGTATGAGTTTCCATCCAGTGAACACTCTACGCAATTCATCATACGGCCAAATGATAAGGTTAAAAACGGATCATCAGCGACGCAGTAGAATCCAAACAAGAACTTGGCAAACTGAGGAACAAATTGAAAGACAGAGGTTATCCAGAGACAGATCTTCAATCAGCCACTGGTTATCCAGAGACAGACCTTCAATCAGCCACTGAAAAAGTAGGCACACGTACACGGGATTAAGTTTTGCAGACCACACTGAAAAAGGCAGCACCAACAATAGTATATGTCTCTCGTTACTCGACCCAGAGCACGCAGATAAAAAAATATATTAACAAACATTGGAACATTTTAACAAGTGATAACCGTACTAAGGATTTGTTTGCGACAACACCAACATTTTCTTATCAACGCAGCTGCAACTGGAGAGAGTTACTATTGAACACAAGAGGAACTAGTAATAAAACAACAACCAAGATCAAACAAGGAACCTTTCCATTTTTAAACTATAGTAGCTGCAACAACATAATCAAAGGCAACACAGTCTTGCACCCATGGACAGGAGAGAAAATCAGACTTAGAAATTTTGCAACATGTAATTCCGAAAATACAATATATTGGATAAGGTGTCCCTGTGGCCTGTACTATGTAGGAGAGACAGGACGAAAAGTAAGAACTTGCATGAACGAACATAAATCATGCATACACAGAAACAATCCTACGTCATCCGTCACTAGACACTTCAATACAGAACACCATAACGTTGCACAATTGAGATTTCAAGTTCTGGAGGTCATTGAAAAGAGGGAACAACATTGTGACATGAAAAGATTCAGACAACAAAGAGAAGCGTTCTGGATGGATCGACTTGGGACACTGATGCCCAATAGACTGAATGAAGAATGGGACTTACATTGTTTCTTGTAATAAAGGACAAGTATCAACAAAGATTCAGCATCAGTTACATAGACAAGATATAACAAACATGGTGTTAGAAAATACAAGAGAGGGGAAGAAACAGCACCACGAACAAACAAACCTTGGAGTGGAATAGGCTGCTCAACATAACTACATTGCCGGCCTTAAGTAATGAAACTAGCGCATGCATTGAATGATCATGGCCACTGTCTCAGAATAATTATATCGACTTAGAAAAAGAGACACTGCTAACATGTGACCTTAAATCATTACAGCATGCTGGAAGGTTTCAGCAAGCATAGTGTATGAGCAGATCATGATGATTATATGATGAATTTAAGGAATGTATAAATGGTAACAACCTAGAGTAATTAAGTTAGAGTAAAGGTAATCAACACACGCACAAACAACAAGGAGATAAAGTACACAAGTTTATCAAACAGCTGTAATATGAAAGAGAAGCAGAGCTGTAATAGTCGTGTAAAACACAAACGTGACGCTTCTTTTTCAGACAAATAGCGGAACAGAGGTGGAATAGTCGTAGTAATCACAGCATTGCAAACACGCAATGCGAATAGTCTTGATTTATAGGTACAAATACACATGATTGCAGCAATGTTAAGACTAAGAGACAGTTTAGAGTTGTAACTCAATATTCTCAGTTTTATACACAAACACACCTTTTCATTTGATTAAGAAACATCTTCGGTGTAGGTGTCTTTACAAACACAATAATCTAGTTCATCTGGACAAGTAAGTATTAAATCTGAACTACAAACAACATTACAAAATGGCTGCTGCGTTATCACGGCATGGTCACTTTGCAATAAGCAGAATAGCGCAGTAATTTCCATGGCAATACAGGAGATTTAGGAATCAGAGACACGGTGTTGCCTCGCCGTGCAGTAGATTGTAAACCGCAGTATAGGAGGTAAGCAGTTGGATTAAGATATCCTTGTCGGATCGAATAAGCTTTATGCACGTAATTTGAATTATCATAATTCATTTGCAGAACAAGGGGCTCGATAGAGACGCGAGACACGCGCAGCTATTTTTTTTATCATCGGTCAGTGAGTTATACATGCACGATACAGTCTCTTTGACCCTCATGGCTCCTGGACACTGTGTACTAACACGTAGTGATAGGTCACGTAATGATATATTCTAATATTATTCAAAAAGGAATATTGCATTCTAAATGGCAATAGAAACGCGTTTACATTTAAATACACGAAGACACGTTGCAGTATTAGTGCCTAACATAGAGGGATGTTAAGAAACCTCACAAACACGTGTTAAAGAGTGATTCTCACTGTGACTAGTCAAGTAGTCAGATTTATGGATAATAACAGTCTAACAATGTGAATGCAGACAATTTTAAACTTTTAAATGTGGATAGTATGGAAATTGAGAATAATTTTGGACGTCTATGTATCTCTTCTCTACCTATATCCGATTACATGTTGGTTTGTTTACTGTGGGCGCCCTGTTACTGTTTTAAATTCCAGAATTGCATCTATATATTTCCATGCTGGTGATGAAATTCATATGATATCTACTGTAAAATGTATCTGTATAGAGAGCTTGTGTCTAGACAAGCAAACAAGGACTGTGATTGTTTTTGGACAAGAAGGTCAGAACATATCGCCCCGAAGAAGGACAGAAATCCGAAATGCATAGGCCATATACATGTTCCTTTTGTGCCTCTACACCAGGTTTTGGTGTTTTGAAGCAAAATAAATAGAGCATACCCTTGCATAACAAAGTGCTTCAGTAATTCTTTGCGATTGGTAAAATTCTGAAAAAGAACAAACAAGTATATGAGAAGATTGACCCTACTTGGGCTAGAGGGTGTGCGGTCCAAACCGACAGCTCATAAGCCTTGGTCCTACCTCTTCATGGTTTTTTACCCACCCATTGACTGCCCAGGGCAAAGCTAATACCCATGGCGATTCCCAACCACTTCTTACCCTTCCCCATGCAACACACATACCCTGGAATCTCTTTGAGCTAACTTTATGAAGCATAACCAACAAACTGTGTGCTCAAAAGCCCTGCCAGTGTTTTTTCAAAGCAGTCTTCTGAGAATGAATGACTCAATTGGAGCAAAGTGGTGCATATTGCCCAGCCTGGGTTATCTACGGTGGGCGAACGGCAGGAAAAGAGTGAAGGGGGGGACGACGTTGACAAAATAGTAAGCTGTTATTTTGTTTGAACTCCCAGTAGTCAGATGCCCACTCTGCAAAAGCCCTTGTTCACATATAACACCCACTGAAAGTATGAAACCCTGCCCTTGCACTTCATAGCAGCCGCCACCCCCCAGCCGGGTACTAATAACATAATCAACAACATCATACTCTGATGCCCAACCTGAAATAATTGTGGCAACGAGGAACCGAATCAGAACCTACTATAAGCCTAATGTACGATCCAGAGCATAAACAGGTTACAAAGATCTTGGCTATCAGCCTGGGACAAGTATTTTAACTTTCAGGTAAAAAACGTTCACCCAACCTTTCCATATGTTTCAAAATATTTCTGCAGACCCCCGCCCCAGGATACTTGTGCCGGACCTTCAGCACACCCTGGCGTTCCTGTTCTGTCACCACTTCACATACCTTGGCAGGTACACTTGGCTCCAGACCCGCAGCAATCTTTTCTGATGCAGTACTAGATCCGAGAAACACCTCTGCCAACGCACCTCAACACTTAATACTGAGGGCCATGCACAACTTTGCCAATGTGTCTCAACATTGCTACATCAGAAATTAATGTAATACCCAGAGATTTTGGGAATAATGATGATGGCACAATTCCACCAAAATGAGTGGTTGGGAAAGGGATATATGGGACACCTGTGATCCGCTCCCCGAGTTATTCACAAAATAGGGTAAGGCCAGACTGGCATAGACAGACCGGGAAGGGGAAAGCTGCTTCCCGGAATTATTTGAAGGCCTGCCGGCACTGCAATGCACGCACACATTGTTCATGATTGAAATAGATGATTTTTATTCAGTTAAGTAACTTAATTTAAAGGCTGTAAGCTAAATTGTAGCCTTTAAATTAAGGTACTTAACTGAAATAAAATCATCTATTTCAGCAACAGTCAACGTCATGCTGCGGTCTGTGGTGGTCAACACTGGCATTGGGTGACCACCACAGACTGCAGCAATTCATTCTCAGGATTCCATATCCCACTACACTCTGAAGCCCTCCTCATTCCACAGTGGCTGAAGCAGGCAATACACTCTGAAGTCCCTCTCACTCCACAGAGGCAGGAGCAGGCAAGCTCTTCATCCGTGTTTGGGTTGCTGGCTGCTTGGACCTGTCACATGCATAGCTCTTTCTTCATGCCCCCCCACCCTCGCCAAAGCCATGTTTCCATGGCAGCATTGCATTTCAGAAGGCTTGACGGAGCAGCTTTTTTGGGGAGGTAGAAGGGGCACATTGATTGGCCAACCATGGTGCTAATAGCCTTCGCACCAGTGAGGTGGAATTCCCTGGCATTCAATGCTAGAGGCCTTCTTTATCGCTCCTTACTTCACCCAGGGCATGTATTGGATTTTGTATAGTATAGAATACTATGACCAATGAATTATGAGATCCCATTTCCAACAAAATTGGCATCAATCCTGCCAGCTACTATGTGATTGGATGGCACACTTTTTCACTGACAAGATAAACAAAATCCACAAGGATACCGCTGCCATAACAAAACATGTGTTGCAAATAACTATCTCTGACATAGATGTAGCTTTTTGCCATACAAACCCTCGTGCTTGCAACCTTTAAAAACTGAAGGAGGAATTATGAAGCCAACTAATCGACTCCAGGTAATGTCCAGGAACGCCAGTTTACGCATGCCCAGGTCAGATATGAGGAATTGAGGCTACACCATAACTTCCAAATTACTGTCTGCCTTGTGTGACACCCTAAACCAGTCCTAGCCCTTTCCTTTCCATGCTGGAAACTGTTGTTTTCCCTTACCACTTCAAGTATTGGTGAACAAATCCAAGAACGTAATGGGTAATACCAAGAGCAGCTAACTGCACTAAACATGACGCATGGCAACTCAGCAGCAATGGCATGCTAATCGCTCAGGAAAATTAAAAGATCTGCAGTGTCATCTTGGAAAAATACCCCATCCTTATCAAATAAGGCCAACTTTAGCACAGCCTCTTTCAACTACAAACTAGCCATATTACAAGCCAAAAAAGACAACTATAATGACTGCATCTCCAAAGTTGAATCTAATACAAAGGGAACTCTAACATCTTGAAGGAGTTAGAATCTCCCGACCCACCTCCTGACAAGTGCATTAAAGACTCCCAATGGTGTATTAACATACAGAATGCACTCCAGGATAACATTACCATGCTCCAGAATAAAATAGAAATGACGAAATCGCTCATTACCAATGCAGACCCTATCACTAATTCACACCCTACTACTTATAATGAACCACCCCAATTCAATTTCTCCCCACTATCTATTAAAGAAGTAGAAACCATTATAGTGAAACTCAAACCATCAAATTGCAAAGGAGACGCTTGTCCTGCACCTCTTATCAAGGAAGCTGCTAAGGAACTAGCCCCTTTCATCACTAGAGTCATCAATGCTTCCTTCGAATCAAGCACAGTACCTAACAATGTGAAGGATGTGTGGGTACTCCCACTACTAAAAAAAACCTTCACTAGACCCTAATGACTCATCTAACTACCGTCCGATCACAACTATCCCTTTTCTGTTAAAAATACTCGACCGTGCAGCACACTTACAAATACAACATCACTTAGAGTCTAATAACTTACTAGGACTGAGGCAATCAGGATTCAGACCCAGACACGGTACTGAAACTGCCCTTATTGACCTCAAAACCCAGATACAGTCACTGAAAGACAAAAGGTAACCTGGCCTTGCTTCTTTTGCTAGACTTATCTGCAGTTTTCGATTTGGTGAATCACAAGATTCTATGCAAACACCTCTCTACTGCTGCCCAGGATTGAATCCTTCCTCAATAACAGATCTATGAGGGTCTTTGCACCGTCTGCCTCTGCTTCACCAACTCCAATCACTTGTGGGGTGCTCCTAGGCTCCTGTGTGTCGCCTACTCTCTACAACGTATTCACCAAACCACTTTTTGATGAGCTTGACTATCTGGGCGTCACTTAAACCAATTACGCTGACGACACCCAGATACTCATCCCCATCACTGGTGATCATGCTGTGGATAGTAGGACATATGTCTTAATGATAGTCTTAACAATGATAAGACAGAGCTGCTCCTCCTAGGGTCATCTGCTAAATTGAACAACTTGGATGCATTATTCTCCTCATTCAACATAATTAAAGTAGCTAACGAAGTGAAAACTTTGGGAATCTATCTAGGTTCTGCATTAACACTAACTAGACAAACTAACGCTATAGCCTCCTCATCCGCCTTCACGTGCAAGCTTATTACAGCCTGCCGCTCGTACCTATCCCCAGCCAACTACATTACAATAGCTAGAGCTCTAGTTCTCTCTGAACTGGATTATTGTAATGCACTATACCTGGGTACTTCCAAACAAAACCTCAATAAAATGCAAGTTCTGCAAAATAACGCCATTCGGGCAGCGCTGAACATTCCAAGGAATTCCCACATATCGGAGACGAGACAGTCACTAAAATGGCTCAACATTAACCAAAGAATAACCTACAAAACACTCTCCCTTACCCACAAATGCCTCTCTTACCAAGCCCCCTCATACCTATCTGACACCATTTCCCGCCACACATCCACACGTCCCATTAGATCAGCCATGAGGCAGTGTGTCAAGATTCCTTGCTTCAAGCTACAACAAGCAGGTGGGACTAGCTTCCCTGTCCTTGCTACCAAAACATGGAATGCCCTCCCACTGTCGTTAAGAGATGAGCCATCCTATCACGTATTCTGGAAAAAGACCAGAGCTTGGCTTCACGGGCAAGAATCCAGAACCTCCGCTTAACGATGTACTAAACTTGCTTTCCTCTTTGTATAGATGTCCGTCCTGCACACTTGTATAGACACCCACACTGATCTCCTCCGGTTAGTTTTGTCATGTATATCTGGAAATCGAGATTACTTTGTCATACTGCTGTATAGCTGTAAAATTCTGTTGCATTGCTACCAATTTGTAAATATTGTAAAATTGCCTTATCTTGTTTTTTCATAAACTGTCTATTTTAGCAATATGTTAAGATTAGCGCCCTTGGAGCGCTCTATAAATAAACAAAACTAAATAGATTAATGTGAAGAACAGTAGAAGCATTCTTGCCTTTTCAGAGTGCCAGCCATGTACTCATTGGCTCAAATGGGTGCATTGTTTTCCAGATGCATTCTCACTTTTCACCAATTCAGGCGCTCCTTTTGTTTTTCAGTCCCAAGAAACGCTTAATCTGAGAATTCCCAGTAAAAATTAAACTGGTTAGAATTCCTGATTCGAGCCAGTCAAAACAGACAGACATACTTCAAATAGGTGGGCACACGTACATTAGTGGTGGTTCTAACACAAGTCAAAACACACACTTCAGGAAAACCGGCCAAAATTCACTGTTTACTTAGGGATATGAAATAACTTCCTCTGCAAACCCCAAGGCTGAGATTACGTTTGACCTTAAACAGGTTCTGCAAAAGGTGCCACTTACCCAAAGAGGTTTCTGACTGAACAAACAAGATGAATTCAGAAATCGCACATCCGCTTCTGAGGAGCACCAACTGTGACCGTCACCAGGGCCAGGCCATCGCATCGACGCTCGGCTGGGCTCTTGTGCAGTGCTAGGCTAGCACTTAGGTGAGAGAGAGCTACAGCCAAGCGCCGATGCAGCTGCAGGGCCTACCCTACCCGGCCTCAGCCTGTCCACAGCACAGTAGGCCCTTCATGTACAGGAAAAGCAGTAATGCCACACACATTTTTAATAACAGCGTTCGATCAGCTCCATCACCCCTTCCACATATCTTCAAACAACACATTGCTGCTGACATACAAGAGAATTGGTTCATTCCAAACATCCAGGAACACTTGACAAGTTTAGTGATCAGATGCACCAGATGTCAGAGCTTCAGCACAGGCATGACATTGTGCACACTGTGAGTTGCATATCAACCACGTGGATATGGGCGATAAGTGCAGCAGATCCCGGTATCTGATCGCTGTCTTCTGCCCCTTCTCATGTTGGGTGGAGGCAGGTCCATGTGCACACCCGGAAGCCAAATGTGCAGCCACATTTCTGGTCAGCGAATCGTTCCCCCGATGGGGGATGTGTGATGTGTTAAGGTCAGATAATGGTACACACTTTTTCAATTAGTTGTTTAAGGAGGTTACTGCACTGTTTGGCATTAAACACTGGATGTGTACAATTTATCACCCCCAGGCCAACGGGTTGTGGAGAGGATCAACAGACTCCTAAAAACTGTCTAAGCGTTGCACCACGTTGAATAAACACTGGGTTCATTGCTTGCGGTTGGCACTGTTTAGAACACAACTTAGCAAGAACCACCACTTGTCACCCCATGAGGTGGTAAATGGTCACCGCATTCACACACCAATATTAGCTATTAGGAGAGCATTTTACGCACATAGGTCAGCAGCTGTTTTAGGAGTTGAATTCAGAGACTAACAACACTAACACGCACACTCAAATCTATTTCTTGACAGATTGAACCACCCCAACCAGAAGACGTGGCAGGCACCACAACTGACTCCACGACTGATTCCTCACCCACCCAACCGCTGCTGCCAGGAAAATGTGTCTATGTGCGCTCCTTTGTCCACAGGTGGAATAGTCCCAGGTTCAATGGACCTTTCAAGGTCCTTTTTTCAACTTCCCTCGAAGTCAAAGTAAAAGGTCCCGTTATTGGATTCACCTCTCCGATGTTTGATAAGCACCTTCAAACACTGCACCAGCACTTTAAAAACACTGGCGGTGTGCATCTACCTCATTTCCCTTCTCGCTGCCAGCTATCACCCCGCCCCCACACAAAACCCCTGCACTAGCACAGATGCTAAAGAAGGTCACGTTTACAAGGGGAGGCGTTGTCTCTCTCTCTCTCTCTTTCTCTTTGTGTGCATACATTTTGCCTTTCAGATCTATCAAGAAGATGGAACCAGTGTTCTCAATTCACTCATTATATGTTAGAACATTTTTTTAGAAAAAAATGTGATAATAGTATTTTGCCTGGGTTTACGTACTCATATTTGTGCAATGCATTTTATAGTGGAAATATTTGCTATGTCAGTTTAGTCTAGGAATTTATTTAGGGGTGTCTTTTATATTAAAGGGGCATATAAAACAGGGGGTGGGCGTAGAGAAGGACATTTTAACTTCACTGTAAATAAAAAGTCACCCACATAAACAAAACTGAACACCACACAATTCCTACTGATGTAAATACTAATAATACTAATGTTATTAATGGATACATAGGTGCACCTAAATGCACAAACATACAAACACGAAGGGCAAAGTATGATGCCTATCATGGGCTTGGTCTTGACGCCATGGGAGATGTGTATCATTCAGAAATGTCTAACAGTGGGTATATGAACATGAGCTCAGTGGGGAGAAATAAAGTGAAGGTAGCTGTTATAGGTGTTTGTTGATACCGCATGCGTCAGGGGCACCCAAGGTCCTAGTGGCACAGTAAGTACAATGCCTATTACATCTTGCGCTATGTAGGCTCAGAGGCACTTTCCAAGTGCACAAAGTAAGACTCGAAATTGTAGATCCAGATCGCTTGAAATGCAACAACAATCCAAAAGGCAACCAAAGCCTAAAGAGACCCCATCATGTGATAAAAGGACTAAAATACACAAATAACAAATGGCAAGAAACAAGCTGCATGGCAGACGGCCTCATAGGGTACAAAGAAGGGGTTCTGGCAAAGGTGGAAGCTGCATGTTCACCATTCTGGACTGAACGCATCACAAAACTAACCTGGATTGAAGCACTGAAGAAACCAGTAAAAGTGCACAGAGAAGAAACATATGAACTTTGCTTTTACAATGCTGGAATGATACCTGTAGGATCCAAAGAATATTGCAATAAGGCTCTGCTCATTCCTGATCTCAAAAAAGGCACAGCAGCAGTGATGGATTACTATTGGGTGTGTCGCCAACAAGCGTACTTGCACCTCCCACCATAATGGAGGGGCTACTGTTTGCTGGCCACACTGCACTCAGCCCTACTTGTAAGCCCAGAAGTACATCTGCAATGGGGGGGGGGCAACAGAGACTTTTGACACTACCCCCTTCTTGGATCCTGATGAAGAAATGAGAAACCCATTGCCAGCACCGCAGTTCCACACCCTCCCTTGAGAAAACAAAACGTGACAGATTGCAGAAGAAGAGAGCAAATTATCTGTCCAAAGACACATCAAACTTGCTTGAGGAAATCCCAGACGAATACAGACTCTTCAGCAAAGCAGAGACTTTCTTTGCCTCCTTGCTACTACCTGGTGTGCAAGCTGCGGCCAACGCCAAATGGCTGTAGATTGTCTGCTGGGAATTGATCCAACTAGCCAATGAGAAAGAACAAGGGTGATGACGATGCAAAATAGGTATATCCTGGACATGCTGACTGCAATGAAAGGAGGCGTATGCAAGAAAATCAGTAATTCCTGCTGCACATTTATACCTCCCAAGGATGCTGAGAATGGCTCTCTGTCACAAATAATCAAAGCAGTGCACAACCTGGGAGTGCGCATGAAGAAAGAAGCTGGAATACAAGATGAAGAATGGTTCGATCTGACATTTTCTTGGGCTCCATCCTTGCTGGGAGCGATTGTGAAGATGTTAGTGCCCCTTCATTGTCATTATTTTGGTCATTTTTTGCACGTGCCAAATGGGACTCCGATTTTGTGCCAAAGCAGTGCCCAGTAGCGCTATGATGAGGGTATGAATTGGGGAGGTACCTAAAGCACTTTGCTGTACCACAGAAAACGGTACCCAAAAAGACAACCCAAACAAACCCTGCATGGTAGAGATCTACCACCCTTTGCACCCCCGGGGCATGATCACCATACCCCCACCGGACCCCTAGAATTACACAGAGCACTGGGTCGACTTAACTGGAGATGGGGGGTGCATATACATGACATGCACTCCAGAGGAATATGCCCAGTCGGGGGCAATCTTGAGAGATGTTTGTAGAGCATGGGTACCAAAAGACAGGTCACCACCATTCCTGGAAGCTGAAAGGGTCGAGAGGGTGTAAAAGGGAGGAGAACGTATATTGAAACTTAGGGTCAAATGACACTGCGGGGGAGTTTGTTAATTTAGGATTAATGAAAGGAGGAATGTTGGGAAGGAGAGAGAGTCTTCCCACCCCCCTAGGTGATACCGAATGAGAAATAAACGCTAAGAGAGCACATCCCAGGAGCAGGTGGTAGAGGGGTGTTGTGATGCTGGAAATGCATCGGAGGGACAGGACCTCTGTATCCTTGTCCTTTACTGGTGTTTATCATGTGTTCTGTTGTGTTTTCCGTGCAGGAGTTCATGTGGGACTCCTGGCGGTGCAGCTCTCTCTCTTGGTTTGGTGAACGGACCCATGGGATACCCCTATGGCACCCATGGGTAGGGGTGCAACCCTGTGTCCCTGGTTTATGTTTTTGGGCACCTGTGTGTGACCCACAGAGCAGGGTACGGGCTGGTGGCAGCTATGTGCTGAATTGACTGGTGCCCTGAGCGTCCTCCATTTTGGGATGCCCAGGCCCTGTCATTGGAATCGGTAGATTCCTGATGGAGACAAAATGGCCTTCCATCGCCTGTTACCTTGATCTTCCCGAAGTCCCGGGAAGCCCTGACTCTGTCCCTTCCCCCTGACTGGCTGTTGGGTGGAAGTTCCATATATGGTAGTGTGCAGAAGTGCTGACCAGACTGGCGGGAGCCTTCCGAACGACCGTATGTTGTGGGTACGCCTGTGGGTGGGACCTGGGTGAATGGAGTGTGTGACGAATATGCATTCTATATTGTGGGTGTCTAGTATCTAGTGGTTGACACAATGACTGAGACAACCCTGCCCGAAACCGGTATGAATGCAGCGTGGAGTGTTGAATGGCTCGGTACTTGTCCCAATACACATAACTTGTTGTGAGTGTCTGGAGAGGAGTGAATGGCCTGAATGCACTATGCCCCTGATTGGTTGCCTGCCTGCATGAATGCCCTTCGTAGTGATTGGATGCTTAAGTGTGACCCAGCGGAATGAATGGGAGATCAACAGTATATCTGGGGACCTCTCACTGTTAGGAATCGGGTTCAGAAGTGTTCAGAGCTGAAGTCCAAACTACGAAGAGTAACTGGAGTGAAACTGACGCTTGACCTTGAAGCCCTGCTGGAAGAGAAGAATTGCTGTTGCTCTCCTTCACAATCTGAAAGCTGCTGTGTCTCCAAGGACTGACCCAGAGAGGACCTGGTAAGGCGCCCTCTTCCCGAGCTACGAGGGACCATCGTGCACCAGATGATCTTTGCCAAAGCTCCCTGTGACTCCTGCCTTAAAGGGAGGGCACTCAAGAAGGGCAGTCGATTCCCCGACAAGGAATGCTACAACGCCAAGGTACTTTGAGGTTGCAGAACTATTGGAAAGTCTAGTGTGAACAATATTTGGACTGGGCTTGTGATACAGCTTTTCTTTACAGGTTGCCTAGGTGGGGGGAGCTCCACACAGAACTGTGTCTAGGTAGCGGTACCAGTATTCTGCCAATTGTTCAACCATCTTGCTTTCCTTCCTCTCTCTACTGCTGGTTTCCTCTTTATTTTGATCTGTGTGTCATTCTGACCGTATGCACTTTAATGAGATCTGATAACGTTAGTGGTACCACTATAGAACTGTATATATTTACCATTGTTGATTTTCGGAGTACAGAGTGAGTTATCGTGATATTGTATATACCTTTGAATATTAATCATATAAAGGCTGTTTTAACCGATACAGTGTGTGGACATTCATTTGTGGGTGCTTTGGGACTACACTGTACTTAAGAACCAGCCCGCATCACCTCCTGAGAAGCTAGGCCTTGATTGCTCGACCATGATACCAATAATAGAGAATCTTGGCTGGGGTCCTCTGTGCCTCTCCTCTACCATATAGAGAGCGGAAGTACAGACACCCCCCTCCAGTCTTTACAGGTGTACATACTGAAGGATGCACAACCACCTTAGTACATGAATTAGAAACAAAATGGTAGATGCGTGTGCGAACGCCATCTTGGTCCGCAGCAGCTATCTTAGAAGGTAGGCCAGTGTGGGAAACAGTATTTTGTGTGTTAGTATTTGGCTCCATGCATGAGCGCGAACACCACCCCCACCCTGGCCAGGTCTGAGGCACCCACAACCTCCTCCATTGTTCGGAAAGTTACAGGCCCTTGTGCCTGGGAAGAATGTGCTCTGCAAGGTCGTAAGTGTGAGAAACCAGAACGTTTCTCACCCACTAGTCCCCCGGGATCGGTCATCCAGGTGGCCAGGACACGGCCATCGCTTTTGGGTCCAGTTCCTGGGGGTGGACCAGTGTGGGAGAGTGAGAGTGGGACACTGGATGGAGAGATGCAGTATCCCCTTCCATGTAACACCTTTACCCCACCCTATCAAGTAGGATATTTAGAAACTGTGCCCCCCACCCCTTTACAACACAAACCCTTTCACATGGACAGTCCGCTACGAGGGGAAACAGACTAACACATGAGCCGTATACCTGACATGTCCCAATACAATGGTCAGGCAAGGTCAGGCAATTACTAACCATCACACACACACATGACTTCCATTAAGCTTCCCCACACGAATAAAAGGCAGAGAATCAGAGCACACACTGAGTGAGGCAAAGCACATGAGGAAACAGCAATTCCAAGTTGGCAGTTTAACGAGAGAAGAAATATGGCAAAGCAGAAGGGAATTGCAAGGAGAAAAGTTCCCTTCACCTTTTCAACAACAAACCGTTACTTTCCTGAAACCTCAAGAATAGAAAGCGTAAGACCAGGAAACCAGGCTGAAGAATCCTGCATTGTGTGTCGGAGGTACCCGGGTCCCTCCTGCGTCAATAATGAAGGTGGGGAGAAGCATCAGCCACTGTGGAACTGTCCTTGGCTCCAAGAACAAAGCACCATCAGTGAAATCAACACAATCGGTGAGTTGGGAGACAAGACCGCTCTGTGTCGAAGCCAAGGTTGCAAGCCGCAACATTGTATGGCGAGCGCTGGAACGAACGTTGTTAAAGTGCATGTGATAAAGAATGCAAGTAAAGTTGACTGCTGATGAATGATTGACCTTTTAAAGCAAGATACAATACCTTTGACAGAGTGGTCTGGCACCAGGTAGTTGTTAAGTCGGAAGTCTCTGTAAGGTATCCAGCTGAGAATTGGCAAAGTGAAAATAAGAAGGAGATCATATCAAGAAGAGAGCGAGTAATTGTGAATAGATGTGGTCCTGCGACGGGTTGAGCAAAATCCTGCGTACAATCGAAAGCCTTCCATTTTTGAAGAAAAGAAAGCTTGGAAAAGTAGATGAAGTTGTCCAAGGCCAGCGGAGGGAGATCAATTGAAAGCTTTGTGTTAAAGTCGGTCTGAGCCCCGGCAGAAGTTATACATGTAAAATTCTAAGAAGAAAGGAACTTTAATGAAATAAGAGAATTTTAATGGCAAAGAGACTTTGGCACAGAAGGCCCTGATGTTGAGATTTTTTTAACTGCATCCTTGTGCTAGAGAAGCCAGAGTGTGCTATGCTTGAGTGTGCCGCCTTGTCCCATGCTGAAAACATGGGGAAGGGAAGCCAACGGCTTGAATATCCTGACATATCATTTATTGAACACTTCTTTTGCATAAAATTGTTTTGCACGCTATTTGTATTTAGAAGTAAGGATTGGCAATAGGTTTATTAGTATAGGCACTTTTATTTTGACAGACTCGACTAGGACTGTGTTGTTATTTTTTGATGGTCGTAGCTTGCTCCCATCTTTAGATTTATGATTATATAGGTGTTTTTCAAAACCAATTCAAGGTCAATAAACACCCTTGAACCGTGATCACTTGTGTCTGTCTTACTGTTTGATACCATGCCTTCCTTACAGAACAGACCAGAGCGCCTCTTGGCAGTATCATCCCACGGAACAGATAGCAAAGCCCTCCTGCCCCCAGTGATCTCCACATGAGAAATACAGCTTGCCATGCTGCCATTCCATGACCCCACATACCACAACACCATCCAAACCCAGACCACTGACCATAAAACCTTTACACCCCACAATCGATCATTAAGATCAGAAGGCAAGGCAATCGCGCCTTCAGAAATGGATCACGTGATTTATGCTGTGAGGTGCAGGATAGCATCAGAATCATAGCCTAAAACTAAGGTGGAGGACCTTGGGGGTTGCTGATCTGTCTGGGAGCGAGTGAAGTGTGTATGAGTTAGTGTCACCTTGGCTCTCCCCCAAGCCCATCCCTGTATCTGCCAGGTGCATTGTTACAACCAGAAGAATAACATTGTTTGTCAATGTAGCAAATTCATTGTTAGGTCAGCTCACCGCAGATGACAAGCCCAGCAGCACCCACATGAACGAAGATGAACAGATGAAGAGGGACCAATAGTCTGGCATCTCATATAGAGCACGCCCTTAAGTTATAGGCCTCCGCCAATCTGCACTGTAGAATTGTACTATATATGATGTCACTAGTGACTCTGTGCTTATAAATGTACTGCACATGCCAAAGGACCTCAAAACAGTCAGCAGAAGCAGAGTTCTTTGCTGATGCAAACCTATTTATGTAGAAATAAATACGTGTTATCCTTGCAAGAGTGTCCTGGGCTTTTTTCCCTAGCGGGCTGTATTTATTTCTGGTGTGAGCGTGCAGGGGCGTGCCTTCACTACTTTGGCAGAGGGAAACATCGATTTGCTCTACTTAACTCACAGGTCCTCCCGGTCGCCCCAGAAAGTTAGATCGCCATTGGACCACAAAACCGCAGACAACGTTGGTCAGTTTCACTCACCACAGCTCCCCTGCACCACACTTTCAACCCCGGGCCGCACCTTGCCTGTAGGCCTTACTGTGGTGGCACCCCAGGTTTGTTTGCACAGGAGGCAGATAAACTGTGCCTTTCCATTCTCTAGGGGGCAGAAGGAACAAGTATTACTACACCAACTACATGAACGGGGAGGATAACCATTCAAACTGAGACGGAGCTCACTGTAGGCTGCCAGTAATGCTACCCCTCCTGGTGTCTCCTCAGAGCTCTTTCAAAAGTCTCATCTGGAGTTAGTTAATGAGTTAACGCCAGTAGGCCCAAGCACTCCTTACCCAATTAACCAATGCGGAGAACAAACAGTCACTCACTAATAGATACCCTTGAAAACCAAGTACTACCAGATAAATCAAGAGCAATTTATGTGTCCGCGTACAAGAAAGCCCAGAGCCTGATGGGTATTAAAGAGGCTACAGACAATCATTCAGGGTGTTAGGCATGGAGGAGGTACACATACCTCCCGCTGCTCCCTGCCTGGAATGGACACTGTTGCCTGACACAAGGAAACCCTGCAGAACTGTTTCCAAGGAAAAACTAGAAGATATTGGTATTACAACCCTAGGAGAGGAGGAAGAACCCTACTAGGAGAAGGTGGAAATATTTGGGAAATTGTGAACATCTAAGGGATAAGAGAGAAAGCCCTTGTGAGGTGCCTGCTGGGAATCCGAGGCCAGTGGACGCGAACTAAACCACAGTGGCCTGCAGAGAAGTATACTGAGAAAACACTCACAAGACTTTTGGTGAGAAGAAACAAATCAATAGAAAGAGCCCATAAACTGGGAGGACCCCTTACTATTGTGAGTACTCTCAAAGGAGGGAAGCTGAGATCCTGTGCTGTTTTGGGTTATTTTGTAGTATAGGGCTAAACATTGTAGTGTTAGTTTGTGGATCTTTTGTTGGCATGAACTTTGGACTTTTTCTTGCTTACAATAGGGTTAGCCTGGGGGCTAACAGAACAGGTTAAAGTTAGGTTTTAGAACATTTGGGTTGGCCAACTTGTTGGAATGACGATGACTGATAAAGGGTATTTTAATTATTATTTTTAAGTCTTCTTATTGTCTATTTTTTTAATAAAAACTTACCTTGGTTAAAGTGACGGTTCCAGAAAAAGAAAAAAAAAACAGAAAAGAGGAAACCCCCAACCACCCACCCTCCCCTCCCAACAACACTTTCAGTACAGCACATTCCTCTTTTCGCTACGCTGGTTTCCTTTCAGTGGAGTGTGGATTGCTTTAGCCATCTCTGGGGGACATGTCGTTGTTGTAATCCGGTAAAGGAGGATGATGCAAAGTAGTCTCAGATGCTTTCTTCGTCTTGTCGAGCTCGTGTGATAAGATATTCTGTGTATGGTCCCAAGATGTCTTTGGGTCTCGACTGCCGGTGGACCAATCGTCCGTATCCTGTTTCCATTTTGTTACAATATAAAACATCTCCCCGCCATTGCCCCATCTTTGGAGTTTGGGTGCTACCCCACACCATAGCCACCCGCCGCTTAGCCAGAAGTAATAACAGTCCGGTCACTTTCCTGGCGTGTCTGGGGATGTGTTTAGTGTACCCCAGCAGTGCAATCATTGGTGACTGTTCAATTTTCTCCCCTATTATTTCACCCAGTGTCACCGCCTAACCTCTAGGCACCCCATGCCATGTGCAAAATGTCTGCAGGGGACACAGAGCATTGCGGACACTCGTCTGAGATTTCTGGGAAGAACTTGTGCAGCTTTGATGGTGTATAGTAATACTGATGCAGGTATTAAAAATGGATCAGCTTGTGTCTGGAGTGGAGAGCCACCCTCCTCGTTTCCCTACAGCAGTAGTCCCATGCCTCGTCTTTTACCACCTGCCCTAGTGCCCGTTCCCATTTTGCCCGGGACTTATCTTCCTCTGAGGTTCTGGTGTCAATACACATTTTGTACAGCGTTGACACTACTTTACTGCTTTCGTGTCTCGAGATCATGTGGGCTAGTATGGGGGCTGTGATGACTTCAGTGGGGCAGGGACGTCATTTCACCAAAATGCCAGGCAGCAGTGACATCACACAGCACGTGACCTCTGATGACATCACAGGAAGTGATGTCATTTGACCCCACCCCAAAGTGATATCACAGGAAGCAATGAAACACAACCTTTCACCCCTTGACAAAACAGGAAGTGGCATCACATAGTATTGTTCCTAAGTACACTACAATAAATATGGTTATGATATCACTATAAAGTGATATACATTTCATACAAGAATGAATCACCATATGTATCGTTAATATCAGTGTGTATAGGCCAATATTACCAAATTACTGTGAATGCAAGTAGACGTGCATGGCCAAATGATAATGATGTGTTATCATATAGCACTTACGCTTAAGCGCGTTATATAGAACAAATATACATACAATATCACCCAACCTGTGTTGGTACTCATTTATCGACCGCAGAAGGATGAAAGGCAGAGTTGAGGTGTTTAAGAACAGACAAAATCAGTGATTCACGCGCTTAAGTGTGCCTGAAATAAACCTTTAATGAGTCTAGCAATTATTGTATAGAATTCCAAAAAGACAAATTATTTGGTATTCCTATTCTTTCTTATTTAGGGTCACTGGTGAAAGTAGACTTGTGGAACCCCTGTTTTTTTTGTTTTTTTTAAGAGGCATGAACAAGAAACCAGCCTCTACAGAAGCACAGAGTCACATGGCTCTGGCAACAGCCCAGGACCTTGCATTTAAAAAAATCCAAAATCCATTTTGTTTTTAGGGGTAGCAAGGGAGACCTCAGGGGTCGCAGTTGCGACTCCTGGCAACCCCTAAATGACGTCCCTGCAGTGGGGAAGCTATGAAAATCTGTTTCAATGAGTCCCTTAGCTGAAAGTACAGGAACCTATCCAGTAGTGTTGGTGTCCTCTTAAGTTTCTTCTCCTCCACCTGCAAGAATTGTCCATCTGGGAAGAGGTCCCTAAAGCTGGATATGTTCTGCTGTTTCATGAGGTCGACATATCATTTTTCACTAGTCTATGGCACTCCTGGTATGTATGTGACCGGAAGGTTCGGGGTATAGATGAGCCACCCTTTGCTTTGCACTCGATGTGGGCCCAAAATCTGCGGGCCAGTTCTATCAAGTTTGGCGTTTGAGGCTCTGCTGGTGGATGTCAGTATGATTGACCTTAGTAGGAATGGGGCCGTTAGTACTCTCTCTACCTCGACATGCCTTCTGTCTGCTTGACCCCCGAACCAGTATAACAAAAACCTTTGCCTGTGCTGCCTCATAGTACACCTCGAAGTCAGGAAGTGCCAGGCTCCCCTCCTCCAAGGCAACTACCAGTTTCTCCCAGGACACCCGTGCTTGTTTCCCAGGCCATATAAACTTGAGTATTTCCGACCGTATTTCCTGGAAATAGTCCCCAGGGGGTGAGATCGGCACATTGAGGAACACATACAGGAAGCGTGGGAGTTTCACCATTTTAAATCAATGATATTCTCCCGTATAAGTTGATTGGCAATTCCATCCATCTGTTCAGTGACTCTTTAGTCTGACTCAGTACCCTACGGTAGTTCCGCTTGTGTAGTTCTTCCACGGATCTGGCTATGTATACACCCAAGTATTTATTGTAAGTAGCGTGCCAATCCCAATTCACCCATGAGCCGCGCAGTGCCCGCCGTGAGTGGGAACAGAACTGATTTGGTAGTGTTGATTTTTAGCTCAGAGTAGTCCCCAAAGGTCGCCACATCTAACATGAAAGGCCTCAGGTGGTTTTCCGGGTCTCTGATATATAGCACGCCCTGATCGCCTTCGCCAGTGGGTCGTTAGTAGCGGGGTGAGTGGACACACCTGTCGTATGCCTCGCCCAAATGGCTATGTATTCCTCCCCTAAACCCATTCTGCGGAGTACAGCGAACAGGAAGGGCCATTCTACAGAGTCAAACGCCTTCGTAGCATCCAGCTGTGCCGCCACCACGGGTTCATCCTGCTGAACAGCAGACATTAGTCCAAACATCCTGCGGAGCCCAAAGGAGGTAGATCTTCCTGGAATAAACCCAGATGAGTCCGCTTTGACGCAGCTGTGCATTAATGGGGCCAGCCTAGTCACCAGAATTTTGCCAAGATTTTACTATCCATGTTTATGTGGGATATAGGGCAGTAAGAGGAACAATCAGCTGGTGGTTTGTCTTGCTTCAGGATTATCACCACCACTGCCTCTTGCATCGAGTATGGTAGGTGGCTGTCCTCCAAACTCTGTTGGTATACCTCAAGCAAGTGTGGGGTAAGTTTGGCAGAACAGCATCTGTAAAATGTGGCTGTGTAGCTATGTGGGCCAGGGGGGTTCCCGGATGGTAATGACTGAATTGCCGAGAGAACTTCCTCTAGGGACAGGGGCCGGCCCAGCCACCCCAGCCACCTCCTTTCCTCCTCTGAACACCAGTATAACAAAACTTGGTCCAGGTATTCCCCCACCTCCTGTTGTATCACCTGAATGTGGGAGGAGCATAGTCGGCTGTAAAAAGCGCAGAATTCGGCGATGATATCAGCGTGCCCAAATTTGTCTTCTCGTAGCACGTTTTTGATGGATAGAACTCGACACTTCTGTAACTCTAATATGACCGCCTTCGCAAGTACCCTGCCAGGGCACTGACCTTCTCCGTACTGTCGCACCGCTTCTTTACCACAGAGAAACTTCACCTCCCTGTGTGCTAATTTCTTGATTTCCTAGACTAGCCTACTAATCTCAGCCTCTTTGGAGGTGTGTGCCTCCACTGCCTCTGTTTGTAACTGTTTTAATTAGGTCTCAGTGTCCGCTAGTTTGCATCCGATATGATTAAGTATCCCCGCTTCCTTAGAGATGCTTTCCCCTCTAATTACACATTTGAAGCTCTCTCATAGGGTCGTGTATGAACCCACCCACCCAGCGTTAAGCTGGAAAAAGTCATCAATGGCTGTGGCCAGTCCTTCTCGGAACACCACATCTGTTAAACTCTTGCTCTCAAATCTCCAGGATGGTTTTTCCCCCATCCTGTCATGTAGCGTTAGGGCCAAGAGTACTCGGGCGTGATCCGATAGAGTGCGTGCTAGGATAGTGGAATCAGTCAACCCACCCATCAATGTATGTGAGATTAGGAAGTAGTCCAGTCGGGAGGCTGAGTCATGGACTGAGGAGTGGAATGTGTACCCCCGTCCCTCGGGGTGTCTCAATCTCCAGATGTCCCCCACCTCCCACAACCAGCATTTGTCTTGCAGTTTATTTGTCACTTTGCATGCTGGGTGGAAGGTCCCTCCCGTTCTGTCTTGGTCAGGATTCATCACTGCGTTGAAGTCCCCCGCCCAGATGATTTCCCTGGGGGGGGTTGCTTCTAGCTGTGTAGTGATCCACTCCAAGGTTTCAATTGAGTCTTGGTTAGATCCGTAGAAGTTGATCAAGGTGTATAACTGACCTTGTGTTGTCCCCCTTATCATTACAGCTCTCCCCTGCAGGTCTCTATTTTGAGTGATTAGTCGGAACCCCATCGCGTTTCGTAATAATATACATACCCCCCTGGAGTATGCAGAATATGAAGAGAAGTAGCAATGGCAACCCCATCTTTGTCCAAATTTTGCCTCTTTACCAGGGGTAAGGTGAGTCTCTTGTAAGAATGCTATATCCACTTGGTGTCTCTGCATGTATAGAAATTACTTCTGTGACTTTTGGGCGGGCAGTTCAGGCCCCTGACATTCCATTTCATATTATTGAGCGAGTGTGCTACAGTGTGTCAACAGATCCTCGGACATCCCGCTTGTTCCCCAGTTTGTGAGCAGTAATGTCATCCCGTTCCTGTGGCCAATGTAAAAAAAGGAGATGGTACCAACGGCCATTACCTGGGCATTCCCGCCGTTCCTGGAATGGGGCCAGCGATAGCATTGTATTCACGTGATCAGTAATTTTGTGTTGTATCAGCGACCACTGCAAGTTGCTAACTTCCCGATCAGTCTCCGCCTCCCCTCCCCCACCAGCAACTCCAACCTGTCAGTTACCACTTACCCCCATCCTCCTCATAACAAGCATATGCTCTCGCATTGAGGGCGCTGGGGGAGCCAGCCACCCCAGCAGTCCCTTTTAGGGTGGGTAAGACGAGTTGGAAGTACGGACACAAGAAAGAATAGCTTTAAAGGAAACCCATAACTCTTTGTTACAGTATTCCCATTTGCAGGAGGCTAAAAAAACGATTCCTCAGAGAGATGAGAACACAGGAGGAAGCCCAATATCAGAGTACATTTCTCCTTTTTAAAAACCCTGTTCCTGATGGCCACTTCATCTGCAGACCTAGTGGATATACCATTAGCAAAAGTGTTAAGAAAGAGAAACAAGAGTCTACTTCCCATACTACCTCTATTTTTCACACTCTGCCAGTAGCTGGGACCTCGTGCCTCCTAGATGTTTGATATATTATGATATATTATGCAGAGAGTCAGGGCTTTGACAGCAAATGACACTGCTAAAAGCTCCAGACAGTTTATGTGGTACTTCAGCTTTATCTGAGACCATTTGCCTCCTGTGGTCAGTTTCCCACATTACTCCCCCATCCATGTCTGCTGGTGTCCGACTATCACCACGCCCGGGAAGCCTTGCAAGATTGCTCTTCCATTCCACACTGCCATGGGATCCACCCACCACTGCATCTACAGCCTGACATCGCTGGATATTGGGACTCCTAGTCGTAAATCAACCCCCTGCGCAGGTTCTGCATTTTCAGTCTCTGACATGCACAATAATTTAGTGATCCCGGGAATATGGCTGGCATGGAGGATTCTAGGAGGACCACTATCCTGGATATGGGCCTCATTAACGGTGTCCTGGTCCGGTAACAATGGTGCCGTTAAGCCTGCCGGCACCGTTGTTACCGGACTGGCACACTATGAGTCTGCGGGTGAGTGCTTTCCCGGCCACAAGGGTGAGACCTGGCGGGCAGAACAGAACCCGCCCGCAGAGTTTCACAGAAGCACCTGCACTGTTAACATTGCTGGTGCTTCCGTGCTCCCCATTCCCATTGAGTCCTGTGGGAATCAAATGGGGAATTACATTTTCAGGCGCCTGATTTCACGGACCGCCGGGGCTGTAATGCCCTGGTGTTTCTGGTAAGTCAGGTGCCGGAAAAATGTGCAAGTCCGGCGGCAACGTGCTGGTTTTACCGGCACGGTTACCGCCGGATTTGTAATGAGGCCCTATTTGTCTTGTGGGGTAAAATAGCCAGTGGATGCGAGAAATAAATATAAGGCCTTGTACATTCAAATCAAAAGGAAAGGAAATGTGCTAAAATTGCAAAATATGGAGAGATACAAACTACCTTTCACGAAGAAAGCGAAAGACACGTGGAAACCAAATGTTTGTCACATCCATGAAGAGCTGTACTAATATCTCCATGAAAGAGCAGTCCACAGAACCCTCAATGGGATGTCAGAATTGTGTGTTCAAGCAGCTGCGGTGAAACTGAGTTAATTTTAGGTGCAAATTAAATAAAATGTCATTTTGTTTTTCCCTCTAGACTAATAATATGTGCAGAAAAAGGCTCGCCAGACTTTCAAAAAGTGAATAGGGTTGCTGGGGGAACGCTTAATCATTTTGCTATCGTTGTGTGTTGAATTGTTCTTCTTCCGTCTTGTGATTTAAAAGGAATTAATTGTGACAGCATATCGCAACCTTGTCGCTTTACCGAAGTCATTGTGTTTTTGTGTTGCCACAACATTGGAGGCTGATGTAATCTGTTGGTTCTAATTTGCCTAAATAAATTACTAAAGAAATATCTTATTAATACACACTGGCCTGGTTCCTAGTCCATTGTGGCACAGGGTACTTGTTGAGGTTGTGTGCCAGACGGGTTGGAGGCCTTATCAAAAAGGACCTGAATGATAGAAACAGAAGTGTTTTTATCATGCGCCACATTCATTGTAGGGGAAGGGGATCCCTGACTTGCTTGTGACCGTATAATAAACCGCGACAGTCTGAGTGACATCCTCTTTTTCGCTAATGTCGACAAGATCTCCTTGTCTTCTGTGATGGCAAGCTCAGCAGTGCATCTACTATATTCACTGTGAAACCCAGGAAATTCAATGTGTGAGTTGGCACAAGATATGACTTTTACCAGTTTATATGAAACCCAAGATTCTGCAACAGAGATGTTTTTTTGTACCTGCACTATGAACTATACCTTGGCCCTTATTACGAGTTTGCCGGTCCAGAAACAACGGTGCCGGTAAGCTCACCGGCAGCGTTGTTTCCAGACCGGCAAACTACGAGTCTGGGGGCGGGTTGCCTTCCCCGCCAGGTCTGCCCTGGCGGGCGGAACGACATCCACCCGCCGACTTTCACTGAAACACCGGCACTGTCATTGACGGTGCCAGTGTTTCAGTGGTCCTCATTCCCATAGAGTCCTGTGGGACTCTATGGGAATGGGGAACAAGATAGTTACCAGCGCCTGACTTTCCGGCAGCTGGGGTTGAAATACCCCAGTGTTACCGGCAAGCCAGGTGCCGGTAACTGTTAATGGGTCCGGCCTGCCGGATTTACCCGCACGGCTACTGCCGGACTCGTAATGAGGGCCCTTGTCTTGACTTTATTATCAGTTTCATGCCCTGTTCCCTTAAGTTGGCTTTTACGGGTATTAGGAACATTTTGACGCACAGAGAGGGCCGAGGATAGCCCAAAGGGCAGACTTCTAAATGTGTATGATTGTCCTGCCCATATCAACCTTAACTTTCTGTGTTGGTGACAAATGCGAACTGATAGGTAAATGTATTTGAGATCCAGCCTGATTAAGCAGTCTTCAGCCTGCAGCAGATTCCTTAGGCGATGGATACTTTCCATCTTGAAGTGCCAGTAGAATAAACATTTGTTCAGCATTCTGAGGTTGATGACAGCTCTGACCTTGTCTTTCCTTCTTACTAGGAAGTCACTGCTGAAACAAACGGTGTGATCCTGCTATGGTAATCTTCTTTCAAAAACATTAATGGGGAGAAAATTGTGCTTGAATTGCTTCTGCAAATAATTGAAGTCTGAAACTTTGAATCGTCTGCAGTAACCACGCGTTCCCGGAAATGTTTAATAGTGTATGCACAGCGCCACTGTCCCGCCTAGGGGGGGTGTGTGCATGTGTGCCTCTCACCTGTTGTAGCCAGCAGTTGCTTTTGAGCTCCTCTCCATCCTCTGCCACGCTACATGAAAAAAGGTGGCTCCTGAGCTGAAGTAGTCCCCCTGTCCAGCTTGGGATCTCTGTTGTTGGAAACAACGGCTGGACAAGCAGACCCGACCTCGTCCAGCCCTGTCAAAATTCTTGGCATTGAAAACACGTTTCATTGAAGTGTGGGCTTTTTCTACAGTGGTATATTTCTCTACAAACCTCGATATCTTCACAAAGGAGTCGCCAAATAGGAGGCTTTCTTACTTTGGTGCAAGGTCTGCAAGCCTAGAGTCTATCTTTATGAGAATGTTTCTGTGTCTTTTCACTGACAAGGTGCAGTAGCCACTGCCCAGCATGCAGATGCATCTCTGTGCCCATCTCAAGAGGTGATTTAAGTCTATTTCCTCACTGCTTTCTTTCACTGCATGAGCCAGTACCATGATCTTTCCAATAGGGCCTGCTATGTCCAGGACCTTACTTTGACAGTTTTGCCAAGCTCTATCTATGCATTACTTGGGATCTTTTCCAAATCAAATTTGCCCAAGAAAGTGACTATTTTGGAATCCGGGGAAGGCCTGGCTGCAATTTTGCTTCCTAGGAATGGCTGAGAGCACTCGGCTCTAAACTTCATCCAAGACTCTTTATCTAGGGGTGACGGTGGCCTCCTACATAAATACTTCGCCACTGTGGGTGTAGGTTCCCAACTGCTAAATCTGGGGCTAGTGAGAGTGTTGGGGTAGAAATCCCCTTTACCTTCCTTTTCTGCCTCTGACATACTTTCCTCAGAACTAGTCTCCCCTGTATCAAGTCTGAGTCCGCTGAGAGATCTTTCTTTTGCTCTTCTATTCAGGTGTAAGTGTGCTTAGCCCGGCCTTTCTTTGCCAAGAACACTTTCATAAAGGCTTGTAGGAGGCTGTTGCTTGCCTTTCTCTCTCTCCCTTTAGCCGTCTCTCGTGAGGCACATTTGGCTGAACTTTCTTTAAATGCTCCTTTTTGCCTCTTATCGTTATTACCCTGTGTAGGCTGGTCAATAATTCCTCCACCTGTGCCAACCAGTCTTACATGAGTCTGAGATGTCCAACAGTCCCTTTCTCGATGTTTTATTAACCAGGCCCCCCAAATTAGGACCATTTAAGGTACACTTGAAGACTGAGGTCCTGGGACGTACCCTTCAAGACCGAGATCTCGGACTTAGACATTGCCAGAAACTACGCCTAGCATAGGGACAAATACATTAGTATAAGACTGAGTAGTGATTATGTTATTATCAATAATATATACATTATTATTACATGGATTGAAATTAAGACTGAATAGGTAGGAGCTAAACGCAGCTCCTGGGTATCCAGAATGAACCAGTGGCCAGGAGCTACCACTGGGGAACGACAAGCTAGTATATAGAGTTCAACAATCTAACTTCCACATCCAAATGCAAAGATACCGTTTTGTCTATTATTTATGGCGCATTATGCTTTAAATGTCATACAGATGTGTTTGAATGTTTATAGATTATCCCAAATGCACATAGGTTTATTTGTTCAGCATCAGTTGGCCTGGGGAGCCAAAAGTAGCTCCTGGTTGCAGTTGGTGTCAAGCTAACCAGGCTCCTCTGGGCCCTAACCAGGGGCTAAATAGCTCCTAGTTCCCTTCAGTTTCGAACCCTGTTTAGTGTGTTACTACTAGTCTAATAAGGGCTACAGTGATTGTGCTTTGGCCCTACCAGTCAGTTATGCACAGCTTAGCTGCCTGCGTTCTGGCTCCGCCCTATACCTATTTTCTTTCTCTTTTTTGTGGGAGGTGCTCTCTCTTCAACCTGCCTTTGCGAGAGTACTCCATAATGCAATCTAATGAGCGGGGAAGGTCTGATGGAGGGGGTACTATGGGAGGCATTGCTAACTTGCCTCCTGTAGGGCGCAACACAGCAGCGTTTGCTGCAGGAGTCTTTCTTGGTGCTCAGCAGGTAGCTCACTGGTGTTGCAATGTAAACCCCTGGGAGCATGGTAGCTCCCAGGCAGTTGTCATGGGTCATGCGGCAGTAGCCACGTGACCAACATAATAAAAGTAACAGGCCGCTTCCGGCTCGTCAATCAGACCAGCTCGACTCCGCGTGTGTGTTTGTGCGAGCACAATGAGTGTGCCTCACCACGTGTGCTGGGCCCAAGGACGGGGCCCAGCTCTAGGACGGTGCCCCTGCCGGGCAACGCCGTCCCTGTGTGTTCCCCTGGCCTTGTGAGTCGGGCCAGGGTGGCGACCCCGGCCTGGGTGCCCCCAGAGCCGGGGCCGAGGTAAGCCGGTTGCCACCCGGCCATGTGCGGAGCTCCGGTGTCCCCGGAGCGGGTGGGATGAACCCCCACCCATGTGTAAGCGGCGTGAGCGCCGCACCCGAGTGTGGTGTGTCTGGTGCCACCCGACCGTAGTATGGGGCTGCCCGGTGGACCGTAGCAGCCCCCAACAATGGCAACGAGGATAGGGGCCCCGTGTGCCCCCAATGAAGATGTGCTGTGGCGGGCCCAATGCCATCTGGGCGCACGAAAAGGAAGAACAATGGAGAGGAAAGAGTGTCCGCGGCGTCGGCCGCAATGGAGGTGATACCCCTCCCCCACCCGGCAAACATCGCCTAACGAACAAAGGATTGCGGGCCCGACTCCAACGGGGCCCGCGAAGGAGAGACTGGTTGGAGCCGGTGTCCCCAACCGTGTGGGAGTGTTGTGACCGGCGGCCCCGGCCGCGGAGAATGCACATGCAGGCGGCAGTTGCCGCGTGAGGAGGAGCGGCTGTTCTCCCCTGCACGAGGGAGGATCGGCGTCGGCCGCGTGGGAGGGGGTGTGCTGCAGCCACGCAGGAAGGAGCGACATGTGCAGGGAGCTGCCCCCCCCAACTCCGGGTGAAAGGGGGTTGCTCCGCGGCCTCAGCCGCAATGGCAGAAGCAGAGCGTGCCCCGTGAGGGAGAGGTGTGCGGCAAGCCCCGCGGTGAGGGGGATACTGCCCCTCCCCCACCGGGAGACACCAGGTGGCCCCTCCAGCCGCCAGAAGAACGCGGGTCGCGGCCCGTGACAGGCCCAGGAAGCAGGAGGCGGCGGCCTCCTCCACAGGGAGAAATGCACGCGCCCTTGGCCGCTACAATGGAGATGGCGGCGTCGGCTGCAATGAGAGGCACGATGGCCCCTGGTCGCACCAAGGTGAGCCTGCCCCCAGCAGAAGTCGGGCCCGTTCCAATCGGGGCCCGCGATCCACACGGAAGTCTGCGGCAGCCCCAAACACCCTGGGCCTGCCGCGGGAGGAAAAGAGAAGGGAAGGATGATGCGGGCCCATCACGAACTGGGCCCGCAAAGAAAAGAAGAATGGAGACGCCGCCTGCCCGGGTGGTGAAAGATCTGCGGCATCGGCCGCGACAAGAGGCCCGGCGCCCCCCCACCCTCGCCGCAGCAGGGGGAGGCAGAGTGCAGACGGGTGCCGCCAAACAGCTGAGGCGGCCCCGAGCGCGGGCGGCACTCACCACCCCACAGGGAGGTGAAGCGGGCCCAATTTCCACCTGGGCCTGCGATGGAAAATTTTTTTAAAAAACTATGATTGAGGTGGTCCCACCTCAACGGGGCCTGCAGAGTATTTAACTTTGGTGAGATGCCTGCCCCTCCCCCATCGCATTGGGGTACGCGGCATCTGCCACAGCAGAGCCTTATAGCGGGCCCCAACACAAAAAGGGGGCAGAACCGAATGCTCAACTGCCTGTGATACAAGGCTGCAGGAACCCGGCCCCTGGTATAAGGGGGAGGGATGGCAGTTTGGCTGGGGTCTTGTGTGTTCCTCCCCGCCCGGCAGCTTGGGCACCCTGACACTGTTTGCCGGCCATCTGCCCCATGAAGGGGAAGAAGTGCAACAAGGGGCCTATTGCCAGGGTGCCATGATGTCATCACACGCGCCCCTAGACTATGGACCTAGCCGATGTGGCCCCTGGGCCTCCCCAGGTGTGGCTTTGCTGGCCCTGTGAGACTTTGGTGAACGGTGGCAAAGGCTCGGACTGTGTCTGCTGCAACTCCACAGGCGTGGAAGATGGACATCACCATCGACCGACATCCCCACGAAGGCCGGGGGGGGGTCTGCAGACAAGGACTTTGTCTCAAGTGGCCCAGTATCTGGGCAATGTGATGTTGGGCATACCTGGGCATGTACAATAATGTGTGTGGTGCCAGTGGCTAGCACTGGTGTTTTGTGTGATAAGATTAGCACCACTCACCCAGGGTATTAAAGGGTGTATTAGTAGAGTGGTCCTAGGAGTAGTAGAATGCAGTGTTATATATTATGTTTTGTTTTGTTGTTTATTAAAAAATTGAGTGGTGTTGCAATGTAAACCCCTGGGAGCATGGTAGCTCCCAGGAAGTTGTCATGGGTCACGTGGCAGTAGCCACGTGACCAACATAATAAAAGTAACGGGCCGCTTCCGGCTCGTCAGTCAGACCAGCTCGACTCTGCGTGTGTGTGTGTTTGTGCGAGCACAATGAGTGTGCCTCACCACGTGTGCTGGGCCCAAGCACACGTGGATAGGCCACACCAGGCAGTCTTTTCCTGTGATCTCTTCAAGGCCATATGTCACTTCAGGTCATTTTCCGTGGTGACTGAAGGCCAAAGTTCATGTGACATCATTTCATTTAAACTTTAAGATTCCTACAGATTTTTGGTCACAGAATGTTGGCATGTAATACCCAGTGGCTGAGAGAACGTGTGAATTTGCGAGGACATGGGCTGCAGCTCCCAAACTGGAGTGCTTGTGCATCCTACATCTGTTGCAGTGCGACAGTGCCTGTATAAAGTGTCACTTCACACCACCTGTTCTGATCAAACAAACTCACGGGTTGCAGCTCCTACTGGGAGTGCTTGTGCGCCTTGCTGTTTGTAGCTAACAGACCTGCATCCTTGACAAGCCCTTCATCGTAGGCCGTCCATTCATAGCTGACCACCCAAAATGGTGGACAACGCTGGTTCTGCCCCTGCAGGGGCTGGGGTGCATCAATCACCTGTATATCTCACACCCCTGCAGGAATTCGACACCTTTGGAGCCTCGTTGACCCTGGGCCCCAGGTGGTCTGCCTGAGTGAAAGGCCTAGACATGTTTGTATCAGTCACAGGCAAAGACAATGATATGACAAAGAAATTGCTCATGCTTTATTCAGCCGGCCCTTCGGCCTGCAACATTTTCGAGACCCTACGACCCACGGATGAGACATTCAGTGCAGCCAAAACTGCACTGCAGGAATACTTTGTACCCATGGAAAACCTCGACTATAAAAGATCAATGATGATGAATGCTCTACAGAAAGAGGGGTGGGTAGGCCCATGACACACACCACTGCAGACTGCGTCAGATGGCGACATGTGCGTGGCCAGATGAGGAACACGAAATGCGACAGCAACTGATCAATGGTTGCTCGTCAGTCAAGCTGAAGTGACAAATCACACGGGAACCAGGGATCACACTGGTTTGCATCCTTGAACTTGGGCGCTTGCACAAACTGTCAGACGTGAGGGCGGAGAAGATGTGTGCTGCCATGAACACTGCCAAGCTAGAAGAAGCCTGTGCCATGAGTAGACAGTTGTTTTGCAAATTGGACGTCCCCTGTGAAACAAAAAGGATCAACATGGAGCTGACGTAACACTGTGTCAGAACTGTGGCTATGACCTGCCCCAGTCTGCTGATTGCGCAGATAAAAAGGCCACACCTATGGGAGATGTGGTGTAGCGAACCACTTTGTCAGAGTCTGCTGCGCGCCTGCACCATTGACACGTGAGCGGACCAGCAGGATCAAACCAATACTTTCCGAAACAGACACGTTAGGTGGCAGTGGTGGCTCAGTCACACCCAAATGAGGAGCACCACACCAAAGAAGAGACAGATGAGGAAGATGTGTATTTTATCTCCAGTTTATCTGTAATAAAGGCCTCAGGACGATGCCAGCCAAGATGTACGATTCACATATGCGGCTCTCAAATTCCGGCGCTGGTGGACACTGATGCCTCGGTCAGGGTAATGGCGGACGACCACTACCGCAGTCTGATGAATGTACTACCCCTAAAAAAGATGCAAGTACGGATCTACACTTTTGGGGCAGAGTACCTCTACCGCTAAAAATAGTTTTCATTGCATCGGTCCATCATGAAAACACCACCATCAAAGTCCAAAGTGAGGTTTTTTCGTCACCAAAGTGAGCAGAGTCACTCTTTTGGGATTCACTGCAGCGAAAGCGTTGCACATTGCGGACTTTGCCTTTGGAGTCTATGTACAAGATATCCACTCCCCGTGGACCAAATATGCTGGAGTGTTCACAGGCAGGGGAAAATTCACAGGCGACCCGTTTGCCTCCATATTGATCCAACCGTGAAGCCGGTTGCGTTAAAACAGAGGAGTACTGTGTAATCTTTGGGGAATGGTCGTGCAATAACTAGAAGACCTGGTTAACATGGATATCATTGAAGAGGTGGAAGGACCGACCCCATGGGATTCCCCCATAGTTATCGCCAATAAACCTAGGCAACCAGATTCTATCCGTACATGTGTGGATATGCGCCTCCCCAACAAAGCCATTAAGAGAGAGCGACACATCGCCCCAACACTGGATGACATTCTAGCGGACCTATAGGGGGCCACATTCTTCTCGAAGCTAGACTTGAGATCAGGTTACCACCAGCTGGTGTTGGGCACGGCCTCTCGATACATCACCACGTTCACCACTCATAAAGGGCTTAATAGATAGAAACGCCTCAATTTTGCCATACCTTCAGCAGCTGAAGTGTTTCAAAACACAATCTTTGGTGCCTTGGCAGGACTAAAGGGAGCAATCAACATAAGTGACAACATCATGGTATTCTCCAGCACAGAGCATGAGGCTCCGGAAGGTACTAGGTCGGATCCAAAAAACGTGGGCTTACCCTCCACAGAGAAATGCGCGTTCCTGCAAAAGAGGATCGAATTCTTTGGATTTGTATTTCAAGATGATGCCATTTCTCCGGGTCCAGAAAAAGTAAAGGACATCCGATCGGCAGGACCCCCCTCTAATGCCTCTGAAGTACGCAGCTTCCTGGGTGTGGTTAGATACTGCGGGAGGGTCAAACGTAATGTAGCCACCCTCCTAGAACCACTTTGTAATCTCACAAAAAAAGAAGGTAACTGGAAATGGGCCGCCCTAGAACAAAACGCATTTGAGGAGATTAAGAATGCGCTCACAGCAGAGGACACTATGGCATTCTTCGATGCAAACAGAAAAGCTGAAATAATCGTTGATGCCAGCCCATTTGGCCTTGAGCGGCACTGACACAGCCGTCAGGGGGCACTCGCCCTGTTGCTTTTGCGAGCTGAGCCGTTTGAAGCACAGAACAACGATACTCACTAATGGAGCGGGATACTCACAAGCCCCTCATCCCCATCATGATTGGCTTGTCCTTCAAACCCTCATCGAGAATCGAGAGGTGGCTGCTCACCCTGCAGGAATAGGACCTTGACCTGGTGTACTGTCCAGGGAGCGCAAATGCAGCAGACTACTTATCCCGTCAACCCGGGGAGTCAAGGAAGCAGACGAGGTTGACGTTGAACAAGACGTGGAAGAATTCTTACAAACGCTAACGTCGGCGGCTACCCACATCTCCATGTCTGTCTATTGAAGAGATACAGGAGGCGTTGGCAAATGACAAATGCTTCCCACTGCTGCATTTGGCTGGGAACCAAGTAGAGTAGAACCGTGTCCTGGAAAGTCCAAATTGATGTTTCTGGACAAGGGATTTGTGCTGAGAGGCTCAAGAATCGTCATCTCCTCCAGACTGGTAACGCTTGCACTACCAGCTGGCTCAGAGAGGGCATCAAGAGGTAGCGAAGACCAAGGCTCGACTCCGGATGAAGGTCTGGTTCCCAGGCCTAGAGGACAAAGTAGAGGAATTCAAACGCGACTGTGTGTTGTGTCAGGCAGCACCGCACCACCAGAGAGCCCAACATAGAATCCATGGGCAGGAGCAACGTCCCATGGGACACAGTTTCCATGGATTTTGGGTCCACCTGCCATGAAACCCATTTCCTAGTGCTGGTGGACCAGTGGTCAAGGTACCCAAGGTGGAATTCGTGGAGGACACCTCGCTGGAAGACGTAATAGCCAATCTTGGGAAGATGTTCAGCACCCACAGACTCACTTACGAAATGTGCACAGACAATGGTCCGCCATTTCAGAGCGGTGGATTTTCAGAATACCTCCAAGCGTTGGGAATACATCACTGGAAAGTAACTCCAGGATGGCCCCAAGCGAACGGTGAGGCGGAAAATATGAGGACACTCAACAAAGTAGTCTGCATCGCCCATGTATAAGGGGAGTGTGAGAAACGAGCTCTATACCAGTTCCTGTTGGAATACCGCACCACTCCCCATTGCTCGACCGGCGTACTACCTTTTTCCAACGATGCCCAAGGGGACTGCTACCAGATCATTCAAGTTGCATCCCTGGAGTAATTGATGATGGACTGGTGCTTGGCAACAAAGAGAACAAGTGAAAGGGAAAACCTCAGGAGAGGGCTGCTAGTCCAACCTATAGGTCGGTGACATGGTACTGGTACGTGCCATGTATCCAAGAGGGAAGATGGACCTACCTCATGAGCCCAACCCGATTGGAAGTAGTAAACACAAAAGGAACTATGGTCACCGCCTCTGATGGCAGGAAGGTGGGGGGGGAAATCGCCCAGAGGCAAGAGGTCAAGTTCTCCAGCAGCAGGCTCCCCACAGGAGGACTTGAAAGTGAAGGATCCAACACTGTCGAGCCCGTGCCCAGCAATGACGAGAATGGTCCGGCGGATCAAGGGGGCGGCATGTCTTTCGACGAAGAAGACGTGGAGAGTGGAAGGCGCTATCGCGCAAGAGATTGCCACAAGCTGCCAGAGTATCTGAAGGACTTTGTGGTCAATACCTCTTGATGAGCACACCAGAATTGTTTGATAGTTGTTTATTCTGACTGAAACTGTTCTGTTTGTTTTGTTTCCACCCGTTGTAGCCATGTGTGAAATGACAGCTTTCATTTTTTTTTATAAAAAAGGCGGAATGTAGTGTGTGCCCCTTAGCGTTCGTGGCGCAAGAGGTCACGGAACTTAAGAAATAAAAGGATGTTCCCCGTGCTACGCAGGCAGTTAGCACGGGGACCTGGTTATGGAGCAGCACTGTCTCTTGTGTTCATTTGCGAGGCCCTCAATCTGGAAGGGGCGCTTAGTCCACCACATCATGTATGCAAAACACACTTAAAACTGGCCTTCACAAACAGCAAATACATTTTTTGCGAAGCACAAACAAGAAACCTACTGTCTTGGTCACAAAATAGCATACATACCAACATTTTGCAACAGCAGGTAGAGATGTTCTCACCTGGGAGCTGTGCAACCCAATGGGAACATTCATTTTTCCCATTGGGTTGCAATTATTTTAGGACGGAGAATGTAAAAAAAAAAAAGCAACATCGGGTGTCTTCCGTCTAAATCGGGAGTGTTGGAATGTATAATAATAATAATTCGCCTTTATAGCGCTACCCATCAGGCATCTGAGCGCTGCTTATTAATTGTGTGTGGTGTATGAAATAGGGACTGTCAAACCGGAGGAAATTCAGTAAGGCAAAGCAAACATAAGCCCGCAGTGTACTGTGTGCACAGACAGTGAGGAAGGTGTTAGTCGCATTGACCGAATGGTAGGGGGCCTATCATACAATCCTTCAAAAACCCAAGCAGAGACACCAGCCTTCCTGCAGAAACACACCGACTCGACAGTTGAAAGTGAAAACGGACACGCAGCCTTTCCCACAATGCAACGCTCCTGTTTCCCTTCCTGCTATTCTCAAAGCCGCAGAGAAGCGAGCCGTCCTTCCCCAGTCCCTTTACATCTGTAGCTGGAACGGTCCGCCTTGATTACTTATTCGCCAATCGCAGAGTGAAGTTGACTCACAGCGTCCAATCGGGGCTCAAGCAAGTAGAAGGGGCGGGTGGAACCTCGCGGCAAGTTAGAGTGAGCAGCAGAGGTGTCAGACAGGGCTAGTAGCAGCATGAAAGTTGTTTAGAGTTGCACCTGATCTGTGGGTCCTGCAGAAGTGACAGGCAGTTTGGGAAGCAGCAGCATGGAGTATCCGGCGCCAAAGAGGTAAGAGAAAGGGGTCGCAGAGGAAAGTAGCTATGCTGAACCTTTATTCGATCACCGGCTCTAGCTGAGGTAGTTCTTGATGTGTGCACACTTTGTGTGGATGGATATATGTGGGCCTGGCAGTTCGATGCAGTGGTCCCCCCAAGCCCGAGGGTGCCATAATACATGAGCTGCCGTTAAAGCACAGCTTGTATATTTCTGTATGGTTGGCCGCTAAAGAGTGCAGCCCAATGTCCTCGGCCACTTTTGTTGTGTCCCCTGTTTTAAATAATCCCAAATGCCCGAGTGCATGCTCTGTAAAGAATTCATAATTGCACAATTTTAGATGGTTATTGGACATTTCTAAATTATTTCAATATGTATAGCCAAGCATTGCATGTTTTGCTGCAAAGCCCATCGTTACTCATCTATTGTATAAATGACGATAGCACAGCTCATTATCTAAAATGTAGTGTTTTTCAGAACGTATTTGTATCGCCCATGCAATTAGTGTTTTGTTGTTTACTATCACCGTCTTAACAAGTGTAGTTGTATTTTTCAATGGCATGAATTGTCAATTAGTTAGTGGTTATCATGAAAAACGAGTGTGAATGTTACCGTTGAGGCCTGGAGTTGGATACTGTTGACTTATACCTATTTCTGAATGATTTGCTCCAATAAGCATCACCGAGATTGTCAGCCACTCAGGACTTCATTTACTGAAAGTCTTAGTCTAGTGACAGCAGATCGTTTTCTCTCTGTGCAGTAGACCTTTTAGTGAACCATGCTCTCCCGTTGTTCCAGTTTTAGCCTTTCTCGCAACACATGTTTCGCCTTGTTCTGAACTATTATGTTGACTCGGTGGTAAGTGAATGCCTGTCAGCTGCTTGTTGCACATTTCTTGGATTTTATTAGTGACGTCAGAAAGTGTGGTGATGATTTGCCATCTTTGAGTGTGGTATATAAAATTTTTCCAGCATGTACCGGGGGTTGTGGAAACTGTCGGAACATGGACCGCACAGGGGAGTCCATGTCTGTAGAATCTCAATGTGACTTATTGCTACTACCTAAGCGTGTTTGTCCAATTTTCGCAAAACATGGTAGAAAACCCCACAATTCTACCTACTGCCTTTCTTGGGTTTCTTATTGCAATGTTTAAAAAGCCTTATTTGAACTTTCAGATAGGACAGTCATGTGGTTGAGGGAGGTGTTTGTATGAGGTCACCTACTGCATCAATTGTTGAACAGTACTGAACTGCAAAATTAATGCCCTGATTACTTATCAGTAATTTTCATTACTCCTGCTGTTACTCATCAAAGTACTTACTTACGCAGTACCCATCTACATTACAGGAATCCTTTTTGAAGCTTAATTTGCACCAGCCATTTTCTAGCAAAGTGATACAAACAAATTAAGACTGATCAATAACCACAAGTTGGTTCTTCTAGACCCTGAAGAATGGAACGTTTCGAAGGTTATGTTTAGGAACTGAGTATTTACAGCATGCAGTGGTTACACCTGAAGTTAACCATCTCTGTTACCTAGCACTATTATATTACAGCAGGCCATAATCTGACTATATTAAACAGTCTCCTTTCAGCTGACACATTTTGGCTGACCAGCATGGCCATCACACAGGTACACTGTATTTCCCATTCTCCTACCAACCTATCCTGCCTGGGTGTGGTCTCTCTTTTTAGGTCCTAAAGGCGAACAATTGCTAAGGCCGCCTGGCTTTAGATGCAATGTCATTGTATAAGTCACCAAGTGCTTTTTTTATAATCTTAAAGTGTTGCTCAACAGTACTTATAAAAAGAAGACTGGGACACTTTGTTTTTTTGTGAATGGCACAGTTACCCTGGACGAAGCTGACCTTGACAAAAAAAAAAGATCTTCATAAATAGATCGTCAGAACAATAGACAAGATCTCCAAACAAAAACATTTCACTCCATCGCACAAAATGGCGACAGCAAAATTGTTTACCCTGCTTTTCAGCACCATGAAATGAAAAAACGGAAGCTTGAACGAGAATGGAGGAAAAAACCGATCAGGCGAAGAAATTAAAACCCAACGACAAATCCACTCATACAAAAAAGAAACCCATAAGGCCAAAAAGAAATACTACAACAGAATGACCCAAGCTGCTAACACCCAAAAAGAATTGTATAAAATCATAAACGAAATGAGACACCCTCCTGGCTGCAAAAAAACACTGATACCTTCACTGAAACTATGCAATGACCTGGCAGACCACTTCAAAAACAAAATCGGCACCATCCTACAGATCATATAAAGCAGACCAAGCAACCACAACATGCAACCCACCCAGCCACCAGAGGATCGCTGGAACAAGCTCTGAAGCTTCCCCCAAATACCAGCAGAGACCTTTGTCAAGCTGGTAACCAATAGCAGAAAGCAGGCTTCCCCATGGATCCATGCCTCCCCCCCCACCCCCCAGACATGCACAAGTCAATCCTTTCACAAGGAACACCCATGGAATAGTACAGAAACTTTTTCAACCATCACTTTCAACAGGGAAAGTACCGCAATCATTCATTCAATTTGGCATACATAAAGCTGCTCGTCAAGGACACAGCAGCAGGGCTGTCACATGGTGTGGTGAGGCCCGTGGGCAACAGGTTTGGTGAGGCCCCCTTATAATTTTTTGCACTGGACCAGCGGCGCTGACGCCATAAACGGGAGACGCTGGAAATCTCCCCTTGAGTTTGTGTGGAGGAACCCAAACGTGGTTGATTATTATAACAGCAAATCAACTACAGCAAAGTGATGTTTCTGTACTGAAGACAAGTTCACTCCAGAATAACAATTCTGCCATATGCATAAATATATACAGGATGGCGTGACACCGGGTGATGTGTGACGCCAGCTATAGGGAGCGCCCTGCCCCTTTGTGCGCATTAATACACACATCATACATAGTGCCAGGTAGATTCGTCCCAGGTGGCTGATACATTTTTGAACTGGAGAGCCCTAAATGTTTGCACCAATCATGTGGGATTGACAGAGCACAGTGAGGGAGCCTAAACCAAACAAGGGTTGCTTGAGAGGGTTTCTCGCCCCAAAATTGTTTTGAAACCAATGAAAATGGTGCATTTGACTGCACTTTCTTGAAAAATTAGATTAAAAAGCCATAGAGTTAGCAATTGGTTTTGTATGGTAGCACATGGAAAAAACACAATACATGTAAGTCATGAAACTTGCACAGGAGCATTTTCAATTGCATTGCATGCCGCCTTTGCCCACAAAATATGCCAGTATGAATTTTGTTTCATGTTAGTTGTTCCCATACTTACATGTCCATGCAGGCTGCACCAATATATGCCAGTATTGACTATAAGGACTCACAGCCGGTAAAAAATACCATGCCACGAAAAGTATATCCAGACTGGCTGTGCCCCATAAGTCTTATTACTGGCTAGACTGGGCAATATTCAATGTAAGCCAGACTAGCCACCCGATAACACTTATCTTTTCTTTACCTAGGCCTGGCTGAAGATGAGTTGGGGCCCATTTCAACATAACGGTTGGGGGCCCCCAATTGCTTAGAACGGAAAACAGACTGAGGCACCCATTGGGTGCATACATTATAACGGAGACAAAGAAATACAGCCAGGAGTTAATAGACACTGATTATCACAAGACAGCCAGCGAGCAGGGAGCTGAAACACTAAATGCCCACTGAAATGTTTTAAATCGCCTTTGTCAGAAGTTGGCTGATGTGGAGGAACCAGTGTTAAAAGGCAAGCTGAAAGGGCTCCAGCAAACACAGCTCTAAGGCGAGCATTTCAAAGCGCTCATTTTAAACCCCAGAACGAAAGCAATTTATAAAGAGGAATATATTGCTGTGTTACAAGACTGATGACTGGCAACATGGGGGCATTTGCTATGGTCCCCCGAGGACCCTTTCAACTGAAAAGTCTGAAAGCCCCTGACACTGTCCCAAGCTATAGCCTTATATTTGCTTTATCCTTGATGCATGGTTCCATGCATCCTGGGTAAAGCAACCCAATACCCCCCTCGCCTTAATTTAGGGGTGGGGACTGGCACATACAACACTTTCATCCACCAGTCACACAACTCCTTGCATGCACGCATACATAAAAACAAACGCATCATTGTCACTGACATATATGAGCACATACATACACAGATAATTGAAATGCACACACACACACATTTAATTTTAAAACAAAACACTTACCTCCATAGAGCAACCCAGCAGCCCCCCTTAAATGTAGTGTCACCCGGTATAGTACATTTAGGTGTGGGGGCTGGCACATACACTTTCTCCTACGCATTCACCCACCAGTCACACAACTCCTTGCATGCACGCCTGCATACAAATAAACACACCATTGACACCAAACAGTAATTTTAAATATACACACACATACATATATAAATATACCCACACACATTTAATTTTAAAACAAAACACCTTAGCTCCATGCACCCTTCTTCATACAAGCCGGCGCAGCCACACGGGAGGAGGACCTGATGGCCCTCCCTCCTCTCCAGCACCTAGACACAATGCCTGACAGGAGAGGAGGCCTCTCCTGTGAGTCAGCATGTTCATGTTGCTGGTCTCTGCATCGTGAACATGACAGGAGAGGCCTTCTTCCCTGCCATTCAGTGTGCCTGAGCTGCCAGCATAATAATGAGAGGCGGCGGAGCTCACTTCTGAGCCCCGCCGTCTCTCACATCATTTATCAGTTCAAACAAAAAAAGCATTTTGCAGGGGACAGGACCCTACTGAGAGGCCGGCAGCAACGTCCCCCGTGTCAATAAAGAACACGGGTGGACTGTGCTGCTTTTCACTCTGGTGCAGGGGGGTGCCGCAAGGCCCCTCCCAAGAGAGAGGCCTGGGGCAGTTTGCCCCCCCTGCACCCCTCTCGTGATGGCCCTGCACAACAGGAAAGGTGGAGGATCTCTCCAACTACAGACCCATCTCCAACATCCCCTAACCAGCGAAAATACTTGAAACATACGTCTATAGAATAACACAAGAATTCATAGAACGCCAACTGCTGGACCAAGCACAAGTTGGCTTCAGACTGATGAAAGGAACGGAAACAGCGCTGCTCTCAATCTGGGACGATCTAAAGGCTAACACAGATGCAGACAAAAGCACAGCTCTAATACTTCTCGATCTCTCCGCAGAATTTGACACGGTCAGCCATGAAATCTTCATCGAGAGATTGGAAGATCTAGGATTCACAGATCTAGCCCTACTATAGATGAAATCCTTCCTAACAAACAGAACAGAAACCATATGGATCAAACCGTTCAAATCCACCACAAGGGAATCCACCTGTGGAGTACACCAAGGATCCTCCTTTTCCCCATTGGTCTTCAAGATATACCTGATGCTACTAATCAAGCTCATTAAAAAATACGGCCTCCCATGCTACACCTACGCTGATGACACACAGATCGTCTAAAAAAGATTGCCTACAAGAACTATACAGCTGGATTAACACTAACAGCCTCAAACTCAACCCGGACAAAACAGAAATAATGATTATATCCAAAAGCGGGGAAAACAATCGCTACATCCCATGGCCGACAGAACTGGGAACAGCAATGACTCAATCAACGATAGTAAAGAACATGGGAGTCTTGATGGACAAAAAACTAACACTTGAGCCACAAATAAATGCTATATCAAGAAATGCTTCTTCCTCCTACACACAGTAAAAAGGATCATACCATTCCTCTCTTTCACCCACAAAACACTCGGCATCATCGCACTCATAATGTCCAGAGTAGACTATGCCAACAGCCTATACCTAGGAATGCCAGAACGACTACTAAAAAGGAAATCTGTCAGCGCATCCAAAACGCTGCAGCCAGACTCCTGCTCAAAACTACCACGAAGAGAACACATTACTGCAGTGCTGAAACTGCTACACTGGCTACCAATAAAACAGTGAATACATTTCAAAACGATGTGCATAACTCTGAGAAATCCACTGCCAAGGAGCAGAGTTCCTAAATATGACCGTCTACCATCCGACAAGACCAGTCGGATCAAGCAACGACTTTCACTTAGAACCAAAACATATAATAAAAGATAATTTGGAGGATGATCTTTCTCTCAACTGGCAGCAGTAACCTGGAATCCCCTACCAAAAAACATAAGCAGCCCAAGGGATCATTTGGAATTCAGAAAACTAATCAAACCTTGTCTCTTTGCTCCAGAAACAAGAGGAAACGACTAGGAAGCATACACACTATGGGAAACAAGATTCCCAGGGAGGAAACCATGACCCCTAACCTAATCTTCCCTAACCAGAAGGCTGGGGAGGGGCAGCCCAACCACCCATGTCCACACACCCTAATCCACAAAGGAAATCTAGGTAGGTAAAGGGCCCACACAGGATGGGCAGGGAGGGACCAGAATCCCCTAACCTAAACATCGCCATGCCGAGGGTGGGGGAACACACCGGTATAAGCCAGGTACACATACCACTAGAGTAGCACAGTTGAAAACTGCCACTCCTCAACAGGCCGGCCAACTAGGAGGACAATCTACAAAAACCAAACAGAACGGATAATCATAGATTTTTAGCACAGAAACGCAAAGACAAAGAGGTAAAAATAACACCTAACACAGTTCTCAAACCTCAACTTTCTGCATACACTTCTCATACAGAAACGAAACAACCACCTCTCTGCACAGCAATCCACATGCACTTCACCACATTGCAACAGCTAACCCGACACAACAGCACTTGGGAATTTGCACTGACCTGAAAACCGCACTTAAGCTCAGCGAACTGAAGTTGCCAACAAGACATTGCAACTCTCACTTAACTATTCCTACTAACCCCTCAAACCCCCCTTTCTTCACACTCTCCTTTTCAGATCCTCCAGAGCGCTTGGGGACCTATCCGGTGGTGACGGTGCGCAGTACAAATACCTACATTAACATCCTGCTTAATTCAAGCCCAGATTTAATACTCCTCTTTGTGGTCTAATATGCAAGAAATGGAAATGGGAGTTCTCTATCTATGCCCCCATGCTGTCGATCTCTTAACCATAATCATTAGACTTGCACCCACCCTCTTTTATTTCAGAAGAGTGCTCTTCAAGACACACATTCTTCTTGTACCATAGAATTGCCCAGTAGCACCCACCATCTGACCCCACCTCACCTCTAATTACTTCTCCTGACTTAATTGTAAGGTATTGCTACCCTGCTGTGACGCGTGCCCCCTTGCCTGTGTTACTAGTTACCCATTGTTGTAAAGCACTTCACTGCTCCTCGACGTTTAGGCCTGGGCTCAGTAAATCTAAAATAATCATTCATGGCATGTATTAAGTAGATAACCTCCAATCTGCTCTTGGCACTCAGAATTACGAAGAAGCTATTTAATGCAAAACACATGTCAGAAATTATTTAAAGCATTCTTTTAGCATAAAAAACTATGTAATTTAACTTAAAACATTATTTTTTTTACTTCTTTGAGTGAAGTGTTTGCATTTTCAAATAAATATACTCTGTAGACCATCTTAAATTTTTAAAATCATTTTCGGTACATTTTGTTTATACTATAGACCCCACCATGCTTGATGGTTGCACGTTCACGTAATTTTCCAGGTACCCCACAACATTCGGTGCTTTTGATGTTTAAAGGGCTTCCATGCAATAAGTTACGTTGCATCATGTAACACTTGGTACTCCTTACACTCTACCCTTCGCCGTAAGGTAGTTGAATGTTGAAATTATCACAATCTAACTCCATAACAAAAGATGCGCTCGGAGTCAGGATTGGGTAGTCGTGGCATGGGCGCTGCCTCTTGTGTTTTCACGCGAGTGATACGTTACCGTGACGCTACGCACGCTTTTGATTGTCTTTAAGACATTTTCTTTGCTAAGCCCTTGTCAAGCCTCAGGAAGCGATTCGATGCCGGCCATTCATGCTCCTCATTTGTGTACACAACACGCGCAGCGTGTTGGCGGCTTTTGTGACTATTCGCCGTTTACCTTTTACTGTTTATTTTTGCTTTTTTTTATGGCGGGATACGTGCATGGCTCCGAGGAGAATGTCTGTTGAGTTACGGGCTACAATTTGTTAGTTCCCAGCTCAGCGTATTTAGGAGGGGCTTCTGTCGCTGGTAACCGCTCTCTGTATTTTATTTTGCCTGTCCATTGGATTATATACACTCCAGTGGTTACATTGAAGGGCATTCGCTACCCAGGACACTGCCCATTTATTTTTTGTAATAAAATAACAATTGGCACGCAGATGTGAAATATAGACGGTCTCAATTTGTTACCTGCATTGTTACGTAATGTGGGATTTCTCTCATTGCTTGCGTCTACAATTGGTCTAAATCCAAAACGGACCAATCGCCAATAGCAGCTTTTACATTGCGATACATGCGATCGCTGGCTGCCATTGTGTGACCGCAAGGACTTTGTTTTTCAGGGGACACATACGTTGGTCAGTCACTAACTCTTGCACACTTTGTTTAGTTTTTAGCACATATCTATGTCTGTGCATCTGTTCCATTCACTAATTTCCTGTTAAAAACAAGCACTGGGAAAGCCAACAGCATTGGCACTCGTATAGGCATTTTCCAGGCATAACCATGATATTCCCTGGTACTAGCACTATTTGCCAGCTTTTGCTATTTTATTGCCAGTGCCCGAAAAATGCCTATCGTGTGCATCAATAAAAACCCAAACTGCTTCTATTAAATCATTTTATTTTATCTGTCGGGGTCAACATTTCTAGCACGCAGTTTCTTACTCGCCAAGAGTCAATTACCACTATGCAATGGCTATTGGCGAGTACACATTTCGAGCCCTGATTTATGTGATGTCCATAGCTGAAAAGGGAGCCTAGGCCTCGGATTAGACGCATGGATATTCTGGGTGGTAGTCTCCGTCTTTGGCTGTAGCACGTAATGCACAAGTGCAAATGAGCTTTGCATCACATTATCTGCACAGCCACAGGCTGCCGACCCAATGAAAACACTGAGGGCCTCTACAGGAAGACCCTGCTGGTAAAAACAATTGCAAATAATGTCTAGTAATAACTGCATTTTTCCCAGCTTAGACCCAACCAGGAGGCTGTAACTGGTAATTATTTAGAAAGGGCTTTTTAAAAATGGTTGAAATGTTATGCACATTATGCATAGTAACAAGACACTTGTATGCTTCAAACTACGACTACATAGAGGTGATTATCACACAGACAGGGCTGTTTAACTCTGAAAGTATTACAACCTATTGGGTAGTTTTCAAAGATCTCAAGTTGTGCCATGCTGGGTAAAGCTTGAATTAATAAACCACTCATTGCTTATAGGCTTCCTTTTTCATTCTGGTACAACGTGCAAGCCTAGATGCTCAGACTACTGCCATGATGTTTTGCCCTTTGAAACATAATGGGGAATACAAAATGGAAATGTAGCAAATTATTTATAGTGTTGCAAACCTGCCAAATTCACATTTACTATGGAACCTTTCCTCAATGTGTATTTAATAATTCGTGTATTTAACTGGTTCCTTGTATTCAATCTGCACAGATCGCCATGTGAGTCCATTTTGGAGAACGATCACTTCTTTCACGTAATTTCCTTCCCTTTTTGGCTAGGTGGCTGGCTGTGGGGCCCTCCATGCTGATCCTTGGGCACACTGGTGTTCACACTGTTTGCTTACTACTTGAATGATTCCCTGCCTGCCCCTGTGGTCTGTAAAGTGGCCTTCTTTGGCATAAAACTGCACAAGCAATGTGCATGTCATAGCCTGCCAAAGCACAGTAACTTGCATAACAGAAGGGCACCAGACTGCAAGTGCATAAAGAAAGACAGATGATTGTCCCTTATCCCCCTACCGACACTGTTTGTCACACATCCACCTCTGCCTTTATATTCAGTCCAATCACCTCTGCGTGCATTGGAGGCTCGGTATATTTCCTCACTTATTTCCAAGTGAGGAACTACCGCCCTGCTTCACTGTGAACTATAACTAAAGTCTGACAAGACATGGAATAAACTCTTAAAATGCACTTTTTTTTGTACCTAAAAGGCTGCCCGCCAATTTTAGTGTACTAGCTTGCCCACACAATTCTCCATTCTCTGCTCTCGAAGCAGGACAAAGGCCATTCTGACCTCAAGATCTCCTCTCACCTAGGAGCGCCTGGGTTGTGACATATCTGGAAATGTGGTCAGCTAATCCTCCATAACCCACCCTACCCTTTTGTTCGCCAACTACATTCCCCTTTCACATAGTATATTGTTGACCCGTCCACTCTTGCGTTATTTCTAAGCCTGTGGAAACATTTAAAGATAATGCAGGGTTGAGAAAGTCCACACAGTTTAATTGGCCCGCTTGAGCCCGTCATGAGTCCATCGCACAAGCAAACATTACATTTTATTAGCTACCTATAGATCTTTGATGCTGCCTCACATATTATGCACAGTTCCAAATATGCTTAGAATATACCTCCTTCCTACAATCCAGACTCATGAAACTGATCCACCTGCACTTAAACTATCACACACATTCCCTGCTACATCACCTCCTTCCATGGTCTGTTGCCGTTGCACCCGCTTTCACATCCTCCTTGCCATATCCCTCCAGACACCCTGGGCTGGGCACAGCATACCAGGTGCTCTGAGGTGGTGGTTTGTCGCATTATAAAATCTGATTAAAATCATACAACATAACCTTGAAATTCAAGACCGTGTTTACAGGCATGCACGTGGTAGTGTTGTAATACATCATTTGGGTGCTCTGCTCCATCATATTTTTAGAAACCAGAGAATGCATGCCGTTCTGATGGTAGGTGATCAAAGTGAAGTGCTTTTCCACTTTACTTGCTTTGGACACTTTTTAATTTTCATATATAGCAGTTACTTGTAATTATGTAGCAGACGACAGAACCTCTACCCTAGCCATATTAAAAACTCCAGTGATCTTTATGCCTTCTGCATGCATATATTTCGAATTCTGACACGGCTGTCTTTCTTTCATCTTTGTGCAGTCGTTAAAATGAATACTATTGTGTTATTTAAAATGTTGTGAAGCTGCCGGAGATCACTGAGATGCAGTGAAGTTGACTGCTTGCTCCAGGTAGCCTTTTTGACTATACTGAGTCTGCCAGAAAAGAACTCAGGACTCCATGTGAATGGCTGGATAGACCGTGGGAGACCCACATTCTCAATATAAACAGGACATTGTACAACGTTTACTACCTTGCTCCTGCCGTGCTAGATTTTCCCCTGCTAAAGCTTATTTGGGGGAAGCAGCCTCCCGAGGAGACACAACTAGCAGCGAATGGACATTTGGAGTGAACATTGAATGTGGCAAGTCTCCCTAGTAAATTAGAGTGACTCATTGTGCAAACGCTACAATTGCCCTCATAGCCTCATACAACCCCAATTAGCAATCTCATCTTTCAAGACAATACATTGAAGCACGAAATAAACTAAACCCTCCTTTCTTTTTCAGTTGCTTACTTTCAATGTCTGCTTGTTACACATTCAAAAAACGGTTTCCATTTTTTGCATTACTTCCATTTATGAGTCTCATCACACACAAGCTGCATGCCCATGTCAAGCAATGTCTCGAACCCGATGCCCTTCTCACAAAGATTTCTTTTGCTGAGGGTTTGAAAGCTCAGAGGAATTTTTTTTTGTTGCTCCCACATCACTTTGTGTTATGGTACAATGGAAGGGGGCATTTTGTTGAATTGTGTCTTAACAATTAACTTTAAAAGTATGAAGACTCAATCGAGAATGGGGGTCCCTTGTTTGGGGGGAGAAGCAGAAGACTTCGACAGCACAGCTGACGAAGGTTCCAGTGGAACCTTGCTCCGGGATTTGAGGGATGTTGTCATACAGTATCCCAAGCCCTAATGACCATGCTGCTGTTCTGTGTAAGTTGGAAGCTCTGGTGAGGACATGTAGCCGGACCAATGACCGTACACTGCTTCAATAGTGCTTGCTTGGAATGCACCTGCTGTGTTCCAAGTAGGACGAAAATGCTTGTTTAGCATACCTGTCTTCATTTACTTTAGTCCTTTTTATATCTGTCGATTAAAAAAAAACAGATTAAACCTTTTTATTTATTTTTAAACAATATTTCTTAGTTCTATTTACTTTAGGGAGTTGCGTTTGTTTACTGTGTCTTGTTTCTTTACGGATCCTGGTTCCTTTTTCTGTATTGTTCACTGTGGGCAGCAGTTTGCTTGTTGCTTTCAGTTATGAAAACAGCCATTGCCCCAGTCTTGTTCAGTTGAAGCATTGGCACAATCGATCGCTTTTTCTAAAATACTTTACGGAATTCTGTTACCCCACAAGCACATTCAGGCAATTGAACCACAAACCATGGAGTCTAACCTTAAAAGCAAACGTTGGATCCATTTTAGAAATTCGCACTGGGTCCAGACTACTGCCTGGAAATGTGTGCATGGCATTATTCTGCCCTAGAAGCAATACCTTTTAAGTGGAATCGGAGAAGTGCAGGTACCCGCCCGTCTAGGCTTGAAGTGGACAGGGTTTTGCTTGTGAGTGCCCCTCTCCACTTTTTGTATTTTGGGCTTTATATAGTGCAAACCTAGCCATGAAGCAGTGGAGTGCTGTACAGGTACTTTGGGGGTAATTTATGAGGTAAGGAGGGAGTTTACGGTATGTAGCATGGTATGTTCTGACCACTGGGGTGGGATGTGAATCGGGAACAAAGGAGCCTACATAGTATTGCTTGAAGAGCAAGGTCTCGTGTTCCTGCGTGAACTGCAGGAGTGTTGGCGTGTCGAGATTGCCACTGCATTGGTGATGCAGTAGGCAGGGATGCAGCTAGAGAAAATCTGTTTCCTGTTCTTTACTTTTCGTGCAAGTTTCATCTCGAGTCTAGCAATGGCCTAGCTCTGGGAAAAGTATAACCCACTTGAGCTACAGAGTTTTGCAGCTAGGTAGGCAGATGTACGAGAACTGGTTGCCTTAATGGAGGCAGTTTTAAAGAGTATTATGTCTGGGATGGGAAGCCACTGCAGCGCTCCTACGATGGGAGAAATGTGGTAGAATGTCTTTCATGTTATGAGTAATGCAGCTGCATGATGGGTGGGGCCAGGTGCGTCCACAGGACGCTAATGATGAGGGCATTTCACCCATTGATGGGGGTAATTACCAGGATCAGGACTGTGGTTCTGAGTTCTTGATTGGTAGGAACAGTGTTATCCTTCAGTGATTGGCAACAACATGGTTATGGCCTATTTGCTGATATGCTGTCGGAAGGAAGAGTGCATTGGTAGTGAACCAGGGTGATTTTACAGTTGGAACCAGGTGAGGTGTAAAGCCACCCAGATGCATGACGTTTAGCCAGCCTTGAAGGATATCCTGATTAGATAGGTGACAAATTCTGTTTTTGTAAGATTGAGCTTCATGTTTGTAACACTGACTTTTAGGTATAATTTGGGTCTCATCCGCTTGTTGGCGGAGTGCGATGCTGGGATCACTTGTTGGTGGAGTGCGATGTTGGGATCACTGGGAAGTGATCTCAATGGCTCCATGTATAGAGTAAATATCACCATGCAAACACTCTTGACCCTATTTTCTCTGAAAAGAATCTTACTGCCACTTTTACCCCCTTTCCAGTACTCTGGTCAGATCATTTTCTGTTACCCTTTATGGTGGACCCCTTCTTATGACGATCAGATGGTGGAAGCTACCAACCACTTTATGGTGGTTGATGGGCAAGAACCATGCACTTGCTTTCTTAATGCCCTGACAAAGGTAGCAGATTATTTAGCCCCATTGGAGCCCCGTGTTCACTACTAATCTGCATACCTGCTGTTGCCGCCTGGAGCGGAAATGGTGGACTAACTAGGAAGCTCATATAGTTTACAAGCGGGCGGTACTTCATTATCATAAAATGATTGCCGACCGGATTACTGAGGCAACATTTTCCTCTCTGGGGCTTTTCAAAGTTGCCAAAAAACTTTCCTCACTTCCCCTGAAGTTGAATAACAACGCGCATGACTTCCCAGGTGCCGTGTGATGCTATTAATGTCTTCTTTTCGGATAAGATTAGTCACATCCGGCAAGCCATTATTGATAAAAGCCAGATACCTATGGCGGATGGCCTAAACACAAGTCCCTCTACTGGGTCGGCTATATCTATTCCAGATGGGCTTTTCTAGTTTGAACCCATGGATGACATGTACTGTTTCCAGGGTTCTGAACCATCTCAAATCCGTGTCACCCTTATATCCTGTTGCTCTTCACATTCTTAAAGCTCTCTTCTCACCCCCCCCCGCACCCCAAAGGCTATTTCTATGTTTGCATGCGCTGGCTATTCCTCTTTTGAAAAAGCCCATCTTGATCCCACTCTAGTGGATCATTACCAGCCTAATTACCCGCTTATTTCCTTGTTGCCAGTATTGATGAAGCTTCTGGAGGCTGTGATGACCCCGCTCTTTTCAAATCCTTCAGAAACTAATAATTGCTTGCACCTGTATCAATCAGGTTTCCGGCCCCTGATGGGCACAGAGTTTTGTCATGATCTCACTTCTGGATGATCTGGCTCTTCTGCAGGACCGTGGAGGGGTCAGAGTGTTTATTCTTCTTGACCTCTCTGTGACCTTTGATACAGTGGATCATGGCATTCTCCAGGCCTGTCTGGAGCAGGCGGGGATTTCAGGGGATCCACTGGCACGGTTTGCTTTGTTTCTTGCATCCGGCACACAGTTTCTTTTCAGGCCTGTCGCTCCACTTCCTCCTCGCTTCCTTGTGGGGTCCCCTAAGGATCAGCTTTGTCCCCAGTTTTGTTTAATCTTTATTTATGTCCACTGGCAAACCTTATGTATTTATAGTCTGGGTTTCATTTTTACATATTCTGACGAGACACAATTGGTGTCGTCTCGACTCCCCCACTACTGAGCCCCTCCACAAATTGATAGCACCCTCACACATTTAGAAATTGTATATTGACTATAGGCAGTTGGATATCTTCTAATTGGTTGAAACTCAATGGGGTGGGAGGGAAAACAAAGTGCTTGTGTTTGGTCTACAGATGGCTACTATTTCTGGAGCTCCCGCTTCTGGCCAGATTCTCTTGGCCCATGTCCGATTCCTAGCACGTCTCCTCACCGCCTCCTGTGAATCCCAGATTGCGCCAGTTTGTAATACTTATTTTGGGATTCATAAAGTACTCAGAAAGAGTCTCCACTTCTCCCTGCCGACTGCCGGACTAAGGTAGTCACTTCAGCGATCCTGGGATCACTGGACTACTGCAGTGGGGTCTATTTGGGGCAACCAAAACATCAGATGCATCGGCTTCAAGTACTCCAAAGTTCAGTAGCCAGGCAAGCCTTAAAGGCACGCAGACTGACTCCTTCAGTGTGCTTGTTGCGACATCTTCATTGGTTGCTGGTGAAGGCCCGATTAGAGTTTAAAACTCTGTGTGTTACACATCAGGCACTTCATGATACAGGCGCAATTTATTAGAAAAATAAGTTAGAGCACTACCACCCCATCAGGCGCCTTCGTTCGTCTTCCCTTGTGCTCTTAATAGTGCCACGGTATCAGTGAGCCCGATTTAGGGGTTGCCCCTTCTCGGCTCTTGCTCCTACCCCGTGGAATGGGCTCCCTCTCTCTCTTCGGGAAATTGAGGAGTACCTGCCATTTCGCAAAGGCACTTAAAACAAATCTTTTTTAATTAATATTTTTTTGCAGTACAAGGATCTCTTCCCCCCCACCCCACACGCCCTCCCCTGAATGTGTGCTTATTGCTTAGCGCCTAGACGCCTACAGACCTTAGTTGCGCTTTATGAAACGGGGTGCCATACAATACAAGGCAGGTATTGAACCTTGTGGGACTCCGCAGGTGACCTGGCAGTGGTCTGATCTCAAGTTGCCTATTTGGAAGGTTTGGTTAGATACGAACCAGTTCAGAACTGTGCCTGAGAAGCCAATCTTTTCCCGAGTAGGCTGGTCAGTGTGTGATGGTCGACCATATTGAATGCGGTAGACGGATCAAGACTGGAGCAGGAGGCGTGTGTCGCCTTTTGATCATGATTTGAAGAGTGCCATGTATAAACTGGATCATGGCTGTGTACATTCTAGTCTCTGCCCAGATTGGTGATAATCGTGGACAAGTCTGTGTTGGTTAATCATGCATTTGAGTTGGTTGGCAACTGTTTTCTCAATTGTTTTCCAATGAATGGGAGGTTAGTGATCGGTCAGCAGTTTGCGAGTTCGTCTGTGTTCAAAGTGAGTGTATGTGTTTTTAAATGTTAATTTTAATTTTCTTTTTTTTTCGGGCAAGCGTGGCACTCTTTCTTTTTTTTTTTTTTTTTTTTTTTTTTTTTTTTTTAAATTTTTTTAGCTTGTTTGGGAAAATGCCTTGTGTGAGTGAGGCATTTATTATTTCAAGGTGAGGGGTGAGCATGGCCCCCTTTATCTGCTTTGGGATGTCCGACAAATCCTTGTGGGTGAGACAGTAAAGGCGGTCTAGGGTTGTGTTCTGCAATTTGGAATTGAGAGCGTGGGTATGTGGGGTGACTGATTTTGCATATTGATCTATTGTCTGCCTTTATGTGTGTGTTGCTCTCCGTGTTTCTTTATCTATTTCTGTCCCTTACTATTTTTCCCTATTAAGTCACTCCCACCATGCCAGTGCTCAGGTCATGTCCTCGCCCTCTTTAACTCTTTATGCAAGTCTGTCTTTTTTTGCGAGCCTGGGCCTTGGAGCATATTATACTGAAACTGAATGGCTAATTTGAAAAAATATATGTTCCTGTCAAATGAAGTGATCTGGTACTGAGGCTGGTGGTGTTACAAAACCGCAACTCTAGGTGACGGCGTTGGGGTCTACCAGTAAATAACCTTGAGGGAGAGCCTTTTATCCATAGCCCATTAAGGAGATCATTGTCTTCCCTGTGCTAATTTTAATTTTTTAAAAAAATGTTATTATTATTTTATTTCAACCAACAACACACATCAAACTTGCAGAGTTTACGTCATATCATGTCCACTGCTTCTTCCCGTCCCACCCCCCCCACCTGAGCCTATTCCTTGTCATGTTCTATATCTTCAACTTGCAGTAGGGTTTCCTCTCCTGTGGTCTCAGTGGAGTCCCCATCGCTTGGCCGTTCCTGCGTGGGCCCAAATATCGTAGCTATTAGATATTTCTAGGCTGTCAGGGTTTCTGCTTCCTCCACCCCTCCAGAATCACTAGCTTCCTGCCATACTGTTGTCTCAACCTCTGCCCATTTCTGCAGGTCTTTCCACCATATCTCTATTCTCGGTTTCCCTGTGCTAATTGCTCTTGAGAGGACTGCTCATACGAACATCAACATATTAGCAATCCTCTACATGCACTTTACATTGTTTGCACTATGAAGTGCATTGTTTGCACTTCATAGTGTAAACAATCATACATTCCTCCCACCATATTTGAATGGTGACAGGCATTTGTATGGATTCTTGTGTAATCTTCAGCTTTCGCAGCTGTAAAAGCTGCCAAATTCTGTAGGAATCCAATGTGTTTCCATCAGCCTCAAAATCGGATCGTGGTGGAAACGCATTCATTTTGTACAGGCATAGTGGGTAAGGGTGGCACGTATTCTACATTTCATTCTGCGTCTCTACTCCACCCACCAAAAACCTGAAAATGTCCTGGAGCAGTAACAGAGGGCAAACCTTGTGTTTATGGTTTTTACACCTCATTTACCGGCCAGGGAGGATTAGAAAATGACCCCCTAATTCTGACACACTGTTAGGGAGCCATTTTACGAATAGTTTGGACTGAATCACTTCTAGGGACTTTACAGCTTTTTGCAGCTAAAGTGCAGTGAGATTATTTTCCCCAGATCGCACACTTTGGTTGAGCAGAAGTGCTGGGATTTTAAAAAGCCCAATTTGGTCGCTTGGCCAAATACCTTTCAAGACTTCCAAAGTACACGCATCCTGTGGTGAACAACCTGCCAGTATGTGTAACGGGTCATTGAGACGCCACCCTCAACACGGGGAGTTCCTTCCCTCCCCAGTCAAGTGGTTATTCAACAAACATTTTAACAGATTCTTTTTTAGCACTGTCTCGGACACATATCATGCCACTTGGATCCCTCTCCCCTGAGCTAACAATGAGCCAAGAACCAGGCAAGTGTATGGGGAAATATATTGGTATTTATTTAAATTACTAGTAATAGAAATTAGCATGAAAAATAGTGAAAACGCCACTTTATCCGTGGCACAACACAATCGGCTTCTCTCAGCATAAATAAATCACAAAGGGGAGTTAAAAAGAACACACACATACAAAAGTAAGTTAAAAAGAACACAATCACAATTGTACACTGTCTGCCAATTTCACTTCACAAAACAATTACACTGATAAATACTATCATTTGGCCCAAACCTTTGGTTTAAAACAAACACAGGGTGATTTACCCAATTAGATCATAGGCTATTGTTTTTAGCGCACACTGGGAAGTGAGCTTTGTCCATTTTGAATTAACAAAATTCACCCCGTAGTGTTCTGTCAAATGAGGAATTAATTGAATTAATAATATTTTTGGTTACAAAGGCTAAGGATCTACACAGTTTTGCCCCCACCCACTATAACTGGAAAGGATTCAAGGCACACAGACCCCCCCCTCCCCCCACCTTTTGGTTTTCCAGGGTTTAGCCTCTGTTTAAGGTTCAGGCAAGCCAGCTGCATCTCAGCACACTCTGGAAAGATGGGACAGGGGACTGGCCACTCCACTCTCAAAGATGGCCTTCCGCTCTCGGACCCAATCAGCTTTGAGGCCTTCCTAAAAATTGACAGCTCCACCCAGATGCACCCTCGGCAATCTACTCTGGTGTCTCCTTACAGCTGTCAAATGGTAAGTTTCAGCAGCCTTCCTAATGGTCTGTCTCTTCTCTCTGTCCTCCTGTCTTTCTCCTTTTCTGTGTCCCCTGTCCTAGTGCAGCCCCCCCTTCTATAGCAGCACTGACATCACCAATTTTACAATCTTGGGGAAGAACCCTGCAATAATCCCAGCCACTAGGATTGGACAGTTACCCTTCAATGTCCTCCCGGCCCAGCTTCCAAGTCAGGATTGGTTTAGGCGTCTGTAACAACTGGTGGCAATTGCTATTTGTAATCACCTCTTTGTTCTCCTGTTAACTTTTTGGCAAAAACTAGTTATGTATCACAACTTCATAATTTTATTGCAAACTGCCATACTAAACATATTTTTTGTTTTAGCTGATCATGGAGAATTAGATAAACTGACCACCAAATCCGTACAATGTAGCATGGCCATGTGGCACATTTCTGCCGTTTCCTTTAAAAAGTACAAAAGTTATGAATATCTAAGTTATGAAGCATATCCCTAATTTAATTTTCCACTCGCTCACCAACTATCACATTTGGAACATGTTCATCAGCGCCCATTACAGTTCCCAGAGTCACAGGTAAATGTGTTTTATATCCCCAAAATAGCCTAGAAATGACATAAAGAATTGTACAAAATGAAATGGGTCCGCCTTACAATGTCTGAGAAAAAGGCCTAAATCATAATGGTCCTTTTTAAATTAATTGTACATCTGTATGTTCAGCAAATGGGAGATCTTCTTCATCCAGCACAGCCATCTGTCTCCCCGGGCCAGCCTGTGACCAGAGGTTTTTTTTATGAGTCTCTTTGTAGTTGCAGCCCCCAGTCTTCACACCTTTTTAGTCATGTTCAAGCCAAGGATGACTTTCCTAGAAGTCCTTGCTTTCAGAGCCAGCAGGTCTGTAGAACACTGGGCTTTCGACACCTTCAGCATGAAATTCAATTGCAGGGGTTGGGGGGGTACGGGGGGTCACTGGATGTGAGATGTGACAGCCAGGCCGGAAGTGGAAGTTTTGACCACAGCCAGTAACAGGGTCTGCCTTGGGCTGACATTTTCCATGAAGGCAAAGTGGCTTTGCAAATGTCACTGAAGTTTTGTAGGTGAAACATAATATACATTGCTTTTGTTAACCCACACATCATGTTTTGTTTTCCTGACATTTTCTGTGAGCAGTGATATTTTTTCTCCATTCACTTTTTGAAAGCCGTTTTTATTTGCACACACATGGGCAGGCCATTTTTGTTTTTCAGTGTTTAAAAATCCTATTTTCCAAGTGACAAGGATCTTTGATTTCTCCCTTCTTTTGTAAATTAAAATGCTGCTTGTCCATTGGTAATGACAGGTAGGCCCCTATCCACAAGGGTCTTTAACTTTACTTGAAAAACAAAAACAAAAGCCAGGCTGTTTTTGATTCAGTATTTAAAATCTTGCTATTCATGTTAAAGGGACTTCTTTTCGGGGTCTTTAAATGCACCCCATATATATATAAATCTAAACCTGTTGAGCCAAAGGTGTTTCATTGTCGTTTCATTTGCCACATCGTGGATGGATGATTACAAGTCCCAGAAAGCAAAGTAATTGAAACCTGAAAAATCTCCTCCTACAACTGTCAGCACTTGGCACTGAATTTCTTGTGTTGTGGCTCTATGTTTACCTGCTTAAAGAAGTTGTTTGGCACAGGTTTCAAGCGTGCTGTTCAACATGGTTTAGTACATTTCAATATCCACATGGGCAAGCCATTTCTTTTTGATTGTCAAACTAGCATGCACCATGGATTGAAACTTCAATTTAAAAGTGGAATTTTATTTAGTGATTCAGTCATTTTGGAATAAGCCACAGAATTGGTGTGTTGCTGTAGCTGTGTGAGGTCTTTGAGTTACTAATGTCCTATCACAGTCGCAGGCTGGGAAAGGAAAGGGCTAAGTTCATCTTGCCGAAGCTGTGCTCCATCCTGAGGCCCAGGGCTAGGCCAAGAAACTTACTGTTAGCTAGCTGAGCTTTCACTGATGAGCAGCCACCACTTTAGAAGACTAGAAGACTCGGCATGGGAGACTCCATGCGCACAGCATAGAAGGAACCAAAGAATCACATCCAAACCTTAAAATACCTATTTCTTTTAGGGTGGGGTGTTCTGCTTGATTTATGCTTGGTTCAAAATGGCGCGGGCGCGCAATGCATTCTGGGAGCGCTCGGAGCCATGTTGAATATTTACTTCACTCCGCAGTGAAAGGCTGCACACATTTTGCTGAAGTGTTAGATTGACAGCGCTGAGACAAACATGCTTTTTCAAACTTGGTATGCAGTCAAGGCCATTTCTGCTGGGAAAAGCTAACGTTGTTATGGCTTGCTACTGTTCTCCATGGAGCATGCTTTTAGAGCAGGGAGGCCCTGCGTTCCTTGGGGGGAGCTCTCGATTGACCCAGCTGGCAACCGACGGCTGTTCCTCAACTGCGCAGGTGGAATTCCAGAAGGTTCGAGAATGAACTCCACTTTTGTGGAGTTCCTATATATGCGGAAACCCGGAAGGGTCAGGTGAGATTTCAGCCAGAGAAGGACGCTCCGTCTGGCCTTCCTGTGAGCTGTGGCACTCTCGGCCTGGCTGCCCCCGGAGTCTTCCAGCCGCTTCTGGACGAGATGAGGACAAGAATTACGCTCACGGTGATGTATTTCTTTTGACTTCTTTGACTTCTGTGATCTATGTCCATATTAGTTTTATGAGTTATTTCTATGTACTTGTAATCTTTGAATAAATAGCCGTAAAGAGCTGATTATCTTCTAAAGAGTATGTGGCTGTGAGTTATTGTGTCCGTCTGTTTATGGGTTGAAGTATTTGCTCTATAATTGCATTGGTGATTTATGGTTGTTCCGTGTACTTTTCAGGGGAGAGCAATAGAGTGGGTCATCGCCCTTGGCCACGCTCTCTTGCCCTGACCACCTCAGAAGGGGGAGGGCATCCCCAGAGTTTTTTTTCTCTCCTTTTCCAGCACTGACCACTTAAACATTCACACATTAGAAAAAGCACTGCTGATAAATGTGTTAAAGATGTATTTGGCAGCACCCACGTTCAGCCCTCCTTTCTGCTGGGGCTGGAAGCATGCATGATGGGACACTGTGGGTGGGGGAGGGACGAGGCGGGAGCAGACGTAGCTTTCCACATTCAGAGTCATTAATTGCAGTGCAGTTTGAGGACTTTTTTTTTTTTTATTTGTTCATTTTCTTCTAGCTGCACACTTGTGTACCAGTGCTCTCCTTCAGCTTGGAAAAGTCCCAGGGTTCCGTCCTGCTCACTCCACTGAGTCTGCGCTACTTCATGTATCTAATTCTGTACTCTCTCCTAGACACAACTGACTTTACTGTACTCTCATCTTACTTGATCTCTCAGCATCTTTTGATACCGTTGATCACTCGATCTTACTTTCTACCTTATCAACTCTTGGACTATCTGGTTCTGTTCTTAAGTGGTTTCATTCTTATCCGTCTGATCGCACATACTGTTTCCTGGGCTGGTCAGTTCTCTGCTTCCTTCCCACTTCTCTGTGGTGTTCCAGAACCCTCTGTCTTGGGGGTGGTTCTTTTCTCTCTATACACCATTCTGTTTTCCGATCTTATCTCTTTATTTAACTTGTCTTGTCACTTTTATGCTGACGATTCGCAGATCTTTTCCTCTTTTTCTGAATTCTCTTCCTCTTTTCATAATACTGTTTCACCCACTTTCTTGCAATCATGCCCTGATGGCCTCTACCTTCCTCCACCTTAATTCCTTTTAATGCAGAGGTTCTTTTCTTTCCTCCTTCTTCTCCCCCTTCTGGTCTTCTTTTCTCTTCTTTCATGCTCTTCTTCTGCTCTGAAGCTTGGCGTTGTCTGACTTGTCGTTCCTTTTTATCTCTTCATATTTCTAATACTGCTCATATTGTTCACTTTCATCTCTATAATCTCCGATGTGCTCGTTTTTTTTTTTTGCTTCAGGAAACTTAACTCTTGATCCGGTCTCTGCTTTTTTTTCTCAACCTAATTATTGCTCAGTTCTTTTCTTTGGTGTCCATAAGACTTCTCACTCCTTTTACATTCTGTGTTCAATTCAGCTATTCGTCTTCTGTTTCAGTTCCTTCCGTGTTCATCTCCGACTTCCTCTCTTCATTCTGCGTCTATGTTTTCTGTTGCGCTTTCTTACTTTTCATTTTCTCTGCCTTGTTTACAAAGGCCTACATGTTCTGGCTCCCTCCTATCTTTGATCTCTTTATTCTCCTTCTCGCTTTTTATGTTCTGCATCTCTATTTCTTATTTCTCTGCCAAAGGCACCTTGTGCTTCTTTTCATTTCCATTATTTTCCACTCCTTGCTTCTAAAACTGGAATGCGCTTCCCCTTTCTGTTCGTACTTCTTCAACCTATGACATTGTTCGTTATCAAGTAAAAGCTCACCTACTTCTTTTTATTGCTTAATTTGATTGTTTTGATCATTGCCAATTACTGTACTGTTTTTTTTAAAAACTTTTTTGTAAAGCGCTTTTGCGAATTGCAAAATAAATATAAATAAATACAATTAATCAAAAATGAGGACCATCCCATTTGAAAGTGCTGATTGGAGAGGTCACCTGTGAGCATGATGTTAAATATGTTCAATGGCATGTGCAAACGCATGGTCTCATCACAAGTTTGGATTTATTGGCAGAGGCAATTACCCCAAACAGAATTGCAGTTACCACTAGTGGTAACCTTTTGAATTTTCACCCGATTTTTGAGTAATGGTTAGTCCCCAGTCTGAGAGTTCGAAGAACTTCATTGAGAAATAGCCTTTCTGGTTCCAAAGGAGGCAATTCCGACACCCTTTTTAAAGCAAACATTTGAGGAATTAAGCTGCCTGGCTATCTTATGTAGATTAGTTAATTGTTCAAATAGGATTTGATATAATCTTCATTGTGTATAAAATATGAAAGGTGCAGGAGCCAGACCTTTAAATTAGTTAGTATAATTCACTTCTGGCCAGTGATTATGTTACTTTTAGCTTTTTTAGTCCCCTCCAAGCTCGCAATGGTTCACTCTAGACAGTACCCTCTTGCCTGCAGTCCACCCTCAATAAATGTCCCATTTGCGTATAGGCATGGATCACCCTCCCTTGGGAGAACGCCATTTTATAATATGCAGCGGATTTTATTTCGAGAGCCTGGTTATTGCTTTTTTCTTCATCTTTAAATGCCCCTTTCATTGGAAATGTTGTAGTTGTGACGCCTTCAGGAAACCACCGCCTGTTTTTCTGGGAGGAGCCCCACGTGTTATCTGGACCATGCACCTTACAACTGTCTGCAGTGATGTGTTTGTGCCGTGAACACATGCAGTACGTAAAGATTGAAAGCTAGAATGCATTGCATAGATAACATGAGTGGAATTGTTCACGACAGATTAGAAAGGCGCAAAGAACACACGTACAGGGGTTTGGGCACAACTAAATGCGTGCAATATTTGCAGCTTGGAGGGCTTAGGCTCGGACATTGGAAAGCGATTCAAAAGTAGAATTGAATTCGGGGATAGATGTGGTGAAGAAAGGTAACCTTTAAAAATAGGCTGATCGACAGTTTTTTTTTTTTTACAGTCCGAACTGTCACATTGTGGCGAGCTTGACTAAAAGCCATGACCATTTATATTCTATTTATATTTTGGTTCATAGGGGTCCCTTTAGTGAGTCCAAGGGGCAAAGACTATTCGTACGATTAGTTGTCGATGTCAAATGTGTAAGAATACTCATCTGCCTTACTGATGTAATTATTTTCTCTTTTATGTTTCTGACTTTCTGATTTTCTGTAAGCAGAACATTGTGTGTCAGCTAGTTGGAAATTGTCTGTTTTCCCAATTTAATTGAGAAGAGGCCTAGATGTCTGATGCTTGACGGAACAGTGCTTGTTTTGCTTTTCTTTTTACAATTTGAATTTGTGGCTGTGTGGAGTTGTGTACTTTTTTTTTTTTTAATGTTTATCAATTTAAACGGCATAGATGCTGTTGGTGTCCTCTTGTTTGTTTGGAGATGCACTTGACGTTTGATTTCCAAACCCCGTTTTTGCTTAATCTGGTGCTACTGGACATGCAGATATTTCCATAAAGACTTTGATCAAAAACGCATAGAAACTATTTTTTTTTTTAATGCTGATTGGCTCCCAAAATGAAGATTGGAACACAGAGTTTCTATAAGGCTGATTTTGGGTATGTGTATTATTAAGGTTTACGAACAGAACAGGCCGTGAAGAACATGCGGTTTTTGCTCACCACCGTTTTGGGCGGAGGAGGAAGAATCATGGAGTCTCTGGGTCTTAAATTAAAGAGCGCTTTAAAAACTCCCTTTTGATATGTATCGTGTGTGGCATTTTCTGCATAGCTTATTTCATGCATCCAGTCTGTTTACCACAGCCACTTTAAATTGGGTTATTTTTAAAAACGGGATTATTATCAATTAAAGTCGCTGTGGTTATCATTGTCTTGCGTTACTGCAGGAGGTTTAGCATTGAAACCTAGTCATTAATGATGAGTAAGTGTTGTCATGCCCATCAAGTCTTCCTGTTTCCATGCCTGCTGGAATTACAAAGACTTCAACTGGAGCACGAGGCAAAATGCGGTGGCAAGTGGCATTCGTCCTGTGGAGACCCACAATAATCCATGCTTGTACACAACATTTACCGTAAAATCACCGAAGGCCTGAAAGAAAGGTTGGAGTATTTGCAAATGTCACTAAGATCTGCAAAATGAATATTTCGGTTGGAAACTGAATTTATACACAAAATAAGTAGACTGAAATAGTTGCCAAACATGTTTCCCTTTGATAGTTTAAACTGCGGCTCCTCCATGGATGGTGTCCCTTCACCCATTCTGGACGAGCCGTCCCTGCGGTTGAGTGTGTTCGACATTTTGAACCGCAAGTTGGCGCAAAAGGAGTTGTAATGCTCACAGACAGAGCACTGAACTCTGTGGTTTCCTCAGCAGTACCCCAACTGGTCTCTTTTTTAAAAGGGGAATTGTATGTGAAAGAAAGCGTTGAGGTTAAAGTTGGTACTGGTAGCGGGGTTTGAAAGCTATTTAACTCCTGCTTCTACCCTAGGAGAGCATGGTTGGCTTGAAACCAATAGCTACTAGGAGCTACTTTTGACTTCCTAGGCCAGCTAATGCCTTACAAACATGCATATGGGGCATTAACTTTCCGTATTTGAGAATATAAATGAAGAAGACTAACCACACATCTAGGACACATTTAAATACAATGGATCATGCATAATGGACAAAAGGTTGGTGTGAATCTCATGTGGAAGTTGGATTTGCAGTGCACTCTGTACTCGCCCCTGGCTCCCCAGCCTTGGCTCTTGTTTACTGGTTGATGGCTATCACTTGGGACCTGGTTTTAGCTCTTGCTCATTGAATCGTTATTTTTAACCCTGGGATAGTGGCACAAAATGGGTCTCTTCCTCAGGAATGACTTCTGTCTAACCTGGAATTTTTGCAAAGGATTATTTTTGGGAGACACTTGGCCAGCAAGTGTGGGCTCTCGTGAATTTTCCATTTACCTCCTCGAGGGAGCACATTGTGGCCCGAGAGCCTCCTACGTCCATTAGGGGTTGTGTTTATAGAACTTTGTCATAGCCTCCTGGCGTGAAAGCTAGTTCGCCACATGCCACAGCTCACTATTTCTTACTCTGCACCAATCGTTCTTGCTCCCCTTTAGGCTAGTGCCAGTGCATATTTTGAAGCCAGGTTCAAGACTGGTTACAAAACTGAGAAGGAAAGTTCATTACACCTGCCCATCTGAACCTAGCAGCCACCTCACAGGAGTATTTTAGGAGGGTGGGCTCTAGGGATAGTGGATCTAACTCTGTATGCACATTTGTGCCAACAGACAACTCGCCAGGGACCCTGGACGTGCCAACTATGGGGTGGCTCAGCTGTATGCATGCCAAATACTGTGGCATAAAGTTGGGATGACTATTAATAGAATCATCCCATATCAAAGGGTGCCCCAAAATGCTAGAAAAATACATGGCACCAGAGTATAAAAGTGAGCAAAGCGCCACCTTTGGAAGCACAGAGTTACAAACACCCGACCTTTGGGCAGACCTTGCAACGGCCCGAATGTGGAACACTGGGGTACGACCATGCCCAGAAGCACGAGCAGTTCCATCTCCTCGTTGCCCAGAGCGGCAGAGCCATTGCACCTACCTTGAGTCCTCATCAGAGTTCCGTCACGGGGCCTCTGTGACAGCCTAAACCAGACTGGGTGTAGGATGATTTTGACTCCTTGTTTCATACCGTAAAGAATGGAGGAGAGTGCCACGACAACCAACGTAGTTAGGTTGTCTACAGCCAGTGAAGTAAAGAAAAATATGCAGGGTTGGCTTCAGTTCCTTTCCCGATCCTGTAGTAAAGTCCCTCTGCCATAACTTGTCCGGGCCCTATAAGATATTTGGAGGAGTTAAGGGTGCAAATCATTTGGCCAAGTCTTCAGCGATACTGTCGATAGCGGCTGGTGGGATCCCCAATGGTCATTCTTTCACCTCAGACCTCTTGGCCCTTTCCTAACTGGGAGCCCACTGAAGAATGGCGAAGACACCTTGTATCAGAGAGTTAACACTCATTTTTTTATGACTTGGTAAGATGCAGTAGGCCCCACAAACCAGATGCCACCTTCTTTGTCCAACCCTCTAAAACCGTCACCTGTAGAACTCTTCCCCCCTCACTCCCTTGATTCTACAATCTTACCTACCATTCCATAGTTTTACCTAATACAATACTTAGATACTACACACCCCCTTCCCCTAAACTAAACAACTAAATATGTACAAATAAAAGGCAACACAAATTTGCACTTGTTAATAACAATACAGATAAGTAGAATGACAATAGATCTGCAACCGATATAATAGAAATAACAGAACATAATACCATTAATATGTTGCAACACAGCAGCACAAGTATCATCACACAAAATATAGTACTTATTTATACATCACAAATTCCTTGAATTTGGTAGGCATCGTACGCACCCTTGAACTTGGATTCTCCCTTTTTTACTCATCCTCCCCTTCTTCACTTTCACCAAATCTCCTATACAAAAATCCTTCCTCTTCCAGGAAATACTGCCCTTAAACCTTTTGTCATGATATTATATTTTCTCTGACTCAGTCCTATCGTGTTGGCCACCAAATCCTTATCAATAACTGGTACACCCAATCTGTCATTCAGCCAAGATGGACACAATTTACTGTTTGGTTCTCTGCCCCTCATCAACCTGAAAGGAGAAACACCGGTGGCACTATGCAGTGTTTTCCTTATGCTCCATAATACATCCCCAAGATTTTCCTTCCAGTCTAAGCCATTAGCTAATGCTAGCTGTATACACTCACCAGTCACTCTGTTTAACCTTTCCGCCATACCATTACTCTTGGGATGATACACTGAGGAATATTTCCATTGAAAACCCATTTTGTCACTAAATTCATCAATCGCTTTACTGCAAAATTGGGAACCATTGCCACTCATGAGTACACTTGGTATTCCTTCTTTTCGGAACACCTTTTCCAAAAATTAAATAACTCCTTTGGTTGTAACACAATCCATAATTGCAACTTCAGGCCACTTAGTGTATATGTCCACTAGTACCAACAAAAATATATTACCACTTCTGTAAGGACCCATCACATCAACAGCCAACTCCAACCATGGTCCATCCGGACTGGAATAGGAATTAAGGGCGATCTCTTGGTAACCATATTTCTGTCACAATTATTACAAGCTGCACACACATGTACATCTCTCCACTTGTTTGTCCATAGCTGGCCACCAAAACCTTTCTCTTATCTTTCTTTTAGTTATTGACAATCCCGAATGCCCTTCGTGAGACAACTTTATGATCTCCTCCTTCAATACCTCTGGCGGAAATACTTTTCTGGCTCTCATAAACAAATCACCTTCAACAGTTAACATATCCCTAACCTCCAAAATAACCCTTAAATTCATCATCAATTCTGTCTGGACAACCATTCATTATCCATTCAGTCACTTGATTAAGTATTATATCTTCGGTCTGTTCCTCTCTCCATCTTTCCATGGTCACAGCCTTGAGCACACTCCATACCTGCACATTCACATACTCCTCCACCTCTTCTGTAATACCTTCAAGGCATTCTAGATAGAAAATCTGCAACACATTTCCTTTTTCCTGGAACATATTCATTTTCACAATTATATTCTAATAATTTGAGGCTTTACCGGGCAATCCTTGGTGTAGCTTTCGACATAGCTTTTACAGTTAACACCTCTACTAACGGTTTGTGGTCCGTTTTAATTTTGAATTTTTCTCCCCACACATATCGTCTATAATGTTTTACTTCCCAATAACATGCTAATAGTTCTCTCTACCACAGAATATCTTGCTTCTGTGCCATTTATAGCTCTAGAGGCAAACATGATTTTCTTCTCTCTCTCCGTCACTTTGAGATAATACAGCGCTCAATCCCTTGCTACTAGCATCTACTGTAATTGTAGATTTTCTACCCAGTAATAAACCTCCTAATAATGGCACATCAACAATACATCTTTTAAGTGTCCGCACATTTCTCATGCTCATTTTTCCAAACAAATCTCACATTCTTTTTTTCATCCTCTCTCAAAGTTTGGGTTATTTCAGTGAAATGTTCTACAAATGTATTGTAGTACTCTGCTAATCCTAAAAAGGAACGTAAATCATCCTTGCTACTAGGGTAAGGCGCTTTCTCAATGGTTTCCATAGTCTTAGATTTGGGTTTATAACCACCTTTAGAACGTGTGCCCCAAATAATCCACTTCTTCACTTCCAAACTTACACTTAGTGTAGTCTACAGTTAAACCTGTTTCTTCTAATGTTTTTAAAACTCTACACAATCTTTGGTCGTGTTCATCTGCAACCAATCCACACACTGTCATCCTGGAAAACATAAACTCCAGGTATCCCTTAAAATAATTGTGACATTACTCTCTGAAATACAGCTGTAGCCGAAGCCAAACCAAATGGCATCCTGGCATATCTGTACATTCCAAATAGAGTAATAAAGGTAGTACATTTCTTAGACTTGTGATGTAACTATATTTGGTGATAAGCTGCAGATAAACCAATAGTAGAGAATGTGTCGGCTCCATCAAGTTCAGCATTTCAGAGATAGCAGGTAATGGATATTTCTCTACTATTATAGCTTTATTATGTTCTCTAAGATCCATGCATATCCTAACCTTGCCATTTGGTTTCTTAACAGCTACAATAGGAAATGCTCATTCCGATGCATTTACTTCTTCAATCGCTCCTTCATTTTTCAGCCTATCTAGTTCCGCCTTAACTCTATCCCTCCAAAGTGATAGGGATGTGTCTCACAGTATGCGACATCGGTTGAATATCAGGTTTCAACAATATATTTTGTTTATACCCTTGAAGTTTCCCAATTTTCTCCCTAAACACCTTGGGAAATAATTATTTCTCCTTTCCCCTAACATAGTTTGGTTCAGTATTTTGGGATTCCAC